>NC_060056.1:1365000-1705000 GCF_905333055.1 Maniola jurtina | reverse complement strand
TATTGTCAGGATTGCTGCTGAACCCTTCTTGTCCTGCGTTGTCTTACTTCCTAACCAGAAGTGGACGTCGTAGGACAGGGTTGAGGTGTTATCACCTGTTGTCTAAAAAATTGAACAAGTTTCACTGCTTGAATTTCGTTTGGTAGGAGGCTTCGGCCTAGGGTAAGAATATTTATTGCCCGTAGATATGCCACTAAGCGAAATTTGAAAAGAGTGAGACCGAATTTCTTGCTAACGAACCAGTGCTGTGGTGGATTCATTTGAAGATTTGAAAGCATTTGTTTTTTTTAAATAAAAATAGCGAGCAAACGAACAGGCGGGTCACCTGATGTTAAGTGATTACCGCCGCCCTACACATTTGCAGCACCAGTGAAACCGCTAATGCGTAGCCGGCCTTTCCGGAATTTGTTGTTCCGCCCCTTGAATAACCCCATGTTGTAATCAGTGTTTAAGTTTTTTTTAAATAAAAAGAAAGAAAGCCACGCTTATTATGAATAATACTCCCCTTTCCCCTCCAATTAAGAGTAAAGCTTGTGCCAGGAGTGGGTACGACAATAGTGCAACGGGTGAGGTTGAACCGCCTACCTTTCGGAATTCAGTCCGCTCCTCAACCGTTGAGCTATTGAGGCTACTAATATATTTTGTATTATAAATGCGAAAACGTGTCTGTCTGTCTGTCTGTCTGCTACCTTTTCACGGCCCAACAATTTAACCGATTCTGACGAAATTTGGTACAGGGTTAGCTTATATCCCGGGGATGGACATAGGCTACTTTTTATCCCGGAAAATCAATCAGTCCCCACGGGATTCCTAAAGACCCATCCGCTTAACCAATTTGTATGAAAGGTACCGAGGTAGTTTGCGCCCCTGTAATTGTCATAGGCAACTTTTTATCCCGAAAAATCAAACAGTTCCCGCGGGATCTTTAAAAACTCAAATCCACGCGGACGAAGTCGCGGACATCCTCTTGTTTAGTAAATAGTTTATTTGAAAGACCCGTTTATTTTTATTTAGACTTTGGGGTACATAGAGTCTGTACAAGCACCCGTGCGAACAGTTTCGCACGGGTGCTATCAGATAAAGATAGGAAGATATCTTACCTTTAGTACAATGTAAGAGTCGGCATTGTAGAACTTTCCGTACACTTTGGGTTCTATCGCTACAGGCTCGAATTTCTGTAATAAAATACGTATTAAACTTGAATTCTTTCAAGGGTTCCCTAGCCAAATGGCAAAAAACGGAACCCTTATGGATTCGTCATGTCTGTCTGTCCGTCCGTCCGTCTTTTCCGAAACTACCACCGCTCGAACGCATAGTGTAGGTTCCACCAATCAGATCATTGTAAATTGACGTGATACAGTCATCTGATTGGTGGAACGGACACTGTGCGTTCGAGCACACTATGAGACCTCATAGTAACGTTTGTGAATACGGGTGTTAGAGTAAAGTAGAACAGAGTAGAGCTAAGTAGAACAGAGTAGAGCAGAGGAGGGGGGGGGGGGGGGGCTATTCGGTTAAGAAAAAATGATAATAGAAACCTCAATATCATACCCCATATCATAACACACCCCCACATATATTCATAGATACCCACACGTACTCTAATTCTATTCTATTCAAGGCACACATGTATCTAGGTATAATTTCTGTGCTTTTACCTACTTTATGAATCAAAACAATAATCGTGATGATAGGTAATTACCTTTTTGCAACTTTTATAGAAGAACACTACAGAATGATATCAATTTGGTGATAGTTATCAGATAAGGTACCTAGATCATTAAAAAAAGCGGTTAAACGCGAGTCACACTTTCATATGATACCCCACTTGGTATGGTTATCTTACTTGGACAATAGAACACATTTTAATTTTTTTTTTTTGTGTGATGAAACCACAAATTCACTGTTTTCGGGATTTATTCCTTTACTTGTGCTATAAGACCTATCTACCTACCAAATTTCATGATTCTAGGTCAACGGAAAGTACCCTATAGGTTTTCTTGACGGACACGACAAACGGACAGACAGAAAACAAAGTGATCCTCAAAAGGAAAAACGGAACCCTTATAGGTTTCGTTTTTCCTTTTGAGGTACCTACGGAACCCTAAAAACGGGCTTTACTTACGTCAATAGTCCATATTTCCAAGCCAGGGCTCTGCCCGGCCTCTTCGAAGGCTGGATGCTCCATAATTGATGTAACTCAAACAAAACAATGGACGTGCGTCACACAGAACCACAGACCGCGCTCTGCCGGCTTATGATTCATAGATGTAAAACGTTTGAGTTATATACAGGTCTTATTAAAATTATTCCGTGTTTTTTTAGGGGTCCGTACCTCAAAAGGAAACATGGCACCCTTATCGGATCACTTCGTTATCCATCTGTCTGTCTGTCCGTCTGTTGTGTCTGTCAAGAAAACCTACTACCTGCCAAATTTCATGATTACCAACCATGCCAACGGGAAGAACCCTAAAGGTTTTCTTGACAGACACGACAGACGGACAGACAAACAGACAAAAAATTATCCAAAGGGTTCCTTTTCTCTTTTTGAGGTACGGAACCCAAAAAATATTATGGTAACCAAATCTCTCTCCAACTCTACCAATCTGCCCTTGGTCAGCATGGCAGGCTTGGTGGTGCGGTTTTGTCGGTAGGGTGGTAACAATCCCACCAGACCAGAGAAAATCTACAGGTATAATAAAATTGTAGAAAAGTGGTGTCTGTACAATGGAAATATATAAAAAAAAAAGTAGCAGGGGTTGTTATTATATCGATGCCGAACCCGAAATTGTAATTAATTTTTTTTTTGTCTGTTTGTCTGTTTGTCTGTGTGTTTGTGCACGCTAATATCAGAAACGGCTTATTCGATTTAGATACGGTTTTCACTAATATATTGTAGTAAGCTTCACTTAACATTTAGTGTTTATTTCATGTCAATCGGTTCATAAATAAAAAAGTTATGTCAATTTAAAGAATCACGGTAACATTTTTAACGTACAGAGTACGTACTACACGCCTCGCGCCTGAGCGTCCGTGGCTATATAAAGCGCGCTGAGAGCTATTCCACGCGAACGAAGTCGCGGGCACAGCTAGTTTAGGAAATATAAATTTCTAAATTGTCTCTGCCGGGGATCAAACCTGGAACCTCCTGCTTGTAAGACCACACTTACCACTGGGACATCGAGGATGTCAAAAAAGAATCTTTACAAGAACACCCTGTATAAAACGGCAATCATACGTTATCGCGTTATCTTATGATACGGGCACTCCATGAATCACATTAGACGATAAGTATTACAATATCGATTTGATGACAAACCAAAATACACTATTGCCGAAAAATTTTACCGTTAGATAAGTAAGTACCTACCTACCTAATGAGAAACTAGGTATCCGGACTTCGTCTGTGTTGGTGTTAGCTAGCGGGCGTGCTCTTTTTGGAGTTTTTTTTTGTTAAAACTGACTGGAAAGCGCTCTAAGGGGGTGCCGTGCGTGTGTCGGCGAGCGCCGGCACAGACGAGGTCCATACTTGTATAGTTTAACTAACTTGTTACAAATAACTACAAACTTGACATTGGCTCATCTTTGTAAAGCCAGACGAGAGAGGGAAAAAAACTAGGTATCCAGGATTCGAGACTCAAAAGAATTTAAAAAACCGGCCAAGTGCGCGTCAGACTCGCGCACCGAGGGTTCCATACTCGGGTATTTTTTCCGATATTTTGCATGATAAATCAAAAACTTATGCTTAAAAATAAATAAAAATCTGTTTAAGAATGTACAAGTAAAGCCCTTTCATATGATACCCCACTTGGTATAGTTATGTTACTTTGAAAATTGAAACACATTTTTTTTCTGTGATGTAACCACAATCGGGTTTCGAATTATTTCCTTTACTTGTGCTATATAAGAGTTACCCTACCTGTCTAATTTCATGATTCTAGGTCAACGGGAAGTACCCTAAAGGTTTTCTTGACAGACACCACAGACGGATAGACTGACAGACAGACAGATAGACAAAAAGGGATCCTATAAGGGTTCCGTTTTTCCTTTTGAGGTACGAAACCCTAAAAACCATTAATTAGCCTTTTTAGAAACTTCAGTTTTTGGAAATTCGTATGTTCATTGGTATTCAAATAAACTTTTTGGGCCCATTTCGTCTCTTTTTGGCAAAAGGACCCTTCCCTTTTTCCTTCCAAGTGGTATCATCTAACGAACAAGTGTAAATTAAAAATTTATAACACCCCCAACAAGTGAAGGTTACAGTAACTAGAAAAGAGCTGATAACTTTCAAACGGCTGAACCGATTTTCTTGGATATAGCTAAGAACACTCTCGATCAAGCCACCTTTCAAACGAACAAAATCTAAATTAAAATCGGTTAATTAGTTTAGGAGCTACGATGCCACAGACAGATACACACGCGAAACTTATAACACCCATCTTTTTGGGCCGGGGATTAAAAAAATAGGAAAATAGTGAAGTAAAAGTAAGCAGTAGAATGTTACAATTTAAGTACATTATTTATTTCAACAAATAATTTAATAATAAAATCAATACACCAAATATTTTTAAACAATTCATATGCAAACTGTAAAAAGAAGTGTGGTCCAAAGGATAAAATCTGCGACAAATCTGTCTGATGCGTTAGTCGCGATGCTCGGTGACTTGGTCTGTAAAGAAAGGTTCATTATTATCATAGTAAGTGGGATTCTAGAATTTGAGAATCTCTAACTTTTCGCAGAAGACACGGGTCTGCCCGCGAAATTCAAATTTAATTTTGTTTTTCGAAATTTGTAAACTAATTCGACCATACATATGGCTTATGGCATTTTAATTGCGCCAATGGCAGTATCATCCTCTTACATAAAAATCTTTACTTGAAAGGGTCCAAAGGGGTATGGGTTTAATAAAAACTGTCATACTCCTTCCAGGTTAGCCCGCTTCCATCTTAGACTGCATCATCACTTACCACCACGTGAGATTGCAGTCAAGGGCTAACTTATATTATTTGAACTAGCTGATGCCCGCAGCTTCGCCCGCATGGATTGGTCAGATCCCCTGCAGCATCAGGATTGAGGAGTTGGAATCCAAATTTTTTATGAAACAATGTCGCAAAGTTCCTCTATCGATTAAAAAAGAAATGACGCAAATCGGTTCAGAAATCTCGGAGATTTCGGTGTACATAGGTAGAGACAGACAGACAGACAGACAGACAGACAAAAATTTTGAAAACGTGCGCTTCAGTTATGGTATCGTTCAAATAACCATATGACCTTAATATGCGGTAGTTATTTCGAAATTACAGACAGACACTCCAATTTTATTTATTATTAGTATAGTATATAGTATATAGATAATAAAAAAGCAAAACCGGGGCGGTTTTAATTAGTTAAGTAAAAAATGGCTAACAGCACTCAATTTGTTATCACAGCTGATTTCATCGATCGATGTCCTGAAGCGCGCTACGTCGCGAGGGTTGTTGGAATCCGGTTGGAATTTGAAGCTGAAAATAAACGCCTTTTTAAGAGACTAAAGGTGCCCACGCACTTGAACTGAACTGCGCGTCGCGTCAGCGCCCCGCACGATATTCTCTCCAGGCGCGACGCGCGTACGTCACTGCCCCGCGGCGCGGCTGGAGAGAATATCGTGCGGTGCGCTGACGCGACGCGCAGTTCAGCTGCAGTTCAGTTCATGTGCGTGGGCACCTTAAAGCTTAATAGAATAGTAATTAGTATAGAATAGAATAGATTTTTATATAAACTTTTACAAGTGCTTTTGAATCGTCAAAATAATTTACCACTGGTTCGGAATGCCGTTCCTACCGAGAAGAACCAGCAAGCAACTCGGCGGTTGCTCTTTTAGCTCTTCTTAGCACTGCAGTTTGATAGCTAGGTAGTTTATGAAGATCGCAATCACCTTAGGCCCAGCCGCGTATCCTAATATTATTAACGTGAAAGTTTGTATGTATGTAGGTAGGTATAGATGGATGGATGTTTGTTACTCTTTCACGTAAAAACTACTGGACGGATTTGGCTGTTTGGAATGGAGGTACATTATACCCTGGATTAACACATAGGCTACTTTTTATCCCGGAAAATCAAAGAGTTCCCGCGGGATTTTGAAAAACGTAAATCCACGCGGACGAAGTCGCGGGCATCAGTTAGTTTAATTTAAAGAATACTACTATATTATAAAATAAAATATGCAGGCAAGGAAACAAAATATTTGAACAAGTGTAAATTAAAAATTTATAACACCCCCGACAAGTGAAGGTTACAGTAACTAGAAAAGAGCCGATAATTTTCAAACGTCTGAACCGATTTTCTTGGATTATAGCTAAGAACACTCGATCAAGCCACCTTTCAAACAAAAAAAACCTAAATTAAAATCGGTTCATTAGTTTAGGAGCTACGATGCCACAGACAGATACACACATCAAACTTATAACACCCCTCTTTTTGGGTCGGGGGTTAAAAAAAGATAAACAATAGACAGTTAGTCTAATACTACTCGAATAGTTCAAAACTTACTCCTGCATCCTGGCCCTTACAAGAGGTTTTCCAGTTAGTTCTGCCGTAGTAGCATCAGCGTCAATGGTAGAACTGGTTTCTGATGCTTTAGATGATGTAGACACTTTGACTTCTTTTATCACTTCCGCGCTGTCTGCTTTGTAATCTAGGATTAGAAAATATATTAAGTAAAAACCGGCCAAGTGCGAGTCAGATTCGCGCACCGAGGGTTCCGTACTCGGCTATTTTTCCGATATTTCGCACGATAAATCAAAAACTCTCTCTCTCTCTGATGATACCCCACTTGGTATAGTTATCTTACTTTGAATTGTAACACACATTTTAATGTTTTTTTTTCGTTGTGTAACCACTTTACAGTTTTCGATTTTTTCCTTTACTTGTGGTGTAAGAACTACCTACCTGCCTTTCATGATTCTAGGTCAACGGGAAGTACCCTTGTTTTCTTGACAGACACGACGGACGGACGGACAGACAGACAGACAACAAAGTGATTCTATAAGGGTTCCGTTTTTCCTTTTGAGGTACGGAATCCTAAAAATTAAGGAGTTCCTATGGGATTTTCAAAACCCGAAATCCACGTGGATAGAACGTACTGTACTTAGTGAAGGACTTTTTCAAACCAAAAGAAGCTGTCAAAATAAGTACGACATTCGCCATCAATCAAGTTATAAACCTAAAAGCCGATTGACACACGCGCACGTACACGTGACACTTGCTTGTGACGCGCGTGAATCCGTAGACATAACTGCACGCATACGTCGTCTACGCGAACGTTCACGCCACGCAAGCGGTATGCCATGTCTCATACAGTTCCATACATTTCAACGCAATGGTACACGCTACGTCTACGCTTACGCGACGCACACGCGGCCTGTGTGGCCTGCGCTTAAGTTCTAATAATTAGGCTTATAACTTGACTAGCTGATACCCGCGACTTCGTTCGCGTGGATGTAGGTTTTTAAAATTCCCGTGGGAACTCTTTGATTTTCCGAGATAAAAAGTAGCCTATGTGCTAATCCAAGGTATAATCTATCTACATTCTTTTCAGCCCAATCCGTCCAGTAGTTTTTGCGTGAAGGACTAACAAATACACACACACACGTACAAACTTTCTCCTTTATAATATTATACTAGCTGATACCCGCGACTTCGTTCGCGTGGATGTAGGTTTTTAAAATTCCCGTGGGAACTCTTTGATTTTCCGGGATAAAAAGTAGCCTATGTACTAATCCAGGGTATAATCTATCTCCATTCTAAATTTCAGCCCAATCCGTCCAGTAGTTTTTGCGTGAAGGAGTAACAAACATACACACACACACACACACATACAAAATTTCTCATTTATAATATTAGTGTGATGGCCAATCAATACTGCACAGAGACAGTATTGATTACCTATGGAATCTTTATAAATGTCAGCCAGTTCTTTCTCGATCCTTGCTTCGTCGTCTTCTTGCCGTCGGCCGTCGATTTTGTCAATATCCTTGCCTTTCTTGCTAAAATCAATCTGTGAGAATACAGTTTCATCAATCATCACAAACAGAAACATTTTTTGACGTGACAACGTCTTATAATTCGATAGAGCCGGCTGCACGCACGAAAAAACATGACTCATGCGGCGTTACCTCGCTCTGAGGCGTTCCATGTAAGGCTGGAAGCGCAAGCGAGAGCGCGGAACGAGCGACAAAGAAGCACAATCGGCCTTTGTTGTCACGTTCAACTATCGTCAGTAAACCGACTTTACAGACAACCAATTTTTTTTTCATAAGTACTAATTTTTTTTTTTTTTTTTTTAATTATATAGACTAGCGCTTGGCTGCAATCAGACCTGCTAGCAAGTGATGATGCAGCCTAAGATGGAGCGCGCTTGCCTAGAAGTTGCCTATTCACTCTTGACTTGAAGGTACCCATATTATGGGTGGAAGGGAAAACTGACGCCGGAAGGGCGTTCCATATCCTAGCGGTTCGAATTAGGAAAGAGGACTTTCTTCTGAAAGTTTATTAGTACTTATGAAAAAAAGTTCTATTTCGTTTGTCTAACGTAAAACCCCTTTTTGGCCTAATAATGTAGGCCAAAAAGGGGTTTTTCATCAAGCAATTCTCAGTGGCACCCGTTGGGAAGTTGAAGGTGTTTTTTTTATTCAGGTACAAGTTAGCCCTTAACGGCAATCTCACCTGGTGATAAGTGATGATTTAGTCTAAGATGGAAACGGGCTAACCTTTTTGGTTTCGACACGGCTAAACTAAAAAAAGCTTTGTAGGGTGGTAACTAGCCACGGCCGAAGCCTCCCACCAGACTAGACCAGAGATTTAGAAATTATGAAATTCCAAACCCGGTATCGAACCCGGTACCTCCCACTAATAAGACCACAGAGTTTGCACAGAGTGGAACAGCTTACAAAAGTAGTCTTGGTGAACTCCTTCTTGGTAGCGGCTTGTATGGTAGTGGAGGTATGCTTCTCATCCTCGTTCTCTGCTGATGGCTCCTCCTCCAGCTCTTGGGGCAGTTCTGTGGAAAGAAGAGTTATTTAAAACATAACTTGCACTAGCTGATGCCCGCGACTTCGTTCGCGTGGATGTAGTTTGTTAAAAATCCCGTGGGAACTCTTTGATTTTCCGGAATAAAAAGTAGCCTATGTGCTAATCCAGGGTATAATCTATCTCCATTCTAAATTTCAGCCCAATCCGTCCAGTAGTTTTTGCGTGAAGGAGTAACAAACATACACACACACACACACACACACACACACACACATACAAACTTTCTCCTTTATAATATTAGTGTCATATTGGATAGAATCAGGCGTTACTTTGCGGAAGTTCATGTTTAGCAAGAAACAGTTAAAAATTATTTTGCTATAATCCGATACAGATTTATTCTGTTGGCGGATTATAGCAAAATAATTTTTAACTGTTTCTTGCTAATATTAGTGTCATTTGTACTATAAGACCTACCTACCTACCTTTCATGATTCTAAGTCAACGGGAAGTACCCTTTAGGTTTCTTGACAGACAGACAGATAGACAACTAAGTGATCCTATAAGGGTTCCGTTTTTCCTTTTGAGGTTCCGAACCCTAAAAAAAAAAATACTACATATCACTTTCATGGTATAATCCTAAATACCTTTAATAGGTGCACTGATTTCTATGACCTCCTGTCCCATAGATTCCGTCAAAGATGTACAAGAAACGTAATTTAACAGGCACAGTAAAAATATTGATTTTATTAAACGCATTTTGATTCCTTTTGTATTGGTAACCATATTCAATCTATTGTTTCATGGCCAAATAGATTTACTCAAATTTATTAGAGTTCCCTTCATGAAATTGAAAAACCATTGAAAAACGGAATCATTTTTTCAAGCTAGTAAAGAACCTAAGTAACTTAAAAAAAAAAGAATATTAGCCATGCTAATCATGACTAATACTCCCCTTTCCCCTCCAATTAAGCGTAAAGCTTGTGCCAGGAGTGGGTACGACAATAGTGCAACGGGTGGGGTTTCAACCGCCGACCTTTACGAACTCGGTCCGCTCCTCAACCGTTGAGCTATCGAGGCTATCGAGAATTACTAACTGAAGTTTTTTCTTTACAAGTTAGCTTTAATAAGCTTAGTCCTAATTCTAATCCATACTAATATCCATCCATAATGGACAGTGACGGATTAAGACTACATGATGCCCTAAGCAATCCATGCCTGTGGGCCCCCCTATCCGTATGTCAACTAGAATCGGTCTTTAAATCTTTACCGCCTAAAAACATTAGTTTTTTGTAAAATAAGATGATGAGATGTAACGTACTTTAAAAGTGGAGTAGGTGCGACAACAATAAAAACCAAAGCATAATTTATTTATTTATTGAAATGCGCCTTGCGACTTTCGGAGGCATTCGAATTTCGAATGCACAAGCGGGCAGCGAGTCGGTAAGCGGGAGTGGGGTTATGACTCTAGGTCGGACTACTATGTCAACTTAAAACGCGCGAATTTTCAAATTAGTCCTAGAAACTTTTTTTGGTGTGGTTTTTGGTGACGTGAGAGTGAGACGTGATGCCCTAAGGACGGATTTTTTTTTGTGTTTCCTCTGGTGCCCCCTCAGACGTGATGCCCTAGGCAATTGCTTAATTTGATTATGGGTTAATCCGTCACTAATAATGGACTACTAATAAATGGATACTATGCGGTGTCAGTGACGTTATTTTGTTCTATTTCAAAGGAATATACAAAGAACCAAAAGCTTACTAATATTATAAATGCGAAAGTGTATCTGTCTGTTTGTCTGTATGCTACCTTTTCACGGCCCAACAGTGTAACCGATTCTGACGTTTGGTACAGGGTTAGCTTATATAATATCATTGTACCTAAATCTTCTGTACTAGCCTTTTATTAACGTTTATACTATATCTTTTTAGCTATAAACAATTATATTTTTGTAAATATTTTATGTATAAAAGTTGTAGGTTAGTCGAATAAAATAAAATAAAATATCCCGGGGACGGACATAGGCTATTTTTTACCCCGGAAAATCAAAGAGTCCGCGGGATTCCTAAAGACCCATCCACTTAACCGATTTATATGAAATATGGTACCGAAGTAGCTTGTGTCCCTGTAATCGAAATAGGCAACTTTTTATCCCGGAAAATCAAACAGTTCCCACGGGATCTATGAAAATCTAAATCCACGCGGACGAAGTCGCGGGCGTCAGCTAGTAAACAATAAAATACGTGATCTCATCCACAATCCTTTCGTTGAATCGTAGGCTCAATGTCGATTAATACTGAAGGTATGTCGGTACATCGCCTTAGCCAATTATTGATATGTGCCAACATTAGTTGACGAACTGCCAATCGATTTGTTTGTTGTATTTTTGTATCGATCGAATGTCAATGTTACAACACTAGTTTAAAATAACTATTATACAAGCGGTGATACCCTAATGGTTAAAGTGCATGCGACGGGCCTGCCCGCAAAATTCAAATTTAATTTGGTTTTTCGCAATTTGTAAACTAATACGACAAAGTAGGCTTATGGTATTCTAATTCCGACAATGGCAGTATCATCTTCACAGGATTATATAGAAATCTTTACTTGAAAGTGTTCAGTTTAAGAAATCAATTGAATCGCTCAGTTGAGCGGATGTGTCTTTAGAATCCCGTGGGAAGTCTTTGATTTTCCGGGATAAAAAGTAGCCTGTCCGTCTCCGGGATATACCTAAGCTAACCCTGTACCAAATTTCGTCAGAATCGGTTAAACTGTTGGGCCGTGAAAAGGTAGCAGACAGACAGACAGGTAGACAGACAGACATACGTTCGCATTTATAATATTAAATAAGTAAGTATGGATTTGGTACAGAGGTAGCTTGTACGCCCTCGGCAACTTTTTATCTCAGGTAAACTCCTAACATAGCCTTCTCCATAGCTCGCTGAGCATTATCATATCGATACTGATATTATAAATGCGAAAGTGTGTCTGTCTGTCCGTCTGTCTGTCTGTCTGCTACGTTTTCACGGCCCAACCGCTGAACCGATTTTAATGAACTTTGGTACAGATTTGGGATACATCCCGACATAGGCTACTTTTATCCCGGAAATCAAAGAGTTTCTAAAGGAGGAGGGATTTAAAAAACCGAAATCCACGCGGACGAAGCCGCGGGCATCCTCTAGTCACACTAATATTATAAAGGCGAAAGTTTGTGTGTGTGTGTATATGTTTGTTACTCCTTCACGCAAAAACTACTGAACGGATTGGCCTGAAATTTAGAATGGAGATAGATTATACCCTGGATTAGCACATAGGCTACTTTTTATCCCGGAAAATCAAAGAGTTCCCACGGGAATTTTAAAAAACCTACATCCACGCGAACGAAGCCGCGGGCATCCTCTAGTTATTGATAAAATTAATGAATGTTAATCACCAGTCAACAGAATAATAAGGAAAGCCTTTTAACACCTCGCGCAACCCAGTTTTATTCAGGTTGTCATACATCAAGCCAATTTCCTATTTTTATTGATTGAACGGCCAAGTCGAGAGCTCTATAATACGAATGGTTCCGTAGGTTTGTGCTTTACGAAGAGAAGTTGTCTGCCCTTGTTAACAAACTGTAAAAACCGGCCAAGTGCGAGTCGGGTCTCGATATTTTAGGGTTCCGTAAATACTAATTATAAACATCAAATTTTAGGTATATGAATTTTGTTTTTCGAAGCTAGAACATCGCAATAAACCGTGAAAGAAAAACCCAAAAAATCTTTGTCTGTTTTGGTCACAACTTTCAAACTACTTATTTGATAAATCGTTGTTCTTAGTACTTATTTGTTGTTTTCAGCGGCTTGTGAAGGGGCTGAAAACGCTAAGATTGCAAATACAGGGGTCTAGGCTCCGAATATGATTTTGTCCCATTCGGTGTCGAGACCCTTGGTCCGTGGGGTCCTAGCGCTATAAGGCTTTTTAGGGAAATATCAAAAAGGTGTTGAAAAAAAACTGTTTGATTTTCTGGGATAAAAAGTTGCCTATGTCAATTACAGGGACGTAAGCTACCTAGGTACCAAACATTCAAATCGGTTAAGCGGATGGGTTTTTAGGAATCCCGTGAAAACTCTTTGATTTTCCGAGATAAAAAGTAGCCTATGTCCGTCCCCGGGATATAAGTTGGCCCTGTACCTAATTTTGTCAGAATCGGTTAAACTGTAGGGCCGTGAAAAGCTAGCAGACGGACAAACAGACACACTTTCGCATTTATAATATTAGTATGGATAAGTATGGAAAATGATTATCTTGCCACAATATTTTGATTGTAGTTTGGAATGCTAGTTACAGACAATGGTTTTGATTGGCAAACCACGGAACCCTAATGACTAATACCCCTTTATAGCCAACATAGGTCACTCACAGCTAGCTATTAAAGATTTTCATTCAGTAATTGGCCGTACCAGCTAGAATGAATTAGTGGGTTATTAATTATGAAGTTCTACTTGGTCTACAAAAATCAGTAATTCTAACTTTTTTATTTTAACCTGTGTGCAGTGATTTTTGTTATGTGTTTTGCGTAGAAAGAAACGCTTGCAGTGTGCATTATTAACCCCCGACCCAAAAAGAGGGGTGTTATAAGTTTTACGTGTGTGTCTGTGTAGCTATGTATCTGTCTGTGGCATCGTAGCTCCTAAACTAATGAACCGATATTAATTTAGTTTTTTTTTGTTTAAAAGGTGGCTTGATCGAGAGTGTTCTTAGCTATAATCCAAGAAAATCAGAGGTTTTTGTGTCGGGGGTTTTTAAATTTTTAATTTTAAGTTATTTTCCAATTGTTTTCCGGCAGTTTATATTCGTTATATATTCTCATATGTATCCAATTTTAAGGGATGGACTTCATACCATACTATACCATACCACAAACAAATTACATTATTAACCCCCGACCCAAAAAGAGGGGTGTTATAAGTTTGACGTGTGTATTTGTGTATCTGTCTGTGGCACCGTAGCGCCTAAACTAATGAACCGATTTTAATTTAGTTAAAGCCAACATAGGTCACTCACAGCTAGCTATTAAAGATTTTCATTCAGTAATTGGCCGCACCAGCTAGTATGTATTAGTGGGTTATTAATTATGAAGTTCTACTTGGTCTACAAGAATCAGTAATTCTAACTTTTTTTTTAACCTGTGTGCAGTGATTTTTGTCTTGTGTTTTGTGTAGAAAGAAACGCTTGCAGTGTGCACTATTTTTCAATTGTTTTAGGGCAGTGTATACCTATTTGCTATATATTCTCATATGTATCCAATTTTAACAGGGCTCTCTCCGTCACTCGCTTCATACAATCGTAGTTCCAATTTCATTTGAATATTAAGCAACCAAAGTCCATGAAATTTTGCAGACATATTCTAAAAACTCATATCTGTGTCTGTGGTGTTTTAGATTTTTCTAAGAATATGTACTTAGTTTTTAAATTACAGGGGCTCAAAGATTTGTATGTGAATTTTTAAGACCGCGTAACTTTGAAACCGAATATTGTAATGGAAATCTGGAAAATCACAGGCATAGATATTAGTTTCTAGAATATGTCTGGAAAACTTCATAGACTTTGGTTGCTTAATATTCAAATGAAATTGGAACTACGTTTGTATGGAGCGAGTGACGGTGAGACCCCTCTTAAGACGATTGCGGTCGGGTTTTAGTTTTCAACTTTATTAGCATAGATATAGGTGAAAGGACGGAGAGTAACATAGGCTACTTTTTATCGCGCAAATCAAAGAGTTCCCACGAGATTTTTAAAAACTTAAAATATCCACGCGGACAAAGTCGCGGGCATCAGCTTGTCTTACTGTTTTGAGTTATGACTTTTGTGTGCTAATTAATTAACACAAAAACATTTTTAACCCCCGACCTAAAAGGAGGGGTGTTATAAGTTTGACGTGTGTATCTGTGTATCTGTCTGTGGCACCATAGCGCCTTAACTAATGAACCGATTTTAATTTAGTTTTTTTTGTTTGAAAGGTGGCTTGATCGAGAGTGTTCTTAGCTATAATCCAAGAAAATCGGTTCAGCCGTTTGAAAGTTATCAGCTCTTTTCTAGTTACTGTAACCTTCACTTGTCGGGGGTGTTACAAATTTTTAATTTACACTTATTACTATTTACTTTGACCATTGTATTTTTTATCAATTAATCTTTATTTTCAGTGGTCTCTACGACCCCATACTCGATGATTCCGAAGATATCGACGCACCAATTGGACCAGATGATTTAGACCAAGGCATCAACGTTCAAGAACTAAGACAAGTCCAAATAGAAACAAAAGAATCACAAGAGAAAACAGAGACTGATTATTCTATTCTAGAATCTTCTACACCCTATAGGCCTTTCTCGGCTGGTGGTTTAGAAGAACCTATAATTTTAAACCTTAATTACAAAGATGTCTTTCCTGAACTCAGTCTGGACGAACTACCCCCACAAACTAAATATAAACTACCAGTTTCCGAACAATATGACCCTGAAGGCAAGAGGATCAAAGAAAAAGCAGTCTATGATAAAAATATTGTAGTCGATTTTGAGAAAATTAAGAAACTTGCTGAACGACAACATATAAAACAAACTAAAGATGTATCTTTCAAAAAAGAAGTATGTGATAAGAGTTTGTTTGAGAAGACGGAAAAAGTGGAAGTTTCTAAACAAGAAACTAAACATTTGAATATTTTAGAAGAAAGCGAGTTACGTAAAATAAAGCAAACCGCTAAACAGGTTATAGAAGACAGCTTAAACAAAGCTGTGTCTTTGGCTAATCAACTAAAAAGTAAATCAGATTACAAACTAAGCGAGTCTTCATATGAAGAAAATAAGATTTCATCGCAAACACACAAACTTTCAAAAGAAACGTGCCAACGATCAAATTTAGAAAAACGAAAATTAGTAAAAAAAGTGTCTTTTGAAGATGACTACATTAAAGTGCATGAAGAAAAAATATCATCAGATGAGGCTACTAAAAGGGAAGTGCGCGTTGCGGATGAAGTTAAGAAGTTTGAGACGTTTGATATACAAATGGATTCGAAACTAAATGTAGAAGAGAGGAAGTTATTGACGCAACGAGATATTGAAGAAGCCATAGAGGCTGGCACAGTCCGGCAAAGGACTGGAATGTTTAAGACAGGGACTGATAAAATAATGGCAAGTAAACTTGACCAAAAGACATTTGAAACGGTTAAAAGTGACGTCAAAACTAATTTAGAGTTAGCCAAGCAAAGGGTTTATAAAATTGGATTACAAATTATACCACGCATACGTGCTACTGTGCAATCTTCGCGTCAAAGTGCTATGCTATTGAAAAGATTTCTTTTACAAATGACTAAAGTTATGATTACGTTATATAGATTTATTCCAAAAGAAAAAAGATATAATTTCACAAAATCTAAAGGAATATATGAAGGAAAGAAAGAAAGTCGCGAGTATATTCATAAAATAGATTCTGCTGATGAAGTAGTCAGAAGCAGTGTTGTTGAAGAAATTAAAAAGCCCAAACTCTCGGGAGCTAAAATTGCACAAATAGAGGGCCTTAAGCCAGCAGAACTTACTGATAGAATGAATATTGTCATTTCGGAATTTCTGCGGAAATCGGGGAAGGAAGAACAATTTGATAAAAAGGAATCGCATCGTAGTCAAACATCAACTTCGAAAAGCGAAAGTGAAACACAAGATGAGTTTTTGAATGATACTTCTTTTAGTGAAAGGACTTTTGATGAGAGTCATACAGGAGATGAATTTTTGTATAGTTCTTCATTCAGTGAAAAGACTTTTGATAAAAGTAAGAGACGAGGTGAATTTCCAGACAGGAATAGGAAACTCTTTGAAGAAATGTATGAAACTAAAACCCGGTCATACGAAATGCGGGAAATGAAAGAAGAAAAACGCTACTCTGAGTCCAAAACTTCAAAATATGATTCAAAACTGCATTCATATGAAACTGAAACAGCAACAAGAGACGATGTTAGTGTACCATTAACTTACATTGCTATAGTAGAAGCTCATGTTTACACGAATAAAAATGCCATTTTCGAAGAACAAATGAGACGAATGTCTGAAAGTATGAAACAAACTGAACTCGCGGAATCGGGAATTATCTATTATAGATGTGAAGTGTCGGTCTTTTATAGACAATTTAGAGAACCATCATTACCACCTACTGTTGTCATAGAATCCATTGAAGAGATTCCATCAGAACAAGTGTTTGAGGAAGAAAAGCAAGAACTTTTACAAACATGTGAAACTGGTTATGAAGACACAGCAAAGAAGCTAGCAGTTCAAAAAATATCAGAGATTATAGAGCCTTTACTCAAGATAAAGGAAGTTAAGTCTGTAAATATTAAACAAGCTTATCCTGCTATTGAAACGCCACTCAAGTTAATATCTGAACAAACAACTGTCACTATGGAAAAAGAAGAAAATATTTTACAGGAATCTAAATTAATTGAAACATCCCTCATTTCAATCGAAAAGCCAGTAAAATCTGTGGTTGAAACTTCAGAAATAAAAGAAGAAGAAAGAAGTGGATTTGTTGAAATACAGGAGATTGAAGAGCGGAAGCCACGGCCAATTTTAGAACCAAGCCAAGCCATTGCTGAAACTACTGAAATATTTATAGAGGAAGAAGCAGTGGGAATGCTTGATATTGCTCAGCCCATTGCACAATTACCACAACCTGTTAAGATTGAAAGGGCTATTAAATCAGTCGCTGAAACAAGTGAGGTATTCGTCGATGAAGCCAATATAGATGTATTGGAAGTTTCAAAAGGCATAGGTTCAACACCTAGATATACAATTGCAGATAATCTACGGTCAATTGCAGAAACGATGATTGCAATAATAGAAGAACCGAAAAGTGAAAACACAGATACGATGAAAATTACTGGAGAAACAGTTAAAGTTGGAGTGGATGAAATAATCGCAAGTGAGGTTTTCGAGGTTTTCCCTGAAGAGCCTGTATATGAAGAAGTTATACAAACTGAAATGAAAAGGAGAGAGAGTGAAGTGTTTTTAGAAAGATCTCTTTTAGTTTTACCTGAAATCACTTTGACTACCGTGGAAGAGCCCATTTGTGAAGAATTGGTCATATCTAAAGCCCTAAGCAAGGAAGCCAAAGTTGATATAAATGCAAAGGTTGTAGCTGAAATAACTGAAGTGTCTCTTAATGAAAAAGAACAGGATACTTTTGACGTAGTGAAAATTACTGCAAAGGAACCTGGAGCACGGAAAGAAGAGTCAGTTTTATCGGTTGGTGAAACTCAAACTGTTTTGCCCTTTGAACCACCCACAGAAATGTTCGATACAAAAAAATTAACCAATCAGCAAGCTTCTATAGCGATCGAGGAGTTAAAAGCAACCGAAACTACTTTCATACAAGTTGAGGAACCAAAATTAGCTTTTGAAATAAACGAACACTTAAAACAACAAGCTCGTGTTGAAGTCGAAGAATTAAAATCGGCAACAGTTTCGTCTGTCACTGTTGAGGAACCAAAGCAAGAAACTGTAGAAACACATAAAGTAAATAATAAAGAGGCAAACACAGATATGGAAGCTTCTCTTTTAACTGTCGCTGAAAACACAATAGTTTTACCGGAAGGACCACACCACGGAAACTTGGAAATTCCACAATTAGAAACAAAGCGACCCAAAACGTTGATAGAAGGTGGTTTGATTGTAGCTGAAACTATGTTAGTATCTCCTACTAGCCCGGAAGGGGATTTCAACCTCATTGAAAAAATAAATCAACAAGCCAATATTAGTATGGAAGAATCCAAAGCAATAACAACATCATTCGTACATTTGGAAGAACCAAAAGAAGAGAAATTTGATCAACTACAGTCGCTAGAAAAGCAACCACAAACTTTCCTACAAGATTCTTTGTTACCAGTAGCTACAACATTAGAAGTTTTACTAGAAGGGCCTAAAGATGACGTTCTTATAACACCTAAACCTGCACCAGTGAAAGCAGTTATTGATATTGAAGAATTCAAAACTGCATCAGTAACTTCTGTTTCCGTTGAAGAACCTAAGAATGAAAGCTTAGAAACTTTTTCATATAAAGAAAAAGAATCCGAATCTTTATTAGAAAAACCTGTGTTTAATGTAGCAGAAAAGTTTGATATAGTACCGGAAGGACCACTGTATGATAAATTAGAAACACCAGATATACCTCATGGTAAAGCAAATATAATTGTTGAAGAAATTAAACCTCTCACAGTAAGTTTTGTAACTCCCAATGAACCGCGGGAAAAATCAGTGGACGTTCCCCAAGTAAAAGATATCAAACCGCAATTTATCATAGAAGACCGATTTTTACCAGTCGTTGAAGCCACATCAATTGTTCCTGATGAACCTAAAGATAGTTTTACTGTAGTTTCAGTAACAAATGAGCAGGCCAATATAAAAATTAAAGAATTAAAAGGCACCAGCATAACTGTCGTATATTCTGAGGAACCAAAAGAAGAAGATATAAAATTGCCAATAATTGAGGCGAAACAACAGCAACCTGTATTAGAGGCAGTTCATTTAACAGCTGCTGAAACATCACTGATATTGCCAGAAGAATCTAAAATAACTTTTGACGTAGCAAAAACAACAAACCAACAAGCACACATTGAAGTAATAGAACAAAAAGCAGCTGAAGCTAACCTCGTGTTCCCACTAGACTCAAGAGACAAAGATTTGATTATAGAAGAAATTATTGAGAAAACACCTAAAACCTTAGTTGAACGACCCGTTTTGACTGCCGCTGAAAATTTTACTGTCATATTAGAGGAAAAAGTAGAGGAACTACCAAAATCTATTAAACCAACTGCTCGAAAAGCGACAATATATTTGAAAGGATTAAAATTACCCAGTACAATCATACTTTGTTCAGAAGAACCATCACCAGTAGAAACGGAACTTACAGCATTTTCTAAATCACTATCTAAACAAGGTAGACTAACATACGAAGCGCACACTGCAACCGCTATTGCTGAGAGTACATTTGTTAATGTTAATATTGCAAAAGAAGAAATTATCGATGTCAGTAAATACACAGTTGAATTAGCTGAAGATCACGTGGAAAAAGAAGCTTTTTTGAAAACAAAGAAAGAAATAACAGTTGATATTAAAGATATTGATTGGAGCAGTGCCTCTTCTACAATATCATCAGCCCCCTCTTCGCCTTTTATTCAGGAATATGTATTTGGTATTGCTACTGGCCATGAATATAGAGTTCAATCACCGCAAGAAACAGAACTGCATATTGTACAACCAGCTAAAGATTTGTACGGAGTTGATAGTGCTAATACAAGTTATACATTATGTTTCGAAGCAGCGTACGAGGAAGAAAAAGAGATATTACATATGGAAGAATTCAGTGACGTAGTCAAGAAGAATCAGTTTTGGATATCTGATGTTAAAACTGTGGAGACAATTGAATCTTCCGACGCTAGAATACATTTGGTGGATATAACTATGGGTGCTGAAGCTCACAAAGCTAGTCAAAAGTATGTTACTATTCAAGATTCTACCGTTGGAATCAAAAGTAGATCTCAGTCATTTGACACATCAGCAGATTTTGAGCTTAGCTTGCAGTCTTTAGCACAATCAGAAGCAAGAGAAACTCAGATATCAAATGTTGAAGCAGTCGCCACCATTGATTTAAAATCAGAACGATCTTTTAAGACTGTAGAAGACGTAGAGTCACAAGCTAAAGTTAACATAAAATCGAAATCAGCTAAAGCGTATTCTGCGCAAAGTGTAGATGTATCTTACGGTTTGACACTAGAAAACGAAATCGTAGTAGATGGGCAATCAATGGAATTAGACGCACAAAGTTCACTAGAATCTAAAACTGCATCAAAGTCAACTAAAAGGATGGTGAAAAAAGGTACAAAATCAATGGCTTTGAAAACATCAGAAACTGACATAAAAGCAAGCTATGATTATGAAGCAGGTATGAATGTAGAATCAATGAGCGTTTCTAAGGAAAGCTTTGCAGCAATGGAGGGAGGTATTGAATCAAGAGTTGCTGCTAAGAAAAGCTATGCAGCTATGGAAGAAAGTGTTAAATCAAGGAGTATTGCTGAGGCAAGCTATGCAACGATGGAAGCAAATCTTGAATCAAACAAAGTTTCGGAAGCAGGCTATTCAGCAATGGAAGGGAAACTTGAATTGACTGGTGTTTCTAAAGGTAGCTACGCAGATATGGACGCTAGTTTACAATCAAGAAGTATTTCTAAGGGTAGTTACGCATCAACAGAAGCTAATCTCGAAGCAAGCACCATTTCAGAAGCGTATTCATCAAAGCAGGCAAGTCTAGAATCTAAAACATGCAAATCAATAGAAATGGATGCAAGACAGAAAATGTCTAGTGAAACAACTGAAGAACGACAAAAACTATCACTACAGACAGATTTGAAAGGAGTTCAGGTTACAAATGGCGTAAAATCACCATCTCCAGAAGACATACCGTCTACTCCATTAAGAGATGTATACATATTTAGATTACGAACTCCTGCGCCAGAAGAAACTACCTTTGTGCCCCGTGATTGCTCGTTCACACCTGAAAGTATTCATGAGGATGATTTTATTATAGTAAACGGAATGGTACCTCATATAGATACGAAAATAGTTAGAGTATTATACAGTCCACCGTTAGAAACGCCGCCTACATCTCCTGTGAGGAAGGTTGAACCTGTTTTTACGAAGCCAGGACTGAGAGGTGGGTCAGAGACCCCTGAGGTCTTAAAGTCAGGGTCGAAGAGTGGTTCTTGCACTCCAAAATTTACTAAGGTATTTTTTTTAAAGTAAACTTCCTTTGTAAATAATAGACGTAGATGTAGAGTAAAAAACCGGCCAAGTGCGAATCAGACTCGCGCACTGAGGGTTCCGTACTTGGGTATTTTTTCCAACATTTGACACGATAAATCAAAAACTATTATACATAAAAAGAAATAAAAATCTTTTTTTACCCCCGACCAAAAAAGAGGGGTGTTATAAGTTTGACGTGTGTATCTGTGTATCTGTGCGTGGTATCGTAGCTCCTAAACTAATGAACCGATTTTAATTTAGTTATTTTGTTTGAAAGGTGGCTTGATCGAGAGTGTTCTTAGCTATAATCCAAGAAAATCGGTTCAGCCGTTTAGAAAGTTATCAGCGCTTTTCTAGTTACTGTAACTTTCACTTGTCGGGGGTGTTATAAATTTTTAATTTACACTTGTTAATAATCTCATGGGAACACTTTGATTTTCCGGGACAAAAAGTAACCTATATGTAAGACCATGTGCTGAAATATCTCTAA
This sequence comes from Maniola jurtina, assembly GCF_905333055.1. Taxonomy (NCBI): domain Eukaryota; kingdom Metazoa; phylum Arthropoda; class Insecta; order Lepidoptera; family Nymphalidae; genus Maniola; species Maniola jurtina. The sequence continues at coordinate 1,682,683 of NC_060056.1, read as the reverse complement.
CTATACCTATCTCTGTGCCTTTCATCAATTTCGGTTAAACGGATGGGCTCTGAAAAGTTAGTAAACAGACAGACAGACAAACGAACAAACACATTTAAATATTCAGAGCATAGATTTCTGAATTTCCTCAAGAATTTTGTATGGTTTTTAACCGATTTCAAAAAAAAGAGGAGATTCTCAATTCGAATGTATGTTTTTTTAATTTTTTTTTTAGGAGGAGATACTCGAAATCGGTCGAAAATCGGCTCTCCTTGCTTCAGAAATTGATAAAACAATCAGAAGCATTGAAGAGTACAAGGAATCGGTTGGAATCCGTGCCAGAACCGATATGACTGAAACGAAAGGAGAAGAAAGACTTAACGAAAAAGAAAAAACTACAAAAAAATCGCTTGACAATGCAAAATTGGAAAAAGATGAAAACCCGAGAAAGTCTGTTGATACTAAAAAAGCAAAAATTTCAACTGAAAAACATGAAGAACAAAACGCAGATTCGAAAACAGAGTTAGATATTAGAAAAGAAGAAAATGTTAAATCTCGTAAAAGTATGCTGTCTAGGTTTTCACAAATTTGAAAATAAGTTAATTAAATAAAATATGATATTTTCATATTTACTGTACTTTTATTAACCCCCGACCCCAAAAGAGGGGTGTTATAAGTTTGACGTGTGTATTTATGTATCTGTCTGTGGCATCGTAGCTCCTAAACTAATGAACCGATTTTAATTTAGTTTTTTTTTTTTTTGTTTGAAAGGTGGCTTGATCGAAAGTGTTCTTAGCAATAATCCAAGAAAATCGGTTGAGCCGTTTGAAAGTTATCAGCTCTTTTCTAGTTACTGTAACCTTCACTCGTCGGGGGTGTTATAAATTTTTAATTTGCACTTGTCTTTGATTTCACGTCACCCCTAGCCTAATGTTGAACTATCGTCGATTCAGGGTCTAACCAAAAGTTCCCTCACTCTAGCAAGCAAATGAGCAGACGGGTCACTTGGTGCTAAGTGATTACCGCCGCCCATGAACATTTGCAGCACCAGAGGTACCGCCGATGCGTTGCCGGCCTTTCAGGAATTTGGTATCTAAATTAAATAGGGGACTTCGTCTGTGGTGGCGTTTGCTGGCGCACGTGTTGTGACTTTTTGGAGTGTTTTTTTGTTAGAAGTGGCCAGTTTTTGTGTTCTGCTGGTGTTTATTGCTGGTGGAACTGACTGGGAAGCGCTCTAAAGGGGCGCCGCGTGTATGGCGGCGGGCGCCGGCACAGCCGAAGTCCATACTTATACATATAGTTTCCCTAAATTGTAAATAACTACAAACATGACATTGGCTAATCAGTGTAAAGCCAGACGTGAGAAAAAAAAAATTAAATAGTTTATTTCATTGCCAAATCAATCATCACCTTGCAATTCGTGTCTATAATTAAAGCCATGTTATTGCCAAACCTTGATATTTTTATTTCAATGATAAGGTAGGTAGCCGTTTGACAGCTATCTCACCTGATGGTATGTGACAACGCAGTTGTAACATGGAAGGTAAGATACGGAGAAGATAAGCCGCACTATTGGTTCGTTCTCGACTAAGGCTCGCAAATCCTACGCTCCGTCTCAGGAAAATGGGAAAGTCATTTGTGGGAATAAGTCTATATCTATACTAATATACTAATAAATAAAATTGGAGTGTCTGTCTGTAATTTCAAAATAACTACCTCATATTAAGCTCATAGGGTTATTTGAACGATACCATGACTGAATCACACGTTTTTAAAATTTTTGTCTGTCTGTTTGAAAAGGCTAGTCTTCGGAACGGCTGAACCGATTTTGACGGGACTTACACAGACAAGTAGAGGATTGACCAGGGAGTAACATAGGCTACTTTTTTAAAAGACTTTCAAAAAGGGAGTTGTGTTTTTCTACCTATGTACACCGAAATCTCCGACATTTCTAAACCGATTTGCGTAATTTTTCATAGGCAATCAGCTAGTTTTATTTTATAAATAAAATTCCAAGTCAATATCAAAAGTTTAAAAATCCATTAAAAGTATTGCTCCTGGCAAAAGCATATTATACAATCGAAGATTATGTAAATGATAAAAAAGCATGGATTTGACTCGCTCCAGCAATGTGCGCCCTATTTGCTTGTATAATATGGAATATATTTATATTGTAAATGAACAATTGAAAAGAGCAACCGCTGCGTTTCTTGCTGGTTCTTCTCGATAGGAACGGCATTCCGAACCAGTGGTAGATTATTTTGACGATTCAAAAGCACTTGTAAAAAGTTTATTTGAATAAAAATCTATTCTATTCTATTCTACGTGATCAACGGAGATCCATAGGAGAAGTAGAGCTTAACCGACATAGCTATGTCGGGTACCATAAAACCGTAGCGTATGGAATAGGGATTGCAATGCTGCTGGATCCGCAATCCAGTAATCCAGCTGGATCCAGCACGTTTTTGGTGCTTGCTGGATCCAATACTGACGCTGGATCCAGCGGTTCGGATCCTCAATCAATGAATTACCTATAAAATGGCGAAAGTGTGTAGATGATGGTACATACTTCGATTGATAAAGTACATATATCTAATTCAAATTAAAAAAAAGTTCTTCTTTTTTCATGTATAGATAGATAGATAGAAACTCTTTATTGCACACAAAAACACATATAAGGATAACAACACAGTAAGAAGAAAACAGAAAAAAAACAATTGTGTGCAAAGGCGGCCTTATTGCTTGGAGCAATCTCTACCAGGCAACCTTTGCTGAAAGGAGAAGTTCTAGGAAGGAGGTTGGATAGTACCAAGTCGCAAGGATTTTTTTTACAAAGATTTATATATATACTAATAAACATAAAAAAGTAATTATATATATATAATATATAAATATATATGTATATGCTATATATGACAATATAGTTACTTGCATATAATATAAAAGGGATACATATAATATAAAAAATAATAATATAATAAATAAAAACAATATTTAAACTATTATGGCATAGATAAGTAGAATTCTTTCAAACGATTTTTAAAAATGGGCAGGGATTTCGAACTTCGAATATTCTTGGGGAGGTCATTCCACAGTTGTACTGCATATACAGTAAAGGACCTACCGTAGAATTTTGTGTAATTTCTTGGGGTTTGGAGCTTGTTATCCGCTAAGCGTGTGTTGTTATTGTTATAATGCGTCTTTTATAGGTAAGGACCTCATACTATAACTGCAAACAAATATAGGTGGTTAAATGTTAAATTATTATTAAAGTTTCTGCAGTTAAAACATGAAAAAAATTGCATTTCTTTAAAAAATTGATAGATGCTGGAACCGCGCTGGATCCAGCTGGATTTGCTTTAATTCAGCAAAAATCCAGCTGGATTAAAAACACCGCTGGATTGCAATCCCTAGTATGGAAGCCCCTATACAAGAGAGTAGAAACTTGTTTTTATGACATAAATGAACTTTCCTCGTAACTAACTGCACCTACTTTTACGCATATGACCTCAATTCCACGATAAATTATGTACTCCAATGAATATTGTTACGATAGATGTATTCTGAGCAATGGATAAGAACATTTATTTATACGTGACATTGTATTTTTTAATTATTGTATTTTTTAATTATTGTATTTTTTTTGTGACATTGTATTTTTTAATTAATTACCTACCATTAAATTAACTCAAAATTGTTATTTACATTTCATAATTTTCATAATTGTTAACAATAGAATTGTAATTGTTTTAATCACCAATGTTATACTTTGCAGCGCCCTGACGGGGCTTCATGTTGTAATAATATTTTTTATGATGAAGACATGAATGCAAATAAAGAAAGAATAAAAGAATAACCTATGAGCAGCTGAGAACGTCTATCGGCCGATAATAATGATGATGATGATTGGTCCGTTAGTCAATATTTCGCTTCCCGAGCTTTAGGAACAGTAGGCCAGTACCAAGCGCAGACACATCTGCTCCAGAGTTCCCTCTATAAGTCCTTCTTACCTAACGCTAACAAGTAGTAGGGTGGCAACTGACCGCGGCCGAAGCCTCCCACCCAGATCTGGGGCTGCTTAGAAATTACTAACTTCTATTGAATCAGTAATGATACCCTAAGGTTGCCTGGAAGAGATCGCTATTTTAGCGATATGTCTGCCTATTGTACAAAAATCTTTTCTGTTATATAATTACACTAGCTGATGCCCGCGACTTCGTCCGCGTGGATTTACGTTTTTCAAAATCCCGCGGGAACTCTTTGATAAAAAGTAACCTATGTGTTAATCCAGGGTCAATGTCAATGTCAAATGTCAATTTGGTGTACACTGTACAGTAAAGAATATTTTTCTTTTTAACCCCCGATCCAAAAAGAGGGGTGTTATAAGTTTGACGTGTGTATCTGTGTATCTGTGTATCTCTCTGTGGCATCGCAGCTCCTAAACTAATGAACCAATTTTAATTTAGTTTTTTTTTTTGTTTTAAAGGGGGCTCGATCGAGAGTGTTCTTAGCTATAATTCAAGAAAATCGGTTCAGCCGTTTGGAAGTTATCAGCTCTTTTCTAGTTACTGTAACCTTCACTTGCCGGGGGTGTTATAAATTTTTAATTTACACTTGTTACTTTACATTTTGAAATACTTGAGACCTCGACAGACCTTTGAGAACATTACGAAGAACTCTCAGGCATGCAGGTTTCCTATGTCGTACTTAACGGTTAAGAAGTTAGAGGTGCGTAACCGGGATCGAACCTTCGTTCCCCGAATATAATGGGAATCTCATCCACTACCACTGGACTATCATGGCTTCATAATTAGTAGTTAACAGGGCTCTCTCCGTCGCTCGCTTCATACAATCGTAGTTCCAAATTCATTTGAAATTAAGCAACCAAAGTCCATGAAATTTTGCAGACATATTCTAGAAACTAATATCTGTGTCTGTGGTGTTTTAGATTTTTCTAAAAATATGTAATTTTAAAATTACAAGGGCTCAAAGATTTGCATGAAAATTTTTAAGACCGCGTAACTTTGAAACCGAATATTTTAACAGAAATCTGGAAAACCACAGACGTAGATATTAGTTTCTAGAATATGTCTGCAAAATTTCATGGACTTTGGGTGCTTGATATTCAAATGAAATTGGAACTACTATTGTATGAAACGAGTGACGGAGAGAGCCGTCGTAACCGGGATCGAACCTTCGTTCCCCCAATATAATGGAAATCTTATCCACTACCACTGGACTTTCACGGCTGCATAATAAGTAGTTAATCTATTCACATATAGATTATAGACGCTCAAATAGCTTGGCGTCGGTTTTTTGGCAAGATATCTGAATAGTTCCGATCAGTATACAGTTTCAGTATACCGTGATCTACTGATGAGTAGCGTGATCGAGACTTAATTATTGTGTTATATTTAGTGTTTTAATTAGGTAAGTTAAAGATCTAATTACTATAATCATCATAATCATTGACAACCCATCGCCGGCTCACTGATGAATACGGGTATTTTCTCAAAGTAACAAAAGCTAATTGTCCATTGGCATCAACTTCAAGAACATTATAGAGTATCTCACCACATTCACAAGAATGGAATTCGAAATGGAATGAAGAAAAAACCGGCCAAGTGCGAGTCAGGCTCGCGTATTGAGGGTTCCGTACTCGGGTATTTTTTCCAACATTTTGCACGATAAATCAAAAACTACATAAAAATAAATAAATATCTGTTTTAAGATTTACAGGTAAAGCCCTTTCATATGATACCCCATTTGGTATAGTTATATCTTACTTTGAAAATTAAAACACATTTTAATTTTTTTTTCTGTGATGTAACCACAAATTCACGGTTTTCAGATTTACTCCTTTACTTGTGCTATAAGACCTACCTACCTGCCAAATTTCATGATTGTAGGTCAGCGGGAAACTTGACAGACACGACGGACGGAAGGACGGACGGACAGACAGTATGACTGACAGTCAGACAAGAAAGTGATCCTATATTAAGGTTCCGTTTTTCCTTTTTTCCTTTTGAGGTACGGACCCTAAAAAAGCATGCTGGTTTCGGATTTCCTCGCGATATTTACCTTCATCATAAAATATCGATTGCATTAACCTCAATAGCTCAACGGACTGAAATCCGAAAGGTCATCCGGTTCAAACTCCACCGTTGCACTACTGTCGTATCTACTCCTTGCTTGTTTTACGCTTAGTTGGAGTGGAAAGGGGACTTATTAGTCATGATTAACATGGTAAACATTATTTAAAAAAAAATGTTATTTTAAGGGTAACAATTGGACTCATCACTACATCACATGATATTTAAAATCCTAAAGCAGAAAAGTTCAAAGAGAAGTGAAGAGATTATAAGAATCAGCTATGGAGCCCAACAGCATAGCAAAAGAACTATTGAAAAATGTAGAGAGTATGGTCGGTAAGTAGATAGAGATTCTATCGTCCTTTTTCACTATTCATGATTAGTAAACAATAGCAAAAAACAATTTTTGGAGACCTCCACTTTTTTTGATGTAACATCCGTTAGATCAATTTTTCTCGTATAAAATATAGCCTATGTCACCCGGACTTTTACAACGAATCAATTGACACCTCAATCATCAAAATCGGCCCCGTAGTTTAGGCGCTACGGTGGAAGTTGGAACACACAGAATTCGGATACAAACATACATACACACATACATACATACATACATACATAGACTGCTAAAATCATAACCCTTCCTTTCGGCTTTGCCGTAGTCGGGTAAAAATGTTTCGTAAGTACAAGCCGATTGGATATATCGACCTCGTTAGGGTGCCAACTTACTACCTACTTCATTTTTTTAGGGTAGGTACCGTACCAAAAGCGGTTAAAAATTAATCCTTAGTCATCCATCACCTCTGTCGCCAAAAAACTGACATGCACTTATTTTTTATTTTTTCCTTATTCACTATAGGTAAGCGCTTGACCACAATCATACCTGATGGAAAGTGATGATGTGGTCTAAGATGGGACGCGTTTACCTAGAAGGTGCCTATTCACTCTTGTTTTAAAGATACCCGGATTGTAATTTTTTTTTTACTGAAAATATTATATTGTAATATAAAACTTAAAACTTATCTAATTGCTACACAAATCATTCCCGCGCGGAATGGTGCCAAGAATACTGGCTGCGTTACCTCGCTGGACAGCCAGGCTGATCCGTTGCGCAAAAAATGAGCCAGCCCTTCTATCGTCATAACATGAGGCTATTTTCCATTCCATTCCATCAGCCTGTATGCGTCCACTGCTGGACATAGGCCTTTCCAAGAGCGCGCCACCAAACACGGTCCTCCGCCTTCCTCATCCACCCGCTCCCCGCCACCTTCTCCAAGTCATCGGTCCAGCGGGCTGGAGGTCGTCCCACACTGCGCTTAGCGGTACGCGGTCTCCACTCCAGAACACGTATGAGGCTATTAATCACAATGAAATGCCTTCTAAATTTTTTTATGTAGTACTAAGACTCTATGACTCCAGGGTCTCCGAGGCAATCAGAACAAAAATGTAACCCTCGATAAGAGAGGCGTTTGTTTCTTTTGAAAGATCTATCTGATCTAGACCTTGTTTGGTTCTATTCCCTCTTCTCTCTCTCTCTCTCTCTCTCTCTTCTACTCTTCTTTTCATTCCAGATCCGAAAGCACCAGTGGAACAACAGTTAGAACAGATGCGAGCACAAATGGCAGCCTTGGCAGAACTTCCAAACGTTATAAATCAAAAACTGGAGTCTCTCAACAAAAAATTCAGCCAGTTCAATATAAAAGTAACTATTTTATTTAAACAATCAATCGCAATGAAATGTAGATGTAGTGTCTGTGGTTTACTAGAATAAAAGTAACTGTTTTATTTAAACAATCAATCTCAATGAAATGTAGATGTAGTGTCTGTGGTTTACTAGAATAAAAGTAACTGTTTTATTTAAACAATCAATCTCAATTAAATGTAAATTTAGTGTCTGTGATATTGGCGTCACTCAGAAAAGCAGGTATTATTTAAATATTTTTATCGAATTATTGGAATGTCCTCTCAAACCAACACAAAAAACATCAGGTTCAATGTGTAGAGGTTATCCGAGAGTTTTAATCTAAACAAACTAATGCCAAAATAAATAATTTAATTAGAGCGTGATTGCTATCACAACATCTAATTATTCAGTTCACAATCCAAATACCGAAAATATGCGATATCGCTCCGAATCTCGGAAGGAGACTGAATTAAAACCTTCGAAACACCCGTATTTATGCAAGTTCAATCTTGTCGGCCTCCTAGTAACAGATTGTATGACATCGAATGAGCCAAATATCGATTTTATCAAACTACCTGCATTAGATAAATTAATAATTTTATATTATTTTTGACAACTCAAATCAATTTTTAAAAATAACCTTACAGTGATTTACTAGATTTCCGTTCTCCTCCAACTTTTCGCAGTGAAAGGAAACATGGTGAGGAAACCTGTACGCTTGAGAGTTCTTTACTTGATGAATTCTGTCGATCAGCACTGGGGCATCCAGGTTTTTAAAGGTAGGACGGACGGACAAACAGACTTACAAACAGAGGGGTTTCCTTTTGCTTTATTTAATTCCATAAAAATAAAAATAAAATTTGATACTACATTAAGAGAACCAACTTAAGAATATTTAGTTATGATTAATGACTTAGTATTACAACTTAGCAACAGTGGGCAGGCCATGCTTGTCGCAGAGGCGATGGCCGTTGGAGCCGGAAAGTCCTTGAGTGGAGACCGCGTTTAAGCAAGCGTAGTGTGGGACGCCCTCCAGCACGATGGGCCGACGATATAAAGCGGCTGGCGGGAAGTGGCTGGATGAGGAAGGCCGAGGACCGGGTGTGGTGGCGCTCTTTAGAGAAGGCCTATGTCCAACAGTGGATGTCCACAGGCTGACGATGATGATGATGATTATAACTTAAATTATGGTTAGTTACCTAGTTAGTACAAATTATTTACATAGATGGTGTGTGTCTACAATGTAAGTTGTTATTTATGGACCCCCTTTGGGTAAAAGCCTCCTCCAAGGAATTCCACTTTACTCTGTCTGTAGCTGAGTCTTGCCATCTTCGACCCGCTATCGCTACTATTTCGTCTACCCATCTGGCATCGCCTGCCTCTCGCTCGAACTTGACTTTTGAAGTACAGAACCCTAAAAATCGACAAATGCTTTTACCCGTCTGAGTTTGTTGTGGGCTCTTCTCAGACTTGGGCGCGTTTGGAACCCTCGTAGTTTTAGTTTTAAGTTACGTAATTCATTATCACCACTATATCGTACATATCTATCATCGACCATCAAAAGGAGTAAAATTGTACCTACTTTGAATAAATGATTTTGACTTTGACTTTGTAAAATTTTGTTTCCAGCAGGAGACCACGAAAAAGGAACAGCGATTCATTGAAGTCAAAAAACACAAAGAAAGTAAGTAGCTAGTAATCTATTTAATATTTATTTGCTTTTTTGCACGATTTTAGCTAAATAAATACCTACTTAATTAATTGAATTCCATAACCAATATTCATATCATAATTTTATGATAATAATAAATAAGTCACACCATTTTTAGGGCAGCAAATTCATGAGTACTACCAACAACAGTTCCAGAAACACCGGGAAAAATTCCAACCAAAACAAGACCAGCAGCAATTCCAACAAAACCAAGACCAAAACGTAAATCCAAAGCATTCCGTGGAAATAACCGAACTGGAACCCGATGAAGAAGTGAGAAACAACATACAGATACGGGTGACAAAGCCTAGTCTCACTGGAGAAGAATTGGATGTTGAGAAGAGAGAAGAGCTGAGAAGATCGCTAGAAGACTTGAGAATGAGAAAGGTAACAATATGTGATCCTTTGGTAATTAGAAACACAAGTAACTAAACTTGTTAAACTATTACTTCCCGTTGACCTAGAATCATGAAATTTGGCAGGTACGCAGGTCTTATAGCACAAGTAATAGACTACAGGCCCATGTTTAAAAATGGGTGGGTCATATGAACCACCAGGTGACGTATACAGGACGATATAAGAGCATAAAATAATAAGTTTCAGCACTATGCCGTCACTTGTAAGCTGTCCAACAGAGTGCTGGTGAGAATTGAAAAGTGCAGGTAGAGTGAGTACATTTTGGTCATATATTTTTGTACGGCATTTTTACCATCGATAGATCCATGAAAAATAATAAGAAAGCGCGCAGTGCCGTAAAAAAATGGTGCGCCACAAAGTCAGTAAATGTTTTGATTTTCTGACAATTTCCGGGGTAAATTTGGTCATTTAATTCTGTACGGCACTAGTTTCATACTGTTTCAATACAGCCTCTAATCCATTATTCCGCAACGCCGTACAAAAATCATGCGACAAGGGGAAAAAATTGAGGGTAGCAACCCCCTCTCTTTCCGTGGTCCGGGGGGTGATTTGAAACAACATAAAATTAATTTATTTTGAAAGTGTTTTATGCATAGATAATATTTTTTTACATGCCGTACATTTTCGTTGGTCCAAAGGTTTGTAGGGGATGTGGATATTATATACACACCCGTTCACTTCAGTTAGACGGCATAGTGATTTTATCATATTATCAATTGTTCTCTTCAAAAATATGTTAATGCCGTACAGTATCAGATGGCCATAAAGTACTACACCCTTAAAATGGTAGCGTCATTTTCATCAGCCTAAAAGATATGGTCTGCATTAAAATGTACGGCATAATTTTTTCCTAATTTATTTATCTTAATACTATTTAAAACAAGGGAAAAGCGTAGAAAATTGCTATATTTTATTAATCTATGAATATTTAAACTTTTGCAATAATTTGAAAAATTTCAGTTTTTGTATTTCTCTATAATTTTTTTTAGAACAGTTTCTTTTGAACGGCAATACTATATAACAATAGTATTTTACACTATCATGTTAAAAAAAAAGTTGCCGTACAGAGTCAAATGATTTTACAGCTTTAATAATTAAGTATACCATGAAATTAAGATAATTATTGATACACATTCAAATGAACACTAATTTTTTTACGGCATTATTTTTAATAGTACTTTTGAGTGCTAGATAATGTTTTGGAACCAAAGCCGTACTTTGTCAAATCACCCCCCGGACCACGGAAAGAGAGGGGGTTGCTACCCTCAATTTTTTCCCCTTGTCGCATGATTTTTGTACGGCGTTGCGGAATAATGGATTAGAGGCTGTATTGAAACAGTATGAAACTAGTGCCGTACAGAATTAAATGACCAAATTTACCCCGGAAATTGTCAGAAAATCAAAACATTTACTGACTTTGTGGCGCACCATTTTTTTACGGCACTGCGCGCTTTCTTATTATTTTTCATGGATCTATCGATGGTAAAAATGCCGTACAAAAATATATGACCAAAATGTACTCACTCTACCTGCACTTTTCAATTCTCACCAGCACTCTGTTGGACAGCTTACAAGTGACGGCATAGTGCTGAAACTTATTATTTTATGCTCTTATATCGTCCTGTATACGTCACCTGGTGGTTCATATGACCCACCCATTTTTAAACATGGGCCTGTAGTCTATAAAGGAATAAATCCGAAAACCGTGAATTTGTGGTTAAATAATTTAAAAAATTAAAATGTGTTTTTTTGAAACTAACAAAACTATACCAAGTGCGGTATATGAAAGGGCTTTTACTTGTATATATCCTGAAATGAAATGAAATGAAATGAAATGAAAATTTATTTCACAAATTTAGATATACGCATTTCATGGAGTCCTGGCCCCTAAACTAGGACAGCCCGTATTATAGGCGCCAGTGCCTTCCCATACAATGTTTATAATTAATTGAAATAAATCTAATTATAAGTTAAAAATATAAATATAAATTGTTAAGTAAAGGTTGATGTGTGTGTGTGTGTGTGTGTGTGTGTGTGTGTGTGTGTGTGTGTGTGTGTGTGTGTGTATGTATGTATGTGTGTGAGTGTGTGTGTGAGTGTGTGTGTGTGTGTGTGTGTGTGTGTGTGTGTATGTGTGTGTGTATGTGTGTGCGTATATGTCTATGATTTTGATCAGATTATATTTTGCGCAATGTATGTATTTAGTAGTTTTTCTGTTTCCTCGTAATTATATTTAGTTAGATAGTTTTTTAGGCATTTTTTAAGACCATGTTTATTTAAATGGGTGATTTTAACTTTTTTGTTAATACACCTATACAAGTACGGCCCTAGAAATAGTTAAACTGTCGTCTGGCAAAATTGGATTGCAAAGCAATGTGAGTCTTTCTCCTTTTTTTATGTTCCGGTGACATAGGAGAGGGGTTGTTCTCATGATATCGTAGAATGGTATGCATGATATACAATTGTCGAACACGGATTTTTATTTATTTCAAACATAATAGTTTTTAATTTATCGTGCAAAATGTCGGAAAAATTACCCGAGTACGGAACCCTCGGTGCGCGAGTCTAACTCGCACTTGACCGGTTTTTTAGCGTAACATCAACAAAGGGTTTCCCAGAGAAAACCACCATAGCAGGTCCACAGCCTCCCTAATATTTAAAAAAGTACTTAAAAATAACTAGCCGATGCCCGCGACTTCGCCCGCGTGGATTTAGGTCTTTCGAAATCCCGTGGGAACTCTTTGATTTTCCGGGGTAAAAAGTAGCCTATGTACTAATCCAGGATATTATCTATCTCCATTTCAAATTTCAGCCAAATCCGTCCAGTAGTTTTTGCGTGAAGGAGTAACAAACATACACACACACACACACACACACACACACACACACACACACACACACACACACACACACACACACACACACACACACTCACACACACACATACAAACTTTCGCCTTTATAATATTAGTGTGATTGTTCATTTCAGTCAGTCAGTCCGGCAAAGGATCAAGCATGCCAAACAACCAAAAAAGATCTGAGAGCTGCTAGTGGAAAACCAGAACCTGCCTTCGGGCCTGGGCCTGTGGAGAGGCCTATATACCTCCCTGGTGGAAGAAGGTGGAAGATGTCGGAGTACGATGAGGACCAGATCACGGAGACCCTGGTGGGGCAGGCGGAAGTCATCAAGGGCAGGGCTATGGGGTACGTAGAACCTTCCTCCCAGACCCTAAACTGGTTCTCAAAAGTAGTCCCTATTATACAGAATGTAACCAGAACGCTAGCAAAAACTTAGCGTTATTATTAACTAGCCGATGCCCGCGACTTCGCCCGCGTGGATTTAGGTTTTTCGAAATCCCGTGGGAACTCTTTGATTTTCCGGGATAAAGTAACCTATGTGCCAGGATATTATCTATCTCCATTCCAAATTTCAGCCAAATCCGCCCAGTAGTTTTTGCGTGAAGGAGTAACAAACGTACACACACACACACTCGCTCTCATACACACACACACACATAAATCAAAGAGTTCCCACGGAATTTCGACAAACCTAATTCCACGCGGGCGAAGTCGCGGGCATCGGCTAGTCTATTGATATACTCCATCTACCTCTCTCTATCTATTTTATACCTAGCTGAGTTCGTTGTGGGCTCTTCTCAGACCTGGGCGCGTTTGGAACCCTCGTAGCTTTAGTTTTAAGTTTACGTAATTAATTATATTATCACCACTATATCATCTTACAGATCTAAATAATTCTGACCATTTAAAAGGTGTACAATTTAGTACTTACTTTGAATAAATTATTTTTAATTTTAATTTCAAAAATTGGTGGAATTTGAAAAAAAAATGCTTTTATTCCAGAGTGAATTTCAAGAAGTTCGAGAAACCACCACCTGGTGTGGACCACCTCAAACATTCGGAGGTGTACCGAGCTGTCCACAACCTGGAGGACGAACCGCTGAAGAAGGTGCAGATGTTCAGACCGACGGCCTTCGCTGAGTCAGACATACGGGAGGTAAAGCTTGCCTTGAATACATAATGATTAATGTCCCATCTCGATTAGGGTTAATAGAAAATGCTGTTTTCAAATCCACGTATCTCTTTAAACAATTTCTGAGTCCCCTCCAATCAGGGTTTTGACCCTCTAACAGCACCGTTACAGCGTTAATCAAAGTCACTGATGACATTCGTTATACAATGGATAACAAACAAGTATTAGATTGCCTTTTTAACCCGCGACCCAAAAAGAGGGGTGTTATAAGTTTGACGTGTGTATCTGTGTATCTGTGTATCTGTCTGTGGCATCGTAGCTCCTAAACTAATGAAACGATTTTAATTTAGTTTTTTTTGTTTGAAAGGTGGCTTGATCGAGAGTGTTCTTAGCTATAATCCAAGAAAATCGGTTCAGCCGTTTGAAAGTTATCAGCTCATTTCTAGTTACTGTAACCTTCACTTGTCGGGGGATGTTATAAATTTTTAATTTACACTTGTTGGATTTTAGTAATGCCATTAACTCTGTTGATTTTGATATCCTGTTTGGTTTCCTCCGATCTCCTAACATATCCTCCTCTGCGATTGACTGGTTTCACTCTTATCTTCATGGTCGCCTGCAGAGGGTGCGCTCTGAAGAGGCTAATTCTGACTGGGCTTGCCTGTCTGCTGGTGTACCTCAAGGGGGTGTACTATCCCCTCTTCTTTTTTCAATTTTCATCAATGAAATCACCAAAATTCTTACGTCTAACTACCACCTATATGCAGACGATTTGCAGCTCTATAGGCATGCAACATTAACAAACATGGATGCAGAGATAACAGCAATGAACGCAGATCTAGTTGCCATCAAAAATTGGGCTTTTACTATATCTATTGCTATCTATCGGAAGTTCGAGTTTAGTAACTTTTAGTGCTGTTTAACTTCATCTTGTGTTTTTGTTTCAGAGACTTAGATCAATGTCGCCAGCCAACCCAACTGAAGCGCGGTAGGGGTGAAACAAACTGCGATGCTGACGTGTTGCAACGTCTCTGGGTGTGACGATAGAATCGACCAATCAGAGTACATCTCGAGTGTTATTGGGCCAAGCGTCACGACAGCAAAATGTGCACGTATTTGTACAAGGCGTAGCCAGAACGCAAAAACGAAGACTGGATTACTGATACGGTACCACCAAAACAACGCAAAAAATAATTTGATAAATCCTATATATTTAAGAGTTCACAATATATTGCAAATAAAACATGTGACTGGCGCTACAGGTCAACGAATGTTGACCTGTAGCGAACGTAAATAGACCACTAGGTCAATGGTGCGTCTTAGATGGGATGGATCTGGATGAAAAATACTAAATCACTAATACTACAAAATAAGGCAAATGATTATTTATTGGCATTGGATTGTGGTTAGGTAACTAGTATAATAAAAACCCGAAGTTTTTGCGAGCGTTCTGGTTACACCTGTATATAAATGTATGACTCCAATCGCCTTCTATGCCTTCTGCTTTATCCTGCAGCTGGATTCCGTAAAATCTGCATAAATCATTATTTATTTTATTTTTATTTTAAAGGTTTGCTAGCGATTTAACATAAAATTAATATAAACTATAATAAATGCATTGTTTCTTTCATCATGCTCAATTATGTTAAATGCAAATTCAAAATTTTTGAAGTTTATACGGTTATTGTATTAACTATTATAATTTTGTTTTATTATAAGTATTGTTAGTTTATTATTATAATCACATTTGTTATTATTCGCTAAAAAAGTTGTTCTTGTTGCGACAATGCATTATAGCCAATAGTGAGCGAGCATCAACCAATCAGCGATCGTGACATTGTCATTCTATCGCAATCGAGCCGCTGGCATACTTTTACTGCAATCGACCCAGGATTACTTTGTATACTAATTATTGACGTTATTATATATTTTTTTTTAATATGTAGCTTTTTGATAACTTATTACAGCAAATTATTTACTTATTGTTAAAAACAAAAATGAAGCAAATGTATTATTTTTTATTTAGATGTAAGACTATAATAATGATGAGTAATAAATTTAATCAGAAAATTGAGATAAGCGTCTTTTAATTCATACCACTGATAATACTAGATGACTATTCATAACTAGAGGATGCCCGCGGCTTCGCCCGTCTGGATTTCGGTTTTTTAAATCCCACGGGAACTCTTTGATTTTCCAGGATAAAAAGTAGCCTATGTCCTTCCCCGGGATGTAGCCCATGTCTGTACCAAATTTCATCAAAATTGGTTCAGCGGTTGGGCCGTGAAAACGTAGCAGACAGACAGACAGACAGACAGACACATTTTCGCATTTATAATATTAGTATGGATTAGTATGGATAGGTGCTAGATGATGGCAAAGGGCGAAAACGGCGTGAGTGGACGGTGTGTAATCTATTGTATCTGCGTTCCGGCCTTTGGACTCCAGAGGCGTAAATGTAAAGTTTGGACCTTAACGTGGTACAAAAGCAAAACCGGCCAAACAAGACGCGTAGGATTTGCGAATTCATCACAATCGGCTTCGCGGGTAATCGCGGCCATTTTATACCTAGGTACAGTTTCGGAAGTTTAACATTTATAGAGAAGCATTAGAGAAGGCTCTATCATGCCACTTGCGGTAGGTAGCATGGTAGCTAGTTACTTTAGTATTTTTCGTTAAATTCAAAAGAGCCGTAAAGGACTTCGTCTGTGTTGGCGCGCGTGCTATACCTTTGTGGAGTGTTTTTTTTTGTTAAAAGTGGCTGGTTTATCGTGTTAGTTGGTATTTTTTGGTGGTGGAACTGACTGGGAAGCGCTCTAAAGGGGCGCCGCGTGTGCGTTGGCGAGCGCCGGCACAGACGAAGTCCATATTTATATAGTTTCCCTAACTTGTAAATAACTATAAACTTGACATTGGGTAATCTGTGTAAAGCCAGACGAGAGAGAAAAAAAAAAGAGCCGTAAAGCCAAATGAAAAAAAAAAACACAATTGACATTTGTCAATTTGTGTTGTCAGTTGTCAGTGTCAGTGGTGTCAAAGCTCACTTCAGCACTGGCAGTTGGCTACTTTGTTTTGGTTATATTTTCGCGCAAAAATTACAAGTAATTGCCTGATAATAATTATTATAATTATTGATTTAGGGCTTATTTGGAACATTCCAGAGTTTACGATCAATAAACTATGATCACTTCAAAGGTAAGTGTACTTTTAAAAGTTATTTTATATTGTTTACTAAATTCTTTCATAGGTCAAGGTCGTAAAAAAACATGATTAAGCAGTAAAAAGTACTTGAAATGATAATTATTTAATGCTGTATCACTTGTATGATGTATCATATTATACTAGAGGCTAGCCCCGGCTTTACGTGACTTTATCTTACGGGAAAAAGTTATCCAAAATAAATTTAGAGATACTTAAAGGTTTTATTGAGTAGAGAGTACTTTGACTTTGGTCAGACTTATGACAGATTTATCCTAAGCTTAAGAGGGGCCTCTCCGTCCCTCGCTCCATACAAACGTAGTTCCAATTTCATTTGAATATTAAGCAACTAAAGTCCATGAAATTTTGCAGACATATTCTAAAAACTAATATCTAGCTCTGATTAGGAGGTGGATGTTCTAACCAATCACTGCTAATATCACACTAATATCATAAAGGCGAAAGTTTGTGTGTATGTGTGTGTGTATATTTGTTACACGCAAAAACTACTAGACGGATCTGGCTGAAATATCCTGGATTAGCACATAGGCTACTTTTTATCCTGGAAAAACAAAGAGTTCCCACTGGATTTTGAAAAATCTAAATCCCCGCGGGCGATGTCGCGGGCATCGGCTAGTAACCTAATATACTTAAAGGTGGACTCTCATTTTTCTTTGTATAATTTCAGCTGGAAGTCTTGGTGGACTTTGGTCCTAAGGCAGACACACAAGTAATTGAAAAGACTATCAACAGTCTTAAAGCACAAGATGGTGTTACTCAGGTATCTACTTAGGGTTTTTTGACGTGACAACGTCTTATAATTCGATAGAGCCGGCTGCACATGCAAAAAACATGACTCATGCGGCGTTACCTCGCTCTGAGGCGTTCCATGTAAGGCTTGAAGTGCAAGCGAGAGCGCGGAACGAGCGACAAAGAAGCACAATCGGCCCTTGTTGTCACGTTCAACTATCGTCAGTAAACCGACTTTACAGACAACCAATTTTTTTTTCTCATTTAAAGATCTGGGTCACAGTATAGTATGACCATGTGGCTCTGGTAGGTCCATACTATCTTATTCTAACACTTAAAACTACCACAGTCAAATAACCATGATTAGGGCTTCATATGCTCACAGAAGCATGGAGGAAATGAAAAGGCAGCATTAAAATCTTCCAAGTATTATCCCAACAGGTCATAAGGCCAAGATACAAAGCCCTAGTGCTAGCAAAATATATTATACAGTGTCAACTCTATATAGTGAAATTGAAAGGACTGGTGTTTTATTGTATTACTAGAGGATGCCCGCGACGTCAACGTTACAGGGACGCAAGCTACCTTGGCACCAAATTTCATACAAATTGTTAAGCGGATGGGTTTTTGGGAATCCTGTGGGAATTCTTTGATTTTCCGGGATAAAAAGTAGCCTATGTCCATCCCTGGGAAGCTAACTTTGTACCTTTCATCAGAATCGGTTAAACAGTTGGCCCATGAAGGAGGTAGCAGACAGACAGACAGACACACTTTCGCATTTATAATATTAGTATGGATATAGATAAAGAGTTTTCGTTAAACAGAGTAAAATAAAATAAAATAATCCTAACCATTAGACTATCACTAATATCTACTTAGGTACCTCTTATTAATTTTTATGATAAGTGTTTTTACCTAAAATTCAAGATTTTTTAAAATAATCATTGAATACATATGGATTATTACTGATGGAATATTATTGTAAATTGAAGAATTGAAAAGAGCAACCGCCGAGTTTCTTGCTGGTTCTTCTCGGTAGGAACGGCATTCCGAACCAGTGGTAAATTATTTGATGATTCAAAAGCACTTGTAAAAGTCTATTTGAATAAAAATCTATTCTACATAATTATCTAAACTTATGGAACCGGCAGGATTCAATGCATCTCTCCTGTGTATTACATCTTTGTAATATTAGTATATAAGCTTGTTTTGTCACCAGGCAGTATACAAAGATGGTGCAGTGATGGTAGAAACCACATTGCCAAGTGCAGTTGTACTGGATATGGTAGCTAAGACTTCTGGGAAGAGGGCTGTCCTGCAGGGCTTTGGAGGTAAGATCGCTAGTGCACTAGCCTGATCCAAACCTGAATAAAAACGGATAAGAGGACTTAGGCTGCTTTTGCACCAGAGATGTGCTATGCTACGTTGCTATGGATGCGTTTGATATCCACCAATCATACTCATTGGTGCACATAGCTTAGCACTGGTGGAAACGGATTCAACTAATATATTTACACGACCTTTACAACGAATCAATTGACACCTCATTCATCAAAATCGGTCCAGTAGTTTAGGCGCTAAAGTGGAACACAAAATCTGGATACAAACATACATACATGCATAGACTGCTAAAATCATAACCCTTCCTTTTGGCTTTGCCGCAGTCGGGTAGAAAGAAGTATTTACTACTAGCTGATGCCCGCGACATCGTTCGCGTGGATTTAGGTTTTTCGAAATCCCGTGGGAACTCTTTGATTTTCCGGGATAAAAAGTAGCGTATGTGCTAATCCAGGATATTATCTATCTCCATTCCAAATTTCAGCCAAATTCGTCAAGTAGTCTTTGCGCGAAGGAGTAACAAACATACACACAAACACATACACACAAACTTTCGCCTTTATAATATTAGTGTGATTTGACATAACATGTTTTAGAGAGTCAATCAGCGGTGGCAATGATATCAAGTCAGTCCTGCTGCAAGTCCCAGGTCCTTGGAGTCATCCGGTTCCAGCAGTCCACCGCTGGACCTCTAGTGGGAGACGGTAGTGTGCATGGACTAACACCTGGACTGCATGGCTTGCATGTGCGACATACTGGCGATTTGAGCATGGTAAGAAGTACTTAGTGGTTAGAACGTCCGCCTCCTGATCGGAGGTCGGGGGTTCGATCCCGGGCACGCACCACTAACTTTTCAGTTATGTGCGTTTTAAGCAATTAAATATCACTTGCTTTAACGGTGAAGGAAAACATCGTGAGGAAACCTGCATGCCTGAGAGTTCTCCATGTTCTCAAAGGTGTGTGAAGTCTGCCAATCCGCATTGGGCCAGCGTGGCAGACTATGGCCTAAACCCTGAGAGGAGACCCGTACTCAGTAGTGGGGCGGAAATGGGTTGATCATGAAGAAGTAATGAAATGAAATGAAAATTTATTAATCAAATTCACATGCAAGTTTCAATCTAGACCCGTATATCTATGCCTGTGGTTTTCCAGATTTCTGTTAAAATATTCGGTTTCAAAGTTACGCGGTCTTAAAAATTCACATACAAATCTTTGAGCTCCTGTAATTTTAAAACTACATTTTTTTAGAAAAAATCTAAAACACCACAGGCACAGATATTAGTTTCTAGAATATGTCTGCAAAATTTCATGGACTTAGTTGCTTAATATTCAAATGAAATTGGAACTACGATTGTGTGGAGTAAGTGACGGAGAGAGCCCTGTTAAAAAAGCGTTGCGTGCAAACCCGGCGTTGCGCTGACAATACAAAGTGCGCGATAAAAAAGCGTTGACGTGTGAACAGATACTTGGGAATGCATTTGTTCTATTTGATCGCTTTTTAACGGACGTTAAAAAAGCTCTCGTGCGAATGAGGCCTTAATATATTCTCTCACTAGCACTGAGATTCGAGCTTTCTAGAAGCGGTACAATTTGTACCACTATTCAAAAATTAGTGTATGACATATCGTATGCCGTCAATTATACTAATATTATTGATGTTACATGTCTCTAAATGTGATTAGTGATAGGGGATATTAGTTGCCTTATAGCTTAATAACTGTACCCATTTTTAACCCCCGACCCAAAAAGAGGGGTGTTATAAGTTTGACGTGTGTATCTGTGTATCTGTGTGTCTGTGTATCTGTGTATCTGTGTATCTGTGTGTCTGTGTATCTGTGTATCTGTCTGTGGCATCGTAGCGCCTAAACGAATGAACCGATTTTAATTTAGTTTTTTTTTGTTTGAAAGGTGGCTTGATCGAGAGTGTTCTTAGCTATAATCCAAAAAAATTGGTTCAGCCGTTTAAAAGTTATCAGCTATTTTCTAGTTTTCTTGTAGAAAAGAAGGTTAGATAACCCTTAGGTTCATAATATTCAAGTGTCAATTGACAAATGTCAAGCTGTCAAGATGGACGTTGCCTAGATATACATAATTATTTATTTGAAAATGATTTGTCGGGGGTGTTGAAAATTTTTAATTTACACTTGTATTATAAATGGATAGCGTGCTATATACCACCATTAGCGCCATCTAGTTCATGATATAAAATGTCTATCTCTGGTTTAAGGTGGAAGCGACGGGCCTGCCCGCGAAATTCAAATTTAATTTGGTTTTTCGCAATTTGTAAACTAATACGACAACGTAGGCTTATGGTATTTTAATTGCGCCAATGGCAGTATCATCCTCACAGGTTTATGTAAAAATCTTCACTTGAAAGGGTCCAGTTTGAAAAGTTAGCCGTAGTATCTCGCAAATTAGTCGATACTACAGCTAATTTCTTAGTTTTTGATTTATCGTGCAAAATGTCGAAAAAATTACCCGAGTACGGAACCCTCGGTGCGCGAGTCTGACTCGCACTTGGCTGGTGTTTAAATGAATAGTTTAATGTTATTTATGAAAATAGATGAAAGTTGACCATCTAGTACTTTAATTTCTTACTAGCCGATGCCCGCGACTTCGCCCGCGTGGGTTTAGGTTTTTCGAAATCCCGTTGGAACTCTTTGATTTTCCGGTATAAAAAGTAGCCTATGTGCTAATCCAGGATATTATCTGTCTCCATTCTAAATTTCAGCCCAATCCGTCCAGTAGTTTTTGCGTGAAGGAGTAACAAACACACACACACACACACACAAACTTTTGCCTTTATAATATTACTAGATGATGCCCGCGACTTCGCCCGCGTGGATTTAGGTTTTTCGAAATCCCGTGGGAACTCTTTGATTTTCCGGGATAAAAAGTAGCTTATGTGCTAATCCAGGGTATAATCTATCTCCATTCCAAATTTCAGGCAAATCCGTCCAGTAGTTTTTGCGTGAAGGAGTAACAAACATACACACACACACATACACACAAACTTTCGCCTTTATAATATTACTAGCTGATACCCGCGACTTCGTTCGCGTGGATGTAGGTTTTTAAAATTACCGTGTAAACTCTTTGATTTTCCGGGGTAAAAAGTAGCCTATGTGCTAATCCAGGGTATTATCTATCTCCATTCTAAATTTCAGCCAAATCCGTCCAGTAGTTTATGCGTGAAGGAGTAACAAACATACACACACACATACACACAAACTTTCGCCTTTATAATATTATAGTGTAAAACTTTCAGGGTTGCGAGTCACTAGGGGAACATTATAACCCCTACAATTCTCCACATGGGGGTCCAAACGACCCCGTAGACAAGCGTCATGCGGGAGACCTCGGGAATATAATCGCTGACGAAGAAGGCAGAGCTACTTTCAGAATTGTGGATGACTTATTGCAAGTAAGTACCTAGTCATAGTCATAGTCATAGTCATAGTCATAGTCATTGTCATTTATTCTTGAGAATATACATTACTAGCTGATGCCCGCGACTTCGTTCGCGTGGATGTAGGTTTTTAAAATTCCCGTGGGAACTCTTATATTTTCTGGGATAAAAAGTAGCCTATGTGCTAATCCAGGGTCTATCTCCATTTTAAATTTCAGCCCAATCCGTCCAGTAGTTTTTGCGTGAAGGAGTAACAAACATACACACACAACGTCAATTCAATAAGTAATTCAAATTATTTTTTTATACCTACTGCAGTGCCTTGCAGGAAATATTGTACATCGGACTTTAGAAAGAGATTAACGCTTCGTAAAGCGTTGTCTCTGTCACTCAAACCTATGTGACGTTTTGTCGGTCTCGAGTCCCAATGACAGAGACAACGCTCTACGAAACCATTATCTCTTTCTAAAGTTTTATGTACGACTAGATGATGCGCGCAGCTTCGTCCGCGTGGATTGGTCAGATCCCCTGCAGCATCAGGACTGAGGAGTTGGAATCCAAATTTTTATGGAACACTGTCGCAAAGTTACCTTAACAATTAAAAAAAAATACGCAAATCGGTTCAGAAATCTTGGAGATATCAGTGTACATAGTTAGAAAAACACAACTCCATTTTTCAAAGTCGGTTAAAAAAGCATAGCCTATGTTACTCCTTGGTTAATCCTCTACTTGTCTGTGAAAGTCCAGTCAAAATAGGTTTAGCCATTCCGAAGATTATCCCGTGCAAACAGACACGACACTTCAATTTTATTTATTAGTATAGATTACTGCTTTGTAAAGCGTTATCTCTGTCACTCAAACCTATGAGACGTTTTATCAGTCTTTAGTCCCAATGACAGAGACAACGCTCTACGAAACCATTATCTCTTTCTAAAGTTCTATGTACGATATTTCCTGCCCAACACTGTAACTGTCACTGAATTCAAATAGTTAGTAAGATAAATCAGGTAAAGAAACACGTATATTTTTAAAACCTGTATTTCTAAAAGTTAAATATAACATCTGACTGACACTAGATGTCAACGACTGTTGCGTAGTTAGATGGGTTATTACTAGCTGATGCCCGCAACTTCGTTCGCGTGGATATAAGTCCTTAAAAATCCCGTGGAAACTCATTGCTTTTCAGGGATAAAAAGTCGCCTATGCGTTAATCCAGGGTATAATCTATCTCGATGATAAATTTCAGCCAAATCCGTCCGGTAGTTTATGCGTGAAGGAGTAACAAACATACACACACACACACACACATACACACAAACTTTCGCCTTTATAATATTAGTGTGATTAGTGTGATAGTGTGTTGTTATTCTTAACAGATACATGAAATAGTGGGAAGGTCGATCGCAGTAACAGAGCGAAGAGACGACCTTGGTCGGGGTTCGAGCCTGACCTCCAAAATTGATGGAGACTCTGGAATGCCGTAAGTTATCTCTTTTTCTTTCTCCCTCTCCCTTTGTACACGCTACAACTTCAGGTGTGTACAGTAAAATGATACTTCAGGTCACTGGTTATATGGTTGTTTATTTCTTAACTCGTATACCACTGAGTACAACAACGATCAGTACCGCATTCGATAATATATTCTTTCACAGGCCACAACTGACCGCGCGACGCAATCAGGCGATAACGCCATCTATCCGCGATTACGGAAACTAAATATACGTGATTACGAATTTATAAAAACATCTTAGCAGATTGTACACCCTTTGTAAAGGGTTCCTCATTGCTGAGGGTGGTTACTTATGCTATTAATCACAAAATAGAACTGATTCTGAACGCAACTAAGTTTTAGAATATTTGCATCTTTTTCTTACCAAAGTTAAAGAAAGTACTACACTTTCAACCCCCTATTTTACCCGCTTAGGGGTTGAATCTTCAACAAGTGTAAATTAAAAATTTATGTAACCCCGACAAGTAAAGGTTAAAGTAAATAGAAAAGAGCTGATAATTTTCAAACGGCTGAACCGATTTTCTTGGATTATAGCTAAGAACACTCTCGATCAAGCCACCTTTCAAACAAGAAAAACTAAATTAAAATCGGTTCAGTAGTTTAGGAGCTACGATGCCACAGACAGATACACAGATACACACGTCAAACTTATAACACCCCTCTTTTTGGGTCGGGGGTTAAAAATCATTTCTTAGCTGATGTTTACGTCATAACAACAATCTGCATGTCAAATTTCAGCCCGATCCGTCCAATAGTTTGAGCTGTGTGTTGATAGACCAGTCAGTCAGTCAGATTTTCCTTTTATAAAGCTGATGCCCGCGACTTCGTCCGCGTGGATGTAGGTTTTTAAAAATCCCGTGGGAACTCTTTAATTTTCCGGGATAAAAAGTAGCCTATGTGCTAATCCAGGGTATAATCTATCTCCATTCTAAATTTCAGCCCAATCCGTTCTGTAGTTTTTGCGTGAAGGAGTAACAAACATACACACAAACTTTCCCCTTTATAATATTAGTATGAAGTGTGATAAGTGTGATTTAGATAATTTGATTTCTGTCACCTAAACAGAGTCACCCATCCAGTCGCTGACTTGAATTAACGTTGATTAACCAATTTTTTTTTTCTAGTGTAGCATGCGGTATAATCGCAAGGTCAGCTGGAATTTTCCAAAATCCGAAACGCATATGCGCATGCGACGGTGTGGTTGTGTGGGATGAGAGAGACAAACCGCTCGCGGGAAAGGGACGGCGAGAGAAGCCATGTTGTGAGAAGAAAGACGAGAATGTTAAAATGTGTTGTAAAGTTTAATTATTGTTATTTAAATAAATTATTTAATCATTTTTATTTGTCTTTGTCTTTTTGGGGTTTCGTACCAAAATAGTTAAAAAACCCAAACAAAATGCGAGTTGAACTCTCATTGAGGGGATTCCGTATGACGAATATGTAAGTTTGTGCACACAACATTGATAGATTTACCATGTTATTTCAAAAGCATTGACTTGTGAAGAGTTTCTTGCTGGTTCTTCTTGGTAGGAACGGAATTCCGAACCAGTGGTAATTTAATTGAACAAAAATATTTTGAATTTTGATTTTTTTTTTTGAAAAAGGACTATTTTTTGGCATTTTTTCAAAATTTTAAGCTTAGTACTTTATGAATTTAGGGGGAGAAGGAATGGTCTATTTGATATATATTCTTGAATAACTTTAAAATTAAGATATTAGGTATGTATATTTGAGACCCTCACCACAATTAATTTTCTAATTTTGCACCTTAAAAGTTACCCCCATATTCAAAATTGATTTATTTTTCTCAAACGTCCTAGTTTAAATCACAGGTCAGACAAATATTACGTGTTAATGGGTTCAATAGATTCGTTGTAAATTGGTTGTGATAGACGGACAGACAGACACACGAGTCAAGTGTACTACTCGTTTATACACCTGTTATCAGTGTGCAAAAGATTTTTAGAATTCAATAATATTATGGGACTGAAAAAGGGAAAGTTTTTCGACGGTACATCTATAAATTAGACCGATAGCTTCGATAGCTCAATGGTTGAGGAGCGGACTGAATTCCGAAAGGTCGGCGGTTCAAACCCCACCCGTTACACTATTGTCGTACCCACTCCTGGCACAAGCTTTACGCTTTATTGGAGGGGAAAGGGGAGTATTAGTCATGATTAGCATGGCTAATATTCTTTAAAAAAAAATTACATAAAACGAAATAAAAATACTGATTTCGTCTGTGTTGGTGTTAGCTGGCGGGCGTGCTCTGTCTTTTTGGAGTGATTTTTTTGTTAAAACTGACTGGAAAGCGGCCTAAGGGGGTGCCGTGCGTGTGTCGGCGAGCGCCGGCACAGACGGGGGGCACAGACAAATTTTTATTTTTTTATTTATTTATTTAGTAATAGACTTAATTTAAAGAGAAACATTTTTCACCAGTTGTTATAGACCAAAGCACTAGTTAAAAAACAGACTGGTGTTTGGAATTTTGCAGCCCAAATAGACCGTAGTCTGTGCTAGGGCTGACAAAAAAGAAAAAAAAAATTTAAGATTTTAAGATTAAAAAAAAAAGTTAAGCCTATATTTCCATTTTTTACAAAGAAAAAAAAACTACAAACTTGACATTGGCTAATCTTTGTAAAGCCAGACGGGAGAGAAAAAAAAAATACTCAAAATAAAACTCATACCAGTTGTTTTTAATATTTGTCATGATTATAAAGTTCACAGTACACATAGAGTCAGCGCTTACATTTATTTTTAGAATACATTTATTAATACCGCCTGCATTCATTTATTTACATTCCAAGTTTCATTTACATTCAACGATATAAATCTCTAACTAGATGCGGCGCTTGAAAGTAACAGCATGTTCCAACGAATATCGGTGACTCCGGTCAATCGTAATCTTTTGTAAAAATAATAATTTAGCCAATAATATAATGTAGCGACGGAAGTTTTCAATGCAATGAGGAACTTTCCAGCGAACGTTTCATAAAATTATCATAGATGTCTTTCAAACTCAAACTCAAACTCAAATTATTTTTATTCAATTAAACTTTTACAAGTGCTTTTGAATCGTCAAAATAATCTACCACTGGTTCGGAATGCTGTTCCTACCGAGAAGAACCAGCAAGAAACTCGGCGGTTGCTCTTTTCAAATGTACAATTTACAATAATATGCCATACTGTATACAAGCAATTGCAGCGCCGTGTATTGCTGGAGCGCATCAAATCCAAGCTTTTTTGTCATTTACATAATCTTCGATTGTATAATAAGCTTTTTTCAGGAGCATACTTTTAATAGATTTTTTAAACTTGTGTAAAGGCAAGTCTAAAATTGATTGTGGAATTTTATTATAAAATATTACACTCATTCCCACAAACGATTTTCCAACTTTCCTGAGGCGGAGCGTAGGATATGCGAGCCTATCACGGTTTCTAGTTTGCCGGTCGTGGAAATCACCGATTTTTTTGTAACTATGAATGTTTTGTCGTACAAAAATTATGTTAGCGTAAATATATTGAGAAGCTACTGTAAGAATACCTATTTCCTTAAATTTCTCTCGTAGGGAATCGCGCGGTTTTAAATTATAGATTGCGCGTATTGCCCTTTTTTGTAAAACGAAAATTTTTCCAATATCTGCCGCTTTACCCCATAGCAAGATTCCGTAAGACATAATACTGTGAAAATAGGCAAAATATACAATTTTTGCAGTTTCCACATCAGTTATCTGTCGAATCTTTCTAACAGCGTAAGCAGCAGAGCTGAGTTTACCAGCAAGTGTTGTTATATGGGCGTTCCATTGAAGCTTTGCATCTAAAGTTATCCCCAGGAACACGGTAGTTTCTTCTACTTTCAACATATCATTATTTACCATTAAATTAAAATCATTTGCCGTCTTAGTATTGGGCAATGCGAATTCGACACACTTAGTTTTCTTTGCATTTAAAAGCAAATTATTAACAGTAAACCAATGAGTAACCTGCGATATGGTTCTATTTACATCGTCAAAATTATTATAATTTCTATCGACTTTAAAAATCAATGACGTATCATCAGCAAATAGTACAATATCGCAAGTATTTTGGACGAAATATGGTAAATCGTTTATATATACCAAAAACATGAAGGGACCTAAGATAGAGCCTTGTGGAACACCCATTAGTGAGGCTGATCCGGATGACTTCACATCATTTACACATACAGTTTGTATACGATCACTGAGGTAGGACGCAATGAGACTAAGCGCAGAGTCTTTGATTCCATAGTGGTTCAATTTAGCCAAGAGAGTCTCATGCGCAACGCAATCGAATGCTTTAGACAAATCACAGAAAATTCCAATAGCATTCTGTGAGTTCTCCCATGCATCGAATATATGCTTTAAAAGCATTGCGCCCGCATCGATTGTTGATCGACCTTTAGTAAAACCATACTGCTCCGAATGAAGTAATTTATTCAGATTAAAGTGCTGGATCAGTTGGTTGAGCATAATTTTTTCAAATATCTTGCTAAAAGTCGGTAAAATTGAGATTGGCCTGTAATTATTTGGGTCAGTTTTACTACCCGATTTAAAAAGAGGAATTAATTTACTGTATTTCATAAGATCTGGAAAGGATCCTGAATCTACGGACTCATTAAAGATTAGAGCAAGATATGGAGCAACAATATCAATAATATTGCTGATTACTTTTACTGAAATTCCCCATAGGTCTCCTGTTTTTTTGTACTGTAGCGATTTGAATACTTTAACAATATCATATGGGGTAACGTGTTCAAATTTAAATAATACACTGCACTCAGAAACATTGCTCCTTAGAAGAGTGTAGGCTTCCGCTGGCGACGAGTTAAGGGAACTGGTAGTGGTAACTGGAATGTTTCGAAAAAAGTCCTCAAATACGTTTGCTATTTCTAAGTCGGAGTCAGTAATATGGTTGTTAATTTTAAGTTCCAATTTATTATTTTCCACTTTACGTTTCCCAGTTTCATCTGTGATGATATCCCAAGCTGCTTTGATTTTATTATCAGAATTAATAATTTTCTGTTTTATGTAAATTGACTTAGCTTGTATGCAAACATTTCTAAATAATTTTGAATAATTTCTTACATACTGAACAAATGTTGGAGTATAATTATATTGCTTTTCTGCATACAAGTCAAACAGCTTGTTCCTACTTTTATAAATGCCAGCAGTAGCCCACTCACTAAATTTAAGATTTTTAAACAATCTTTTTTCTATGACTTTAAAAATACAATTAAATTGGGAGTTTATACAGTTAAAAAAAGCTTTATAGAGTTCATCCGGACCACCCTGTGTAAGGTCAATTGTAGGTAAAGTAGATAAAATATTGAGTTTGAATTGCCTTACTTTTTTAGTGGTGACTGGCCTATACTTTATAACTTTTGTTATATTTTGTTGAGAGCTGGGAACAGATATCATTTGTCCACAGTGATCGGATCTAAGAGTGGTGATAATGGATTTTTTAACAATTTTACAATCACCAAAAATGTTATCAATACAAGTAGCTGAAGTTGCCGTTACACGTGTGGGCTCAACAAAAATGTTTTCTAAATTAAAACTTTTAAATAAGTTAAGTAATCTGTCTGTGAAGGAGGTGTGAAGTAAAATATCAATATTAAAGTCTCCACAAATCAATATTTTTTTGATGACCTACATATCCGCCTCAGTGCCTCCTCCATGACGTCCTCAAACAGAGAAAAGTCACCCGAAGGAGGTCGGTATGCGCAAACTATAATATATCGCTCCAGCTCAACACAGGACAGCTCAATAGTGCGTTCAACCGAAAGATTAAGAATGTCTTTTCGTTCCTTGTAATTAATGTTGTTGCGGGTTATTATCATAGATCCTCCGCGAATAGCCTTCTTTCTTGTGAACGCACTTGACAATGAATAATTTCCAAGATTGACAATTAATTGATAACTATTGAGCCAATGCTCAGTAAGGCATAGAATATCGATATCTAATTTTTTTATAAAAAGTTCAATTTCATATTCTTTTCCAGACAAGCCTTGTATATTTTGGTGTACAAGATTAATCATACATTGCTTGTCTGTTGTGTTACTTCTTGATTTAAAATTTTTACCATCCTTGCCGGTGAGGCTCTGTATGTTTTGATGTACAGTATTCATTTTACAGAGCTCCTCCGTTGTCTTACTATCTAGTTTAAACAAGCAATAGGGTTCCTAATAGTACATAAACTATTGCTTGAGTCAATAATTGAAATATTAGTACTGGAAGTACTCGAGTCAATACAGAAAATATTAGTACTAGGCGTACGGTTTGTAAAAGAGTCAAGAGACTTTGTTACAACACTTGTAACTGAATCATTTAAATTATATGCTAATAGTGAAGCAATATGCATCTTGCATCTCTTTGGAAGATGCATACTGTCACCGGTCAATCTAAACTTATTAGTAAAACTATTAATATCAAAGTAAGAAATAGCTTCGCTATAATATTTTGTCAGATTATACATTTTCAAATTTAATGTATGTATATTCTCATTTTGTTGTTTATTAAATGTACCAGAATAAGGAAAGGCACACAAAACAAATTTACATTTGGTTTTCTCATGTAAGATTAGTAATTTTTGAATGCATTTTACAATCTGTTGTTTTTTGACTTGTAAACTGTCCCCAAACAACAATATGACATTTGTATTGCTATCCAATGATTTTTCACTTAAATTATTAATTAAATGGTTAAAAGTAGCACCAGGGGAACATCTATTAATCACTGAATGCTTTAAGTAATGGCTCATCATGGAGCCGAGCCCTCTACCTAAGCTGTCAGAAATAATTACAGTTTGTTTTATTGGCTTAGTTGAGGGATTTATATTGTCTGATGAAGGAACCTTTGTGACATCTATGCTACACTGCTCTGGGCAAGTATCTGCTTTCACAGGGAGCACTGTAGGGCTATTTTGGCAAATTATAGGTACATTTGGAAAACAGTCATACCTATTTGTTAATGACTCCAAACGAGCCATGTTATAGTTACTTAATGTTAACAATTGGTCCGCTGCCAGTATTTGCTCATGGACCTGTACTAATATACTGCACTAAAATACTAATACTGTTTGTGTCCATTAGATTGTTTTTAGGCCATGTCAATCAATGATATATATATATATATATATATATATATATATATATGACGAGTTACTGTTTCCTTCTGCTTTACATCGAACTGCACTACTATGGATTGGATTTCCTTGCATATAAAGATCTGGTGAGACACCTGGATGAATAAAAACGAAAACGAAAAACTGGCGAATGGCTGACGTAGGAATACTATGTCCATAGTCTAACCAGTTACTTGACATGACTTAAAATCAATCTAAAGGGCACAGACAGTGCTTTTCTGCCTTTCGCGGCGAGCTATGCATTTAGACTTTAGAGACATCTATGATAATTTTTTGGAACGTTCGCTGGAAAGTTCCTCATTGCATTGAGAACCAAATTAAAATAACCAAACTAACCAAAGTTAATAATTGAATAAAAAAAATATTTTATTTTATTTTGAAAGCCGTCATTATATGAGAGTTACATTTCTTTAGATACCTATTGTTAGATACTCATAGTTGGATACGATACATGTTTTACTATGATGCGCCGCATCTAATAGAACATTTATATCAATCACTGTTTCATTTACATTCCACTCTTACGGGGGATGGGTAAATACCTGTAGGCATGAACACATCACGAGATTACTTTATTCATATAAAATTAAGCAGTAATCATAATAATTAACCTTTGCCAGTACCTACCAGATAATTTAACATATTAAGTAGTATGGTCATTTTATATGTAGGTAAAATATATTTAGATAAGTACATCCATTTTTCTATTTTAGTAAAAACATAGTAAATAGGTACGCGATATACAAAACTTAATAACACTAATTAATTATTATAGATAAGTATGAGTCAATGGTGTGTAGCTCTTAATAAAACTAATAAATAATGGATAGGTATGAGTCAATGGTGTGTAGCTCTTAATAAAACTAATAAATTATGGATAGGTATGAGTCAATGGTGTGTAGCTCTTAATAAAACTAATAAATAATGGATAGGTATGAGTCAATGATGTGTAGCTCTTAATAAAACTAATAAATTATGGATAGGTATGAGTCAATGGTGTGTAGCTCTTAATGAAACTAATAAATTATGGTTAGGTATGAGTCAATGGTGTGTAGCTCTTAATGAAACTAATAAATTATGGATAGGTATGAGTCAATGGTGTGTAGCTCTTAATAAAACTAATAAATTATGGATAGGTATGAGTCAGTGGTGGTAGCTCATAGAAGCATAAAAGCACTGCATACCTATTCAGTTGAAATAGCTCAATGCTTATTTTTGACATGAACTGACAGTAAATTACCCAACTAACCCTGGCTTTCAAACCTGTGTACGCGACTGGGTAGAATTCACTGGTAGAATTTCCTAAAAGAGACCTAGTTAATCCAGCAATGGACATGCATCGGATAAGGCTACAATGATGAAGTAAAAATTGTGAATTCTAATATATTCTTTTACTAAAATAGAAAAAAATGCATGCACTTGAATTGTTTAGTTTGCTTTTGGTAAGTTAGTATCGACCATAAAATATTGACATATTGACCTAGAAAATATTGATATTGACAACTTTTTAGAGAAAAAAATTACATTTCTTAAAGTTAAGTTTTTTTTTTGGTATTTTTTAATGATTTTGTTTAGGTAGTTATATCGGTACTTAAGCTAGTAAAATTTCAATACTCTTATAAATTATTTGATAGTAAGATATTTCAAAGTTTTTCTCAAAAAAGTTGCCAGTTTAAGTGATAATTGGTACAATAGATAAACATAGATAGGTAAATATGATAGACGCAAAGATATCAACTATTGTGTAAAATTATAAGCACATTTTTTTGACAATAGAAAATCTATAGAGTGGCATCTATCTGTGATTTTAACATTAAAATATCTCTAGAACTTATTGATAAAATATGTTATAGTTAGTTACACACTTCACATTACGAATAGTTTAGATTTAGAAGACTAGTATAATTTTGTTTGGCCTACGTGAATACGATGAAAAATGTAGGTAGGTAATTATGTAAATCACACGCCATGAAAGTTGAAAAAACCGAGAACTTCTATTTTTCTGATCTGACTTGCCCTTGACTGCAATCTCGCCTGGTGGTAAGTGATGATGCAGTCTGAGATGAAACTGGGCTATCTTGGTATGGAAATTTCATTAAACCCGTACCCCTGATTGGTTTCGACGCGGCATCGCACTGACAGGCTAAATCGCTTGGCCGCACATGTTTGCCGGTAGAGTGGTAACTAGCCACCGCCGAAGCCTCCCACTAGACCAGATCAGAAAGAATTGCCCCTACCGGGAATCGAACACGGTACCTCTACTTGTAAGATCACTGTACCAGAGAGGTTGTTAAACTTATGGATTACTCTTCCCTCGACGCACTGCAGAAGATATTGTTCAGTTAAGGCAAGCAAACCTTATACGAGTGAAGAATCTTTTTACCTGACTGCGGCAAAGCCAAAAGGAAGGGTAGTGATTTTAGCAATCTATGTATGTATGTATGTTTGTATCCAGATCCTGTGTGTTCCACCGTAGCGCCTAAACAACTGGGCTGATTTTGATGAATAAGGTGTCAATTGGTTCGTTGTAAAAGTCCGGGTGACATGGGCTACATTTTATACGAAAAAAATTGACCCAACGGATGTTACCTATATAAAAAAAAGTGGAGGTCTCCAAAAATTTTTATTTGCTTGTATCGAGCGGGATGTCAAATGAAAGAGGAGAAAATTCTGAACTTATGAATATAAATGAACAACAACATTAAAATATACCAAGCGACAGAAATACAATCTTACTCTAATACTTATTTCTGCGTTTATTAAGACCATCGCAGTCGGGTTTTAGTTTTCAACTTTTTGGTAATATGACATTTCTTCAACTTTCATGGTGTGTGGAATAAGAAATTTTATTCTAATTCACAGAAGACAGTACCTATGCATCAAGGTATTATACATTTGGTATAATACAATTGGTATTAACTACATTTCATTTCATATACCTCATATTATCTACTGTTTATTTTTATTTGTTCATAATTTTGTGTCATATTAAAGTGCCAAATTCTAAGACCGAATTCGTTAAACAAGTAACTTTATTAGGTAAAATAAACAGGGCTCTCTCCGTCACTCGCTTCATACAATCCTAGTTCCAATTTAATTTGAATATTAAGCAACCAAAGTCCATGAAATTTTGCAAACATATTCTAGAAACTATATCTGTGTCTGTGGTGTTTTAGATTTTTCTAAAAATATGTAGTTTTAAAATAACAGGGGCTCAAAGATTTGTATGTATCAAAACCGCGTAACTTTGAAACCGAATATTTTAACAGAAATCTGGAAAACCACAGACATAGATATTAGTTTCTAGAATATGTCTGCAAAATTTCATGGACTTTGGTTGCTTAATATTCAAATGAAATTGGAACTACGTTTGTATGAAGCGAGTGACGGAGAGACCCCTCTTAACATAAAATGGCTATATTTAATATGCCAATTACATTTTTACTTCTGCTACGCAAACAGATTCATGTCTGTTTGACAGATACTTTTAAGCGAAGCTCATTTTTAAAGCTTTTTTTGCGACTCAAATAAATTAAATATTGTATTTTTAACTGAAAATTAATTCATATTTTGTGGTTTTTTTTTTCAAAGATGTTTTTATTTATATGCTATACATATTACTGATATTCCATTTTTAAATGAATTGTGGCAATATATGGATAACGATAGATATATAATATTATTTGCGTATGAATGCAATTTCACAAGGTATAAATTCATAACAATAAATAATAATTTAATAATGAACCTACACAGTATACTTAATGTTTAATTTATTGGATATCTAGTCAATATAATTATCACCATCATGACGAAATTTGACAACTACAAAAATTGTGGAAGTATCATAATCACAAATGAATGCATTTTACTATTAAAATGTACCTACACACTAAACTATTAACATATTACATTGGTACTGATTCTGAGCACAACTAAATTTTAGAGTATTCCCATCCTCTTCTTACTAATGTAATATGAAAACGACAGATATAGTTTGACAGTTTCAAATTTAATTTAGAGCTGTCAAACCTCGTGACTGTAGCAGCCTGTCGCGAGCCTAAAATTTAGAGTCTTTAAATGTAAAATGCACGTTCCGTCCTTTTTTAGCAATATTAAAAAGAAAAAGATGCAGATACTCTAAATTTAGTTTAGAGAAGGACAGAATCGGCGCCAATGACTATTATACACAATAATATGTATCGTTACATAAACAACCATTTTTTGTGAAACTCAAAGGTTCATTTAAATTTTTTCTACTAACTACAGTTTGTGATCGAACATTTATTACATTGTTAAATTTTTTATTCACGCATGTCTAACTACTTTACAATTAATATGATCACATTTTATGAAAATGAATGAATGTGGGAAGTATTATAGTTTTAAATGAATGCAATTGATCACTATTACGACGTTCATTTATTTTTTTACTTATAACATCGATTTTAATTTGATTTCATTAATGCAGGCCCTAAAACATTTACTTAGTATGACTAGAATTGGTTGGTACGAGTATTATAGAAATTATTATGTTAAATTTAACGTGTATTATGGCTATGAATGAATGAAAAGTCATTGAAATTACTACAGTTGTATGTTATGGGATGGCCCAAGATATTATTTGGGTTCCGTACCTCAAAAGGAAAAACGGAACCCTAGGATCACATTGTTGTCTGTCTGTCTGTGTGTCTGTCCGTCCGTCGTATCTGTCAAGAAAACCTATGGGGTAACTTCCCTTTGACCTAGAATCATGAAAATTGGCAGATAGGTAGGTCTTTTAGCACAAGTAAAGGAATAAATCCGAAAACTGTGAATTTGTGGTTACATCATTTAAAAAAATGTATAAATGTGTTTAATTTTCAAAGTAAGATAATTATACAAGTGAGGTATCATATGAAAGGCTTTACCTGCACATTCTAAAATTGATTTATTTTTAGTTTTATGCATAATGGTTTTTGATTTATCGTGCATAGTGCCTAAAAAATTACCCGAGTACGGAACCCTCGGTGCGCGAGTCTGACTCGCACTTGGCCGGTTTTTTGGCGAAAGTAGCTGAGCTGTAGGTTTGGTCAGCAACCATCATTTAGAATAACACCTTTTCAAATTACTTCCCTCAGTAACTTTTACTTAGAACCGATTTTCCAATGGTCAAATAATCTTTAACTAAGGGATAAAGATGTTTTGTGTAGGTAGGTACCTAATTATAATAGCAACCTTCATTTTGCAATAGGTAACACCTTTGCAAATTACTTCTCTTAGTAATTCCCTAAGAGCCGATTTTTTAATGGTCAAATAATTTTTTACTGGGGAATAAATTTGACGTTTAAGGGCCGATTTTTCAATCGTTAAATAACTCTTATCTAAGGAATTTTGACGTTTTGACAGATTTCCGATAATAAAAATGGAAAAACTTCAATTCCTCAGATAAAAGTTATTTGACGATTGAAAAATCAGCCCTTAAGCCTCATTCGCACGAGAGCTTTTTTAACGTCCGTTAAAAAAGCGTTCAAAATAGAACAAACGCCTGTCCAAGTATCTGTTCACACTTCAACGCTTTTTTAACGCGCAATTTGTATTGTCAGCGCAACGGAGAGTTTTAACGCAACGCTTTTTTAACGCTCGTGCGAATTAGGGCTTAATTTTGGTAGATTTGGCTGAGTTTTGGTGTGTTTTGGAAATCTGTAAAAATATCAATTTTACATAGTTAAATAGACAGAAAGCAGGTAACCTTTGACAAAGTATTTTGCCATTCAAAGTTTATTTGACAACACTGAAAAATCAGCCCTAAAAGCATAAAACCCGGACAATGCTGGTACATATTTCAATCGACTGAGGACTCGGAGTCTTCGTTCTTAGTGCTGAGGTGGAAGGCGATGACGGGTATGGTGCCCAGCACCATGCAGGAGCCCATGCCGTAGAAGCACCAGGAGTAACCGCCAGTAACATCACGAAGTAAACCTGTAAAGATACACCAAAGCCGTGATACCAGAGCTCGACCGCGGAATGAGCGGACAAAGATGAGCTGACAGAGTTTTTGGAAGCGAGAAATAGCTTTTATTTATTTATTTTTTTTTTATTTATTTATTTTTGGATTAACAAACGGTAGCACACAAGCGGTAAAAAACAGTAATAATATAGATATAGTAATATTATATGTGCTACCCACTACGTCAACCACATATTATTAATTATACTTTACTACATAGTTACATCTATAAATTAATATTAGTGTTGTAATTAAAAATATATTAGTTAATTTATCGTCTATATTCTAATTATCCTACAGCCTTAGTTTAATATAGTATTATTATTTTTAAGAGAATCTATGACCAGCTTCTTGAAAGAGCCCACGCGAGTCGAAAAGATATCAATATTACCAAAGCATGCATTATATGACTGTGTCATTCTCCATAGTGGTGAGCGTTTGCCAGAATTTGTACGACATTTTATAATAGCAAAAAGTTTATGCGTCTGATTACTACGTACATGACTTCTAACTGGTACTTTATAGCAGAGTTTACGAGTTAAGGGAATACAATCGTATTTGTTATGACACAGATCAAATAAGAGCATAGCTTCAAGTTGTTTGCGCCTCGACTGTAAGTCTAGTATATTATATTTTAAAAGAAGTTGGTCATAGGGAAGGTATCCTCTTGTGCATTTATAGTGCATCCTCCGTAAAAAATTTTTTTGTATAGTTTCTAATCTCTTAACATATTTATCGTAATAGGGATTCCAAATACAAACAGCATATTCCAGTTGAGCGCGAACAAGCGATTTATACAAATGTAGCTAGGTAGCAACTCTCTTGAAATTAGTACCGGTCCGCATTATAAATCCATACATTTTATATGCTTTATTCACAATATTTTGTACATGCGTGTCTAAATGTAACTTACTATCCAATGTTATTCCTAGATCTTTAATATCACTAACCTTCTCTAGAGCCTCTCCACAGAGCGAATATGTATAGTAGCTAGCGGATTTCTTTTTTGTAAAAGTAATATGCTTACATTTATTTAAGCTTAGATTAAGTTTATTTTGTGAACAATATATAGTAAATCTATTTAAATCAGCTTGAAGATGGTCATGATTATCTGAATAGCTTACAAAAAATTGGTTGGCTGTAAAGTCGGTTTACTGACGATAGTTGAACGTGACAACAAAGGCCGATTGTGCTTCTTTGTCGCTCGTTCCGCGCTCTCGCTTGCACTTCAAGCCTTACATGGAACGCCTCAGAGCGAGGTAACGCCGCATGAGTCATGTTTTTTCGTGCGTGCAGCCGGCTCTATCGAATTATAAGACGTTGTCACGTCAAAAAAAGTAAACTTTGGTGCTTATTGGAGTCACGAACAACACCAAATTGGTGACCCCGACGTGATTTGTTCCCTGGGTTTTGGCCCTGGGTTCGATGCCAAGCAGGGGTTCGGAATTTTATAATTTCTAAATCTCTGGTCTGGTGGAAGACTTTGGCCGTGGCTAGTTACCACCCGGCAAAGCCGTGCTATCAAGCGAGTTACCGGAAGGTACGATGTTGTGTGACAGGAGTATGGGTTTAATGTCTGTCATACCACTTCCAGGTTAGCCCGCTTCCATCTTAGACTGCATCATCACTTACCACTAGGTGAGATTGCAGTCAAGGGCTAACTTGTAATGGAATTTAAAAAAAACTGGTCAAGTGCGAGTCGGACTCGCATACGAAGGGTTCCGTACACAAGATGTTTTCATATTTTTATGTGCAAACTCCAAGTTAATGATAACAGCGCCATCTATATGTGATTTAGTAAAATTTTTTTGTGATGTAACCACAAATTCTCTATTGTCGGATTTATTCTTTTACTTGTGCCACCCACCTAACCCACCTAACAACAAAATTTCTTGATTCCAGGCCAACGGGAAGTACCCTATAGATTTTCTTGACAGACAACGGACGGACGGACAGTCAGACAGACAGGAAAATTGTAAAAAGATGATATAGATAGAAAATATCGTACCAGCAGTTGGTGGTACGGACACGGCGGCTAGACTCTGGAACATTCGTACCAGACCGTACGAGGAGGCGATGCGAGCAGTACCGAAGGCATCCGCCAGTAACACTGGGACGAGCAGGAACCAACAACCAAGGCACAGACCGTAGGCACCTAGAAATATAAAATTTATATCGCTTAAATACCTACAATATAAATATTTATTATTTATTTATTTATTTGTCCACTTAAAACTATCATTACAGGCTAACCTAATGCGATAGCTAAGTTAACTTAAATTATTTATAACTACTTATTATTACATACTTTTAACCCCCGACCCAAAAAGAGGGGTGTTATAAGTTTGACGTGTGTATCTGTGTGTCTGTGTATCTGTGTATCTGTCTGTGGCATCGTAGCGCCTAAACGAATGAACCGATTTTAATTTACTTTTTTTTTGTTTGAAAGGTGGCTTGATCAAGAGTGTTCTTAGCTATAATCCAAAAAAATTGGTTCATTCGTTTAAAAGTTATCAGCTCTTTTCTAGTTTTCTTGTAGAAAAGAAGGTTAGATAACCCTTAGGTTCATAATATTCAAGTGTCAATTGACAAATATCAAGCTGTCAAGATGGACGTTGCCTAGATACATAATTATTTAAGTATTTGAAAATGATGTTTTGGAAAACTCAGATACTTTGGATCGTAGGCGCGGAATAGTCCAAGAAAATCGGTTCATCCGTTTGAAAGTTATCAGCTCTTTTCTAGTTACTGTAACCTTCTTAACTTGTTGTATTTTTCGTATAAAATAGGTATAGCTTATGTCAACCGAACCTTTACAACGAATCAATTGACACATTCATCAAAATCGGCTCAGTGATTTAGGCGCTACGGTGGAACAGAAATAAATACAAACCTACATAATTATATAGGCACTATTATACATACATAACGTAGACTGTTAAAATCATAACCCTTCCTTTTGACTTTGCCGTAGTCGGGTAAAAAATACTAACTAGAAATCAAAAATTATTCTCTAGATTCAGATTAAACTTAAATCTAGAGTCATTAAACTTAAATCTAGAGTCACAGTTACCTGAAGCGACGGCTAAACTCCACCAGGACGTCAAACTTGGCAAAGATAGCACGGCTATTCCAGCAATCAAGATGCTGCAAAATAACTAATATCAGTATTATATAATCACTAGCTGTGCCCGCG
The DNA here is from genome assembly GCF_905333055.1 of Maniola jurtina. Classification (NCBI taxonomy): domain Eukaryota; kingdom Metazoa; phylum Arthropoda; class Insecta; order Lepidoptera; family Nymphalidae; genus Maniola; species Maniola jurtina. The sequence goes on along the minus strand of NC_060056.1, from coordinate 1,642,258 downwards.
ACTTCGTTCGCGTGGAATAGTGACTTTTCGGGGCGCGAGGCGTGTAGTACGTACTCTGTACGTTAAAAATTTTCGCCGTGATTCTTTAAATTGACATAACTTTTTTATTTATGAACCGATTGACATGAAATAAACACTAAATGTTAAGTGAAGCTTACTACAATATATTAGTGAAAACCGTATCTAAATCGAATAAGCCGTTTCTGATATAAGCGTGCACAAACACACAGACAAACAGACAAACAGACAAAAAAAAACTATTACAATTTCGGGTTCGGCATCGACATAATAACAACCCTGCTACTTTTTTTTTTTTTTATATTTCCATTGTACAGACACCACTTTTCTACAATTTTATTATATGTACTTATAGATTATTTCTACAATTTTATTATATGTATAGATTATGACGGGGACTTCGTCTGTGTTGGTGTTAGCTGGCGGGCGTGCTCTGCTTTTTTGGAGTGTTTTTTTTGTTAAAACTGACTGGAAAGCGCTCTAAGGGGGTGCCGTGCGTATGTCGGCGAGCGCCGGCACAGACGGGGTCCATACTTGTATAGTTTTTCTAACTTGTTACAAATAACTACAAACTTGACATTGGCTAATCTTTGTAAAAGCCAGACGAGAGAGAAAAAAAAAAGATTATGACGGCCTCCCTCGCGCAGTGGTAAGCGCTGTGGTCTTATTATTGGGAAGTTCCGGGTTCGATTCCCGGTAAGGGTTTGGAATTTCATTTCTAAATCTCTGGTCTGGTCTGGTGAGAGGCTTCGGCCGTGGCTAGTTACCATCCTACCGGCAAAGCCGTGCCGCTAATCGATTTAGCGATCCGGTACGATACCGTGTAGAAACCAAAGGGCTATGGGTTTAATAAAAAACTGTCATATCCCTTTCAGGTTAGCCCGCTTCCATCTTAGACTGCATCATCACTTACCACCAGGTGAGATGGTAGTCAAGGGGTAACTTGTATAAGTAAGTGGGTATAGGTGCCGGCAGTAAATATTGCACATCGAGCTTTTGAAAGAGATTTCTTCTCGTAGAGCGCCGTCTCTATCGCTCATACCTATGTTACGTTTGGTCGGTCTCAACGATAGAGACAATGCTCTATGAAACCGTTATCTCTTTCTAAAGATCGATGTGCAATATTTTCTGCCGGGTACTGTAAGTAAGGTTACTCACCTGAGAATATACGCCTTTCTTCTGCAAAATAGATGTAAATCGCAAAGATATCCAAGGCCTAGGCGACCGCATAAGTCTAGGATAGCGCTGATTGCTACCAGGTGACCTGGAAACCAAGAAAGTAAAGTAAAGTAAAGTAAAATATTCTTTATTGTACACCAACAAGACAGTAATATATAAATAACATTATAGATTTATGTACAAAAGGCGGCCTTATCGCTAAAATAGCGATCTCTTCCAGGCAACCTTAGGGTGAGGAGATAATAAAAATTAAAGCAAGTGGAAGGGGTGTACTAATAAAATAAAGTAAATAAACATAATGTATATATAAAATTTAAAATAAATAATTAAGTATATACCTAATAATAATAATATTACAGTAAATAAGAACGGAATAAGGATAGGAATAGACGACGTTTCGTTTTGAAAATAGACAGAGATTGAGACTGTTTGATATCCAAGGGGAGAGAGTTCCAGAGCAGTATAGCGGTAACAGTAAAAGATTTAGCATAATAGGAGGAGGAGTGTGTAGGTATTTCAAGAAATACGAGTTAAATGGGACAAAGTTCCATTGTTACAATTTCAACTAAAATGTTTCATTTTTATATTCGCATTATTAACGCGTCTGTCTGTCGGTCTGTCTGGTCTGTCTGTCAAGAAATCTATAGGGTACTTCCCGTTGACCTAGAATCATGAAATTTGGTAGGTAGGTAGATCTCATAGCACAAGTACCCGCGATTTTGTGGTAACATCATTTAAAAGAAAAATTCAAAGTAAGATAACTATACCGAGTGGGGTATCATAATATGAAAGGGCTTTACCTGTACATTCTAATACAGATATTTATTTATTTTTATGTACAATAGTTTTTGATTTATCATGCAAAGTGTTGTAAAAAAATACCCGAGTACGGAACCCTCAGTGCGCGAGTCTGACTCGCACTTGGCCGGTTTTTTACACAGAGCTTCATTGTGACAAATGCAAATTATACAAACACTAGACGTCACGAGAGTATGTACTAGGTAGGTATTTCATACAGTCTCAAGTTTACAAAGTATCGCTTTTACAAAGTTTCCTTTTTACACAGTCTCACCGTTACACAGTTGTATAGTTACACAGACAGTTTAAGTTGGAAGCGACGGGCCTACCCGCGAAATTCACATTTAATTTGGTTTTTCGCAATTTGTATACTAATACGAAATTAGCTCTAGTATCGACTAATTTGTGAGAATAGTCGATTTTGAATTTGAAATTTCTTAAACTGGACCCTTTCAAGTAAAGATTTTTATTTTTAACCCCCGACCCAAAAAGAGGGGTGTTATAAGTTTGACGTGTGTATCTGTGTATCTGTGCGCCTAAACGAATAAACCGATTTTAATTTAGTTTTTTTTGTTTGAAAGGTGGCTTGATCGAGAGTGTTCTTAGCTATAATCCTAGAAAATCGGTTCAGCCGTTTGAAGGTTATCAGATATTTTCTAGTTGCTGTAACCTTCACTTGTCGGGGGTGTTATAAATTTTTAATTTACACTTGTATAGTATAGTTTTATAGAGTATTTTAGACCTGTGAGGATGCTACTGCCAATGTTGTCGCAATTAAAATACCATAAGCCTACGTTGTTGTATTAGTTTACAAATTGCGAAAATCCAAATTAAATTTAAATTTCGCGGGCAGGCCCATCTTACCAGCGGCCGCTTTGCTATGTCCGGCAGCAACAGTATACGCGGGTAGATAGTACAGCGCGTAAGGTGACCCACAAGACATCAGCGCTACGGAAGCGCACAGCAGACCGAAGCGCCAGGACTTTAGCAGAGATACGTCGAGGTACCTGCGAAGCAGAAACATTTGATTTAAACTACTTTTAATTTTTTTTTTTTTTTTTTTATTTGTTAGAAAGTAGTTTGTATAAGGTTTTTCCTATTTTGTTAGTAGATGTTCTGGATTAAGTTTTTGTTCCTTGTTTGTTAAGTTTATTTTGTGTTGCGCTGCAGTTTTGTACCTACATACTTTAATGGTGCATGCCGAGTCCACATCGAGAAGACACAATTGCGCACATGCATCTTTGTCCATGTATCATCTTGTATTTTTTCTTTCCAATTGTAGTCAGTTTTGTGGACTGAATAAAAAAATAAAAAAAAAACTAAAAACAAATTCACGATCCATCCATACTAATATTATAAATGCGAAAGTGTGTCTGTCTATCTGTCCGTCTCTCTGCTACCTTTTAAGCGCCCAACAGTTTAAATTCAAATTCAAATTCAAATTATTTTTATTCAATTAAACTTTTTCTAGGTGCTTTTGAATCGTCAAAATAATCTACCACTGGTTCGGAATGCTGTTCCTACCGAGAAGAACCAGCAAGAAACTCGGCGGTTGCTCTTTTAACCGATTTTGTTGAAATTTCTTACAGAATTAGCTTACATCCCGGGGGAGGACATAGAATTCATCCCGGAAAATCAAAGAGTTCCCGCGGGACTCGGAAAAGTCCAGCCGTTTAACCGATTTATATGGGTACAAAGGTAGCTTGCGTCCTGGAAACTGACATAGACTACTTTACATAACGCACAACAGACGGAAACGTTTAAGTGCGGAAACCAGCCCAGAGAGAAGAAGAAGACTACTTTTATCCCGGAAAATCAAAGAGTAAATCCACGCAGACGAAGTCGCGGGCATCAGCTAGTGTAGTGTGTAGGTATACTTCTACCAATTTGACCATCACCAAGAGTAAATGACAAAGAATTACAAACCTGGAAATAGTCGCCATACACCCTCTCTTCTCCTCTTTTTCTTCTAGGTTCTCTTCTTTAGCTTCTTCTTCTTCTATCTTCTTTGCGTTAATGGCGGGCTCTGTTAGCTTATTCTGGATAATTCTACTTGGTAATGGAGGCTTGATGTACAGGGATCTAAAACAATTCCATTATATAAAAAACAACATTTGGTTCTTTCTCAGGCTTTTGACACCATTTCAAGATTCTGATTGCATGAAAATTGCGATTTTTATTATTAAACAAAGCCAAAAGGCCAATTACTAAGGGTAAAGAATCAATAGGAATCTAGTTACTTAAATGGATACGTAGTCAAAGTTATATTTATTGAGGGTGTACTCCAAGGAAGTTTCCTAGGTCCCATACCATTTATCGTTCACATTAACAACTGCGTAACAAATATATTTAGTTTTTAAGACGACCAATCGGTCTTCTAAACGATTTTTTTGGAATCGGACAGGCAGTGCATATCTGTCTTTAAAATATATTTTTAGGGTTCCGTACCTCAAAAGGAAAAACGGAACCCATAAAGGATCACTTTGTTGTCTGTCTGTCTGTCAAGAAACCTATAGGATACTTCCCGTTGACCTAGAATCATGAAATGCAGGTAAGTAGGTCTTATAGCACAAGTACAGGAATAAATCGGAAAACCGCGAATTTGTGGTTACATCATTAAAAAAAATTAAAATGTGTTTCAATTTTCAAAGTAAGATAACTATACCAAGTGGGGTATTATATGAAAGGGACTTGCACATTCTAAAACAGAGTTTTATTTATTTTTATGCATAATGGTTTTTGATTTATCGTGCAAAATGTTGGAAAAAATACCCGAGTACGGAACCCTCAGTGCGCGAGTCTGACTCGCACTTGGTCGGTTTCTTACATAGAACTTACCGACTCAACTGACGGCCTCTGGCTTTATAAACGCAGGTGCTGTCAGTTGACAGATCCTCAACGGAATGGAGGATGGAAGATGAGCGAGTCGGCCGGAGTCTAAGACGCGCCACGTCTCGCGGTAACCCTGAAAATAATTAAATTGAATAATTTCATCATCAGCACCATCATCATCGTGGGAGAAAGTTGGCGAATCCGGAAAGCGAAAGTTGACGTATCAACCAATCGCGTGCACCCGCGCTGACTGATCAACCAATCGCGTGCGCCCGCCATTCGCCAGCCAATTGCGTCAATGCTCAAGCTGTTTGCTTCTTAAAAAAACTTAAAACATCTTATCACAATTTTTCTTAGCCATACAAAAAAATATTATTTTAGTACTTAACATTTAATGATAAAAATAGTTGTTTATTTAACATTTAATGTTCAGTATCAGTAAGCAGGTAAGTATTTTTTGTATGGCCAAGAAAAATTGCGAGGTGTTTTTAAGTTTTTTACAAAATCTTATTTATTGTGAACTCGCTTCCTTGTCGGTTTGTTTGTTTACCTTTTCTTTGCTAGACGCATGGGAAAGCACAGATAAGTGCTAAAAATGTACGGTAGAGCATGGCAGATAAGTTATGTTATAATCTTACCTACTACTCCTAAAACGTCCATGCCTTCTGAATCTTCCGAGTCTGACATGTTCTGTGATGGTAGTGGAGGCCGTGCCACCTAGTGAGACCATTTCAATTTTATTAAAAAAAATATATATATGTATAATAACTACCTACAAGTGTAACTTACAACATACTGTTTACAAAGCTTGTAGTTTTTAATTCTATGATATACTTGAATTGAAAAGCGGAGAAAATCAGGGTTCCAAAGGTCTGCATTGCTTATTAATCCACTAGTTTTTTTTTTTTTGTAAACAATATTAGCCATGCTAATCATGACTAATACTCCCCTTTCCTCTCCAATTAAGAGCTATGCTTGTGCCAGGAGTGGGTACGACAATAGTGCAACGGGTAGCATTTGAACCGCTGACCTTTCGGAATTCATTCCGCTCATACACCGTTGATCTATTGAGGTTTGCATCGATTAATCTGGTCCTGCCCTAACATGTGAGCTATTTGACTCAAAATATATTATCAATGTATATTAAAATCAAAATATATTACTCAATTACATACCTCGATCAGACTGGGATGTATGATTTCACTGAGTAAATTAGTTCGTTTCTCGTCACTCAACATCGCGTTCTTCTGATTCAACGTCATTTCAGTTTCCGTCTGGAACAAGTTTTGGAGTTTGTTGTCTTTGTTCGACACAGCTGTTTTACCTGGAAAAAGCGTTTATATCAAGGTTTTGATTGCATCATTTTTTCCCACAAGATTTTAATGGTGTCCCACAAGGTAGTCGTTTGAGACCTTTACATTTCTTCATTTACATCAGTGACTTACAACTCTGCATGGTTTAGTCTTTAGTTTTAGTTAGTGTATGCATTTAGCATTGTGTATGTGAAGAAGAGGGGGGAGGGTGGAATAATTTTAAAACGAACTGCTTAAATGTTACAAAAGTATGGTGTCACACAAGAAGGTATATTTGGGTCTATTTTTTTCTTGCTTAACTTAATCGTCTATTTTCATTTCATCATCATCATCCAACCCTTGAGAAGTGAGAACTCTCAGGCATGCAGGTTTTGTCACAATGTTTTCAAAATTTTGTATAGGCGTTATTTTGCGGAAGTCCATGATATACAAGGAACCAAAAACCTTTATTTCTATAACCCAGTAAACCAGACAAATCTTCAATTAAATCAATTGAGTGGTTTTGGAATTTGTGTGGTGCTGCGTGGTGGTGGTGCGTATGGCTTGCTTGGTGGCTGGCTTTTCCTGCATGTTTAGCAGTGGGAGACAGGCGGTGCATATCGCATGCTGCATATTGCACCATACAGATTTGTCGGGTTTAGCGGATTATAGCAAATTAAGCCTTTGGTTCCTTGTTTACGACGCAACCTACCTTCAGTAATATCGTTCAGTAGCGTGGTATTTTCTGTGGTAGTGGTAGTAACAGGAGTGACAGCGCGTGGGGTGGGTGGCGGACGGTATAGAGTAGCTGATACGCAGACATGAAGCATACCACCACCTGGAAAAGTTTGGAAGTCACTGTACCAAATCTGAACAACGAACACTCCCTTAGAAAGAGAATATGAAGAATATTAAACCCAGCAAGCTGCTTCAGTGCGTGTTGCAGGCCCCTCAAATTTCAAGGGACGCAGAATTCCTTACAAAGTTTTTCTTTCTTTAAATCCACATTTTATTTTAATTTATTTATCCATTTTATTTTATTTATTTTTGTTAATTTTTATTTATTTAAATATAAGAACAACGATCTCTAATGACAATATGTCAGAAAATATAACTAATAGACCGAATGTTTGTATATTTTTACGGTTAAACAACAAAACAATTCTGATAAGCTGTTTTTTACAAAGATATCTTGTACTCTGGAGACAGATGCGAACCATTTTATATCGCAGAAAAGAAAAAGCATAAAATATTTGACCTCCACGAGAACAAAATTGAAAAAAACCAGAAAAAGTCACTCGCGAGTCTGAACTGAAATTCTTGTCTCACGAAGAACTTACCTAAAAGCAAAACTGTTCCATGTAATCCATACGTATCCACCAATTTCTCGATCAGCATTGGAAATACGAAGCTGCCAGCAGCCGTCCCGCTTACACAGATGCCGTTGGCCATAGCTCTGAAAGAGACAAATAGCTTTTTTTTTAATTCACTATAGGTAAGCGCTTGACCACAATCACACCTGATGGAAAGTGATGATGTGGTCTAAGATGGGACGCGTTTACCTAGAAGGTGCCTATTCACTCTTGTTTTTGTTCAGCTTCATGGATGTTCCTGCATAGTCGAACAGTAAAATTCTTTAATCCATCAATCAATCAGCCTGTTTGCGTCCACTGCTGGACATAGGCCTTCCCAAGAGCGCGCCACCACACTCGATCCTCCGCCTTCCTCATCCACCCACTTCCCGCTATCTTCTTAAGGTCGTCAGTCCAGCGGGTCGGAGGTCGTCTCACACTGCGCTTGCTGATACGCGGTCTCCACTCCAGAACACGTCTGCCCCAGCGGACATCAGTTCTGCGGCAGACGTGGCCTGCCCACTGCCGCTTCAGCTGGATAATCCGTTGAGCTATGCTTAGACCTATAGTACTTGTAAATTTACCTGTGCTTATCAAAATATTGAGAGACAATGACGATTCCCGGTGTTGTTGAAAGTCCTCCTCCAATGCCTAAAAATAAGAAGAATTATTTTTGTTTGTTACATTTGTTAGATTTGAAATTAGATTAGATTAGGCATATTATTGTAAATTGTACATTTGAAAAGAGCAACCGCCGAGTTTCTTGCTGGTTCTTCTCGGTAGGAAAGGCATTCCGAACCAGTGGTAGATGCTTTTGACGATTCAAAAGCACTTGTAAAAAATTAATTGAATAAAAATAATTTGAATTTGAATTTGAAAGATGATACATAGATAGATAATTAACTAAGTACGTAAACTTAAAACTAAAGCTGCGAGGGTTCAAAACGCGCCCTAATCTGAGAAGAACCCACAACAAACTCAGTCGGGTATTAGGTAAGTACTATTTGCATACTCTTACCGGTCATAACTCCAAAACTCAGCAGGAGATGTAGCAGCCCCGTGCTGAAGTATGATACAGCGAGTCCAGTAGCGCAGAATAGACCTCCGATGAACACAACTAGTCTGCAAGAGTACTTCTCGCATAGAGCTGATGATAAAGGAGCTGGAAGGAAAAAGGAGGATATATTATTGGCAGTAAATAATTAACAGTAGGTTCCATGAGTGATCTCAACTGATGGAATCTACTGGACATGATCTTCAGGCAGATATACACAAATGTAAATTAAAAATTTATAACACCCCTGACAAGTGAAGGTTATAGTAACTAGAAAAGAGCTGATAACTTTCAAATGGCTGAACCGATTTTCTTGGATTATAGCTAAGAACGCTCTCGATCAAGCCACCTTTCAAACAAAAAAAAACTTAATTAAAATTGGTTCATTAGTTTAGGAGCTACGGTGCCACAGACAGAAACACAGATACACACGTCAAACTTATAACACCCCTCTTTTTGGGTTGGGTGTTAAAAATACTGTATCTGCGTAGTAGTTACCAGAAACTGCTATACTAGATTCAGACGGCAGGAATATTTATGACTCAAAGCTGATGTTAGGGGTACTGGAAAGAGAAGAAGGTCTATTAGTCCAGTACTGGACATCTGACCCCTCTAATCTCGTAGGTAAAGAGATACGGAAAGTGATTAATCCAGTCGAAAGCAGGACTTTTCGCAGAGGGCTGTTGATAAAAGTGCTGGAAAGAGAAAAATTTAATTTACTAGTAACACTGTTCCTTGCTTGATATTTAGTGCTGTTCAAACCCCGATCTGGATGGGTTGGCAGATCTAATCAGCAGGTTATGGTGACACCCTGAATCAATGTCAATAATGCAAGGCCAAGTTCCGAAAGATGTAGCAGCCTTCACTGTTCATGGTACATGACTGCAAGATTTCCTGATCACATGAAGTTATGACGACATTCAAGATAGAAGCATACTAATCTATCAGGGTTGTATAGTCTGCAGGTCTTGATGACACCCAGAACTGACGTCACTTACCCAGGGCCAAACACAGAGTGGATAGTGCAGCGGGGATCCAGGAAGCGACGCTCTCCGAGGAATCGGGGAAGGTTTCCATGATCTCCACATACAGAACGCCATACGACTTGAACAATCCAGCCACCCAGAACTGCACCATAAACGCACCAAAAACCACCACCCAGCCGTAACCACCGTCTGGTGGAGAGGATACGCTGGAAACAATTAGAATAGAATAGAATAGAATAGATTTTTATTCAAATAAACTTTTACAAGTGCTTTTGAATCGTCAAATAATTTACCACTGGTTCGGAATGCCGTTCCTACCGAGAAGAACCAGCAAGAAACTCGGCGGTTGCTCTTTTCAATTGTTCAATTTACAATAATATTCTATACTATACAACAGTGGCGAAGGGTGCAGATCTGAAAAAGGGAAGCCGGAGCAAAAAAAGTTCTAACCTAACAGAATATCAGCACCGCCGTCACTGATGTTTCTATGGTGATTAAAGACCCAATTTTACCATTAACAATATAAAAAGCACTGGGACTTCGTCTGTGATGGCGTTTGCTGGCGCGCGTGCTATGCTTGTTTGGAGTGTTTTATTTTGTTAAGAGTGGATGGTTTTTGTGTTAGTTGGTGTTTTTTGGTGGTGGAACTGACTGAGAAACGCTCTAAAGGGGCGCCGCGCGTATGTCGGCGGGCGCCGGCGCAGACGGAGTCCATACTTGTATAGATTCAATAACTTGAAAATAACTACAAACTTGACATTGGCTAATCAGAGTAAAGCCAGATTTAAAGAAAAAAAAAAAAAAAAAGCACTGATATTTTGAAAACCTCGGTCGCTTTGAAAAAAAAACTTTTAATATAGCTGTGATATACATCCTTGCTTGCTTTATTAAATACACCCTTAACCCATATGGAATTGAAAACTATAACAATTTTAGTCTTTAGTTTAACACATACACTAAACAAACTGAAACTAAATTACCGTTAACTTACACTTATTAGTTATTAAAAATCGCTAACTTCAATTTGTTATATTATCAAAATCAAACAATCACTAAACTTTAAATTCAAGCACGCATGTATGTTTCACGTAGGTAAACGATTGTATTAAATCACCCTTAAAAACAGAAAAGTAGTATGTAGCAGGTACCTGTTAAAATAGCAGTGTAAATAAAATATTTAATTTTAAGGTACGATAAGCCGGTTTGCATCGGCTTATGAACCATATTTATCTGACCTGTCAGAGAGGCGAATTCGTATTCGTTCCGGGGCCACATTTAATTGGTGGTTCCATATTGGCCACCGCAGAGCGAGACAGACTTTGCTCGCTTCCTAGGGAAATGAAAGAGATGGAATGCTAAGCAGCAAGCCGGTATGTTTATGGGTTATCGAAGCTTTTTTCTATTGATGATAATTTTCCCTGACACTGTTATAAATTTTTAGGCGTCAAATAAACGTACACAGTACGGTAGTATCATTTACTTTGGTAGCCTGCATGATAATCGAACTTTTGCCGTACATTTGTCACTAAGTAGTAAGTGCGTACATAATATGCCAATTCTTAAAGGGAAGCCGATGGGAATCGGGTTACATGGACCTTTCGCCACTGCTATACAAGCAATTGCAGACCCGCGCATTGCTGGAGCGAGTCAAATCCATGCTTTTTTATCATTTAAATACATTACGAACAGCAAAAAAACTCTTAATCTTCCTTCTCAGCAGTGAATTCAAAAGTAGACTTGAGCTGTTTGATGTGGTGATAATATTAAATTTAAAACGGAGTCATTTAATATTAATGTGTGAATTTTCTAACATTACATACGGTGGCCCCCAGGGCAGCTTTCTGGGCCCCACCTTATTTCTTAGTTATAATAACCCACTTTGTGCCCCCTGTCCCCAAAATCTGGATGCATATTTTGTTACTGCCAGTGATACTGTGGTCAAAAAAGAAACCAATTGAGTTAAACTCTCAGAACAAATACCTACTGTACCTATATTGTTGACAAAGGGAACGTATTTTTTCAAAGTAGCCTTCCTAGGTCTTCATCTGAAAAGTATTTGCTCAGTACGACCCAAATATTTAAGGTTCAAGGTTCAAGGTCCAATGGTCTAGCAAATCAAACACTCACTCAGTGGAACTGTCATGAGGCCTCAGTTTCCTCGACGCTGCCAGCAGAGGCCGCGCCGTCACTGAGGACAGCGTCAGCAGGGAGTCCTCCTCTTGGTCAGTCGGCGACATCGCTGATAAATATGCGCCGACTTGCTGATGAAGAAAAACATAATTGTCAAAACAATACCTTGAACGGTTCAGAAAAGTTATAATCCCTTGAATTTTGCAACAATTTTTATTACATCCAAGTTTGGGAGTCTTCTCAAAGTCTATAACAGCTAAAGATCATCAGTATACTCATATTGGCAAAACAGGGAGTTCCCTGTAACGGTAGCTCCAATAGCAAGCTCACTAAAAGCTTTTGCATCTGCATATGCTCATTTTATTCCCTCAAATTGGCCCTAAAATTTGGATTACAACTAAGTTAGGGAGTCCGCTCCAAACCCAGTTTTTTTCGGAATAAAGCCCGCAGTTCACCAAACGGGGATAACGGCAAGATAGGGAGTTCATTGCAGATTTGTTACGGCAAGAGGTCCCCAGTTCACTTACAGTGGCTAACGGCAGCTCGAGTAGCAGGCTGACTGGACGCTCTCGCGGCTCCATGCGCTCGCTTGGCTCCGGTGGTGCCGACTGTATCGACAGCAGCGATCCCGCGTTGTCCGGAGAGAGTACCTATATATACAGTCAAAGACCGTAAGTCGTTTAGCACCTTAATGATTATATTCGAGGGGCACGGTTATGCATATGCGTTAGGTACGTGGTTATAGAAAAAGGTCATAAGTGCGACAGATTTTTGGGGCAATAGTTTCGTGGAATTGCTACACGAATTCTGATGCCGACCGTACCTCTGCAATGGTGTCGGTCGCCATTTCGATGGAGCAGGTGACGGGCGCCTGGGAAGTGGGCGGCGCGGACGTTCCGAGCACCTGGCCGTCCAACTTCGACAGCTCCTGAAACAATTCACATTTTTATAAAACAATTTTTTTTTGTCAATAAAATATTTGCACTTTAAACTTGGGAACTTGGCCTGATGCTCTACCAACCTGTGCAACGAACTAATATTTTATTTTTTTACTAGCTGATTGCCCCGCGATTTCATTCACGTGGATATAGGTTTTTAAAAATCCCGTGGAAACTCAGTAATTTTCTGGTGTAAAAAGTAAAAAGTATCTCCGTTCTAAATTTCAGCCAAATCCGTCTTGTAGTTTTTGCGTGAAAGAGTAACAAACATACACACATACTTTTTTTTTTTTTTCTTTATTTATTTAAGGGCTTTTATACCTTTTATATGTACATGTCAGCCCTATTATAATCTAATTAAATATAACAATACAACAAAATTCTTAACCTAACAAAATAAACAAACTATGTATTTACATTTAATACAGTGCAATAAATTCAAAGTCTTTCTCACTACCCATAATTTGATTTAGTAATAAGCTGCAGCCATGTGCAGATGTCATTATCCCCAAACCAAACCGAAATATACTTCATAATCTCCTCAATAATAAAACCAATGAATGCTTTAATCTTTTCTTCGAAAGTACAGTCCGACAAATATATCTCTTTCAATTTTTGAATTAATTTCATATAATTTATGCTACCTTTTTCTCTCTCGATTTTTTTCTTCCCATTGTCTTTGTTTTCATCATCACACTCATCCATGGACATATCTGTATTACTTTCTTTCTTCTCTTCACCACTGCTTCCTGTTTTCGTATTATTCTTATTTCGTTTCCTAATCTTCTTATTTCGTTTTACACGCTGCTTCGTATTCGTTCTATCTTTTTCTTATTGGCTCTCTTCATCTGTGGATTCTTGCTTTTCTGTGTTGATACCAGGCTGTCTCATTAACACATCTTTGTATGATCTTCCGAGACTTCGATTTTCAGTTACAATTTTACACACATACTTTCTGTTTTATAATATTAGTGTGAAGTGTACTGATTTTATTTATTTGGCAACCAAAACAGATTGCAATATATCAAAATTTTAATCTAATCCTATTGTAACACTACACCACACAATATGACCAAAGTTCAAAGCACGCGTAGCTACTAGCTAGAATAACATAAAATAATTCCCACTAGTTCAACGGTTGAACTAATCAGTTGAACTAGTGGGAACGAGCGAATATTTCGACGAGAGCTGTGGTTTAAAAAAAAAAAAAAAGTTGCCAGAGCCGTTGAATTAAAAAACAAACTGCACGAAACGATTTTTTTTTTAATTCCAGCAGGAACTCCTTGATTTTCCAGGATATCTGTTAATTCATAAGTTTAATCTCCATTCCTTTCAGCCAAATCGGTTCAACTATGCATAAGGGTTATTTTTATCCTTTTGAGGTACGGAACCCCAGAAAAGGAAGGCAGTATGCAATATGTACCGCCCGCCCTTCCACTACTCAACATTTCGTACTCTGCAAATGAAATCTTGAATCTTGAATCCGCCTACGGAACCCTAAAAACTGAATACACGCGGACGCAAAGTCGCAGGCATCATAATATTGTAGTAACTAGCTGATAACCGCGACTTCGTTCGCGTGGATGTAAGTTTTTTAAAATTCCCGTGGGAACTCTTTGATTTTCCGGGATAAAAAGTAGCCTATGTGCTAATCCAGGGTATAATCTATCTCCATTCTAAATTTCAGCCCAATCCGTATAGTAGAACCCTAAAAAAGGCGGGCAGTATACAATATCTACTCCTCATTTCGTACTCCGCCTACGGAACCCTAAAAACTGAATACACGCGGCAAAGTCGCAGACATTATATTGTAGTAATGAGATAATTATGATAAACCAACTTCTATAAAGCAATGTTTACCCAGAATTGCGTCAATAAACTTATGTATTGTGTAACTATATATTTTTTCACCCCTTTCTACCTCAAGTTTTTACGATTACATAATTACTTTGCATGGCTTCAGAGATAATAGAATCGGTGTTGTGCAATTGTTTTCACTTGTAGGGTGTAGGTATAAAGGACTTCGTCTGTGTTGGTGTTAGCTGGCGGGCGTGCTCTGCCTTTTTGGAGCGTTTTTTTTTTTGTTAAAACTGACTGGAAAGCGCTCTAAGGGGGTGCCGTGCGTGTGTCGGCGAGCGCCGGCACAGACGGGGTCCATACTTGTATAGTTTAACTAACTTGTTACAAATAACTACAAACTTGACATTGGCTAATCTTTGTAAAGCCAGACGAGAGAAAAAAAAAGGTACTGCAAAGCCAAGCGGTTTAGCGTTCCGGTACGATGCCATGTAGAAACCAAAAGGATATAGGTAGATATGGGTTTAATAAAAACTGCCATACCCCTTCCAGCTTAGCACGCTTTCATCTTAGAGTGCATTATCACTTACCACCAGGTGATATTGGAGTCAAGGGCTAACTTCTATCTGAATAAAAAAACCGACCAAGTGCGAATCGGACTCGCGCACCAAGGGTTCCGTACTCGGGTATTTTTCCGACATTTTGCACGATAAACCAAAAACTTAAAAATAAATAAAAATGTGTTTTAGAATGTACAAGTAAAGTTCTTTTATATGATACCCCACTTGGTATAGTTATCTTACTTTGAAAATTGAAACACATTTTAAATATTTTTTTAATAATGTAACCACAAATTCACGGTTTTCGGATTTATTCCTTTACTTGTGCTATAAGACCTACCTGCCAGCCAAATTTCATGATTCTAGGTCAACGGGAAGTACCCTATAGGTGTTCTTGACAGACACGACGAACGGACGGACGGACGGACGGACAGACAGACAACAAACTGATCCTATAAGGGTTCCGTTTTTACTTTTGAGGTACGGAACCCTAAAAACTCCGAAAAGTTAGAGGTGCGTGCCCGGAATCGGACCCCCGACCTCCAATTGGGAGGCAGACGTCCTAGTCACGTGGCTTGTAATAAGCCATAATTTGTAGGTAATGGTAAGCTAATGGTAAAACACAATATCGATTCAATGGTCCAATGTCATCATATCGATTACTTTAAACTCGGTTTGCCGTCTGCTATCTATTTTCCATAAAAGGAAGGTCGATTTCATAATTTAACTGTAGTTAACCTTTAAACAAAATTTCATTAATATAAAGACTTTGCTGCTCTAGAAAAATAATAAGTGTATCGCATTATTTAATATTATAATCAGGCGATTTAGTTTGTGTGTATGTGTGTGTGAGTGTGTGTGTATGTTTGTTAGTCTTTAGCGCAAAAACTACTGGTCGGATTTGGCTGAAATTTAGAATGAAAATAGATTGTACCCTGGATAAACACATGGACGTAATTATATCGATGCACATAGGCTACTTTTTATCCCGAAAAAAAAGAGTTCTACCAGCGTGGAAATGCAGCCAGTATTCTTGGCACCATTCCGTGCGGGTATGATTTGAAGTGCCGACATCAACGACTAGAAACAGTAATATTTTTTATCTAAATAAACTTTTACTTGAGAAATTTTGAATCGTCAAATGCATAGAAGAACCACCATAAACTCGGCGGTCGCTCTTTTCAAAGGATTCTATTTACAAATATAATGCCATAATATATAAAATTATGCGATGTATAAATTTATTGATTGCTGTCCTGCGCATTGCTGGAGCGAGTTGCCAGTATCCATACTAATATTATAAATGCGAAAGTGTGTCTGTCTGTCTGTCTGTCTGCTACCTTTTCACGGCCCAACAGTTTAACCGATTACAGGGGATTACAGGACGAAATTTGGTACAGGGTTCGCTTATATCCCGGGGATGGACATAGGCTACTTTTTATCCCGGAAAATCAAAGAGTTCCCACGGGATTCCTTAAGACCCATCCGCTTAACCAATTTGTATGAAAGGTACCAAGGTAGCTTGCGTCCCTGTAATTGACATAGGCAACTTTTTATCCTGGAAAATCAAACAGTTCCCACGGGATCTTTAAAAACCTAAATCCACGCGGACGAAGTCGCGGGCATTCTCTAGTTTTATATAATTTACATAATAAAACTATCTATATACGGATGTGCAGATGCCGTGCAGTGTCTTACACAATCGTAACTAGATATTGATTCCGAGTCTAGTCAGAGCAACGACCTAGTGTGATCGATACGGAGTATTCTCTTCATGTTAAAATGTTCTAGAGTCATGCTTTTGCATCGTCACTGTGTTCACCTCTGCACTGATAGAGCCAAGCGTAGATCCACAGTTGTGGGCACTATGGGCACGCCCACAACCCTACACTTGGGACGTCATACTTCCACGGTCGGCTTTAAAGTTGTAAAAAGTTCATCAAAATCGGTTTAGCACGTCTTAGGAGCCTATATGTGATGTGCAAACAAAGACACATCCATACTTATATTATAAATGCGTAAGTGTGTCTGTCTGTCTGTCTGCTACGTTTTCACGGCCCAACCGCTGAACCGATTTTAATGACATTTGGTACAGACATGGGAGACATCCCGGGGAAGGACATATGCTACTTTTCATCCCGGAAAATCAAAGAGTTCCTATGGGATTTTACAAAATCCAAATCCACGCGGGCGAAGCCGCGGGCATCATCTAGTTTACTATAATATTTCAGTGTTTATTAAGACGATCGCAGTTGGGTTTTAGTTTTCAACTTTATCTTGTTGAGGGCTGGATCCACGCCTTTACTGAGTATTCTCTTCATGTTAAAATGTTCTAGAGTCATTTCATTTTACCCTCACCACCTGTGTGCCTGATGCATTTCGACCATCCGTTGTGCCAGATCCTTTTTTCCACGCACAAGCAAACTGTGGAATTAACTCCCTTCTGCGGTGTTCCCATTAGATTACAACATGGGGTTATTCAAGGGGCGGACCAACCAATTCCTGAACGACCGGCAACGCTTTGGCGGTTCCTCAAATGTTCAATTTAAAAAAATGCTTTTAAATCGTCACTGATTCTACTACTACACTGGTTTGGGAAGTGCGCTAGCCTTAATTCACCTTAGCATCATCACTTACCACCAGGTGAGATTACAGTCAAGGGCTAACTTGTATATGTATATGAGTAAAATAAAATACATTACTATCGTGCTACGGTAAAATATACGCAGAGCTACGAAAGCTACGATCGTTGCGTAGATGAGCTACGGTGGCAGCTACGCAGGTCTACAAGAAATGCAACCCAATGTTATATGAATTTATTCGAAACATAATATCACCATCACCACTATCAATCAAAAAGCAAAAAGTATATTACACAGTTGAAGATTATGTAAATGATAAAAGAGCGTGGATTTGACCTGCAGCTCGCTCCAGCAATGCGTGGACTTCAATTACTTTTATACATGGCCTAATATTCTCTGTCAAATCTTTAAAAAGAGCAACCGCCGAGTTGCTTGCTGGTTCTTCTCGGTAGGAAAGGCATTCCGAACCAGTGGTAGATGGTTTTGACGATTCAAAAGTAGGTACTTGTAAAAGTTTAATTGAATAACAAATATTTTAATTTATTTATTTAGGTACAAGCTGATATTAGATTTAAAATCCCGTGGGAACTCTTTAATTTTCCGGGATAAAAAGTAGCATATATGAATATGTTAACATATAAATAATTAGCCTGGATTAATCCAGGTATAATCTATCTCCATTCCAAATTTCAGCCAAACCCGTTCGGTAGTTTTTGCGTGAAACATTAACAAACATACACACACGACATACACACAAACTTTCGCCTTTATAATATTAGTTTGATTTAATCCATCACTACACAAGCGAGTGAAAGTGAAACCGCAGGTAAGAGCTAGTTCAAGTAAAATGCAATATTTGTTGTAGATAAAACGCCTTAATGCTCGAGATACTGCATTGCTACGAGTATGTGACCTAAAATGGCTTTCGAATCTAGGCCACGATTACATTGACCTAGGGTTTAAGGCCTAGACAAACATGACGCGTGGCTGCACAAAACAGACTGATCTATCAACGGGCTCTCTCCGTCACTCGCTTCATACAATCGTAGTTCCAATTTCATTTGAATATTAAGCAACCAAAGTCCATGAAATTTTGCAGACATATTCTAGAAACTAATATCTGTGCCTGTGGTGTTTTAGATTTTTCTAAAAATATGTAGTTTTAAAATTCCAGGGGCTCAAAAATTTGTATGTGAATTTTTAAGACCGCGTAACTTTGATACCGAATATTTTAACACAAATCTGTAAAACCACAGGCGTAGATATTAGTTTCTAGAATATGTCTGCAAAATTTCGTGGATTTTGGTTGCTTAATATTCAAATAAAATTGGAACTACATTTGTATGGAGCGAGTGACGGAGAGACCCCACTTAACCACTGGGGTTAGAACTTACTAGCTTGAAATTTTATACAAAACCCACAAGTTTAATTCCCTATAATCCGGAAAAACAGGCAAATCTGTATGGTACAACATGCGGTATGTGATATGTACCAACCGCCCTCCCACTACTAAAGAAGCATGAAAAGCAAACAATACACATCATCAAGGCGTAGTCCTCCTAATCAGGAGGTCTGGGGTTCGATCCCGGACACGCACCTTAACTTTTCCAGGTTTTGAGCGTTTTAATTAATTGGGAATCACTTGCTTCAACGGCGAAGGAAATCATCGTGAGAAGCGCTGCATGCCTGAGAGCTCTCCATAATGTTTTCAAAGGTGTGTGAAGTCTGCCAATCCTCACTTGGCCAGCGTGGTGGACTATGACTTAAACCTGTCTTATTCTGATAGGAGACCTGTGTTGAATAGTGCTCCGGAGGTTAATACTTGATATAACTAATGATAATAATAATATTAATGTTTCGGACTAATTCAGAAAGTATTGCGCGGGACTTATTACTTTTATACATGGCATAATATTGACATATCAAATCTATGAAAAGAGCAACCGCCGAGTTTCTTGCTGGTTCTTCTCGGTAGGAAAGGCATTCCGAACCAGTGGTAGATGCTCATTGAATTGCAATCAAATTGAATTGAATTCAAATCTAAAAAATCGGACAAACAAAACATGTACAATAGTCCGTATATTGAATAAATGATTTTGTTTCTGATTTGCATTTCTTGTAGACCTGCGTAGCAACCACCGTAGTACATCTAAGCTACGATCGTAGCAGCGTAGTTTCCGTACAGTGCTCCCCTAACATGCCCGAGAGTTCTCCATTATGTCCTCAAAGGTGTGTCAAACCCCTTCTCATTCTGATAGGCGAGCCATACTTAGTAGTGAGCCGACTATGGTTCATGATGATATTAGAGCCTCGATAGCTCAACGGTTGAGGAGCGGACTGAATTCCGATAGGTCGGCGGTTCATACCCCACCCGTTGCACTATTGTCGTACCCACTCCTGACACAAGCTTTACGCTTAATTGGAGGGGAAAGGGGGAGTATTAGTCATGATTAGCAAGGCTAATGTTCTTTTTTATAAAAAATGATAAAAAACTTACAAGATAAACAAGAAATAAGAGTCACTTAGCGGACGATAGAGACAAGTCGGAGTTTCTCTACGTGATCAAATCGGAAATGAGAAGATTCTAGAAGAACCTGAGTAACCGTCATAGATCAATGGGTTCCTATGCTGAAGTATAAGGGTGCCTTTTCACCAAAGATGTGCTATGCAGCTATGCTACGAAGATGTGAAATCTACGCTACGAAAATATGTGACCGTTTCCACCAATACTAAGCTATAGCTGTGCGAGGAGGATGCGCTATGAAGATGCGCCGCCGCAAAGTAGCTGCGCGAAAAAGATGCGCAGCTCGAGCTATGCGATGTATCGATAGTAGGGAAGCGGTGAGAGCGACGCGGTGAGGAGAGAGGCGCTCACGCGTCCTGCCGTGCCTGCACATAGCTACACCACTAGCAACGGCCCATAGCACGCATCCATATAAAAAACATATATTAGTTGAATCCGTTTCCACCAGTGCTAAGCTACGTGCACCAATGAGTATGATTGGTGGATATCAAACGCATCCATAGCAACGTAGCATAGCACATCTCTGGTGGAAAAGCAGCCTATGAGCCGCAGGATGGCGATGGAACTGGACAGCGGCGTGTGAAAGTTCCAACAAGAAACCTATGTCTAGCAGGGGACGTCCATCTTTTTTTTTTAGATTTTTATTCAAATAAACTTTTACAAGTGCTTTTAATCGTCAAATAATTTAACACTGGTTCGGAATGCCGATTCCTATCGAGAAGAACCAGCAAGAAACTCGGCGGTTGCTCTTTTCAATTGTTCAATTTACAATAATATTCATTTTTCATTCATTTGTTGATGATGACTTGTGTTGTATTACAACTACTAGGAGCGATATCGGCGAGTTCGTTTGCCCAAACCTTTAAAATTTGCGACAGTTTTAATCCAATCCCTTGGATAGTTAAGCAACTATGATAACTGTATACACTTAAGTATAATAAAACTGTGAGTGGTCTTATGCAATTATTATTAGGTATATTATTACATAATAAGCACTTATATCCATATATTAAAGATTCGACAGATAACTGATGTGGAAACTGCAAAAATTGTATATTTTGCCTATTTTCACAGTATTATGTCTTACGGAATCTTACTATGGGGTAAAGCGGCAGATATTGGAAAAATTTTCGTATTACAAAAAAGGGCAATACGCGCAATCTATAATTTAAAACCGCGCGATTCCCTACGAGAGAAATTTAAGGAAATAGGTATTCTTACAGTAGCTTCTCAATATATTTACGCTAATATAATTTTTGTACGACAAAACATTCATAGTTACAAAAAAATCGGTGATTTCCACGACCGGCAAACTAGAAACCGTGATAGGCTCGCATATCCTACGCTCCGCCTCAGGAAAGTTGGAAAATCGTTTGTGGGAATGAGTGTAATATTTTATAATAAAATTCCACAATCAATTTTAGACTTGCCTTTACACAAGTTTAAAAAATCTATTAAAAGTATGCTCCTGAAAAAAGCTTATTATACAATCGAAGATTATGTAAATGACAAAAAAGCTTGGATTTGATGCGCTCCAGCAATACACGGCGCTGCAATACAATACAGTATGGCATATTATTGTAAATTGTACATTTGAAAAGAGCAACCGCCGAGTTTCTTGCTGGTTCTTCTCGGTAGGAACAGCATTCCGAACCAGTGGTAGATTATTTTGACGATTCAAAAGCACTTGTAAAAGTTTAATTGAATAAAAATAATTTGAATTTGAATTTGAATTTGAATATATCCATATAATATTATAAATGCGAAAGTGTGTCTGTCTGTGTCTGTTTGTCTGTCTGCTACCTTGTCACGGCCCAACAGTGTAGCCGATTCTGACGTTTGGTACAGGGTTAGCTTATATCCCGGGGACGGACATAGGCTACTTTTTATCCCGGAAAATCAAAGAGTTCCCGAGGGATTCCTAAAGACCCATCCACTTAACCGATTTGTATGAAAGGTACCGAAGTAGCTTGCATCCCTATTATCGAAATAGGTAACTTTTTATCCCAGAAAATCAAACAGTTCCCACGGGATCTATAAAAATCTAAATCCACGCGGACGCAGTCGCGGGCATCCTCTAGTTGATTTTGAAAATTTTAATCGAAGAATCTGGATCACTACTACTGAAGATTGAATACTGAATTCTGAGTGCTGAATACTGAAAACTGAATTCTGAGTGCTGAGTATTGAATACTGAAAACTTAATACTGAAATCAAAGTCAAAGTCAAATCATTTTCAAGGTATTAGGTAGGTACCTTACCATTGTACACTTTTTGATTGTCAATTGTTGAGTTTATAAGATAATTATGTAATGGTGATAAATTATTTACGCAAACTTAAAATTAAAGCTATATGAGGGTTCCAAACGCGCCCCGGTTTGAGAAGAGCCCAAACATTCTCAGCCTCTAATACCTACTCTTTTTCATTCTTTTTGGAAAACGTAATAATAAACTACGCATTTTTGTTTCTAGTTTGAGACCCCTAATTAAAAATTAAAATTTATACTAAATCTTACCTGTAGAAATAGAACGTTTGCATTTTGAAAGCCTTTAGAATTTAAAAACCGCTTAGGTACTCTCTTGTTATTTGACCTAGGTCAAGGTTTCTTTTAGTTCTAGCGAATTTGCGATAGGTCAAAGAACTTATTTTTAAATCCCAAAGAAATGTGAACAGCTAGATACTCGTACCTTACCTCGTACATACATATATACGTACTAGCTGTGCCCGCGACTTCGTTCGCGTGGAATAGTGACTTTTCGGGCAGCATGTACGTTAAAAATGTTCGCCGTGATTCTTTAAATTGACATAACTTTTTTATTTATGAACCGATTGACATGAAATAAGCACTAAATGTTAAGTGAAGCTTACTACAATATATTAGTGAAAACCGTATCTAAATCGAATAAGCCGTTTCTGATATTAGCGTGCACAAACACACAGACAAACAGACAAAAAAAAATTAATTACAATTTCGGGTTCAGCATCGATATAATAACAACCCCTGCTACTTTTTTTTTATATATTTCCATTGTACAGACACCACTTTTCTACAATTTTATTATATGTATAGATATAATCTTATGTTTATGATTTAAATAAAAACTAAATTATAAAGATACAAACAGTTTTTTCTTACGTAATTAAGAATTAAAAGGACAGCTGTAATTATTAGGTAGAAATTACGTCATTTAAAAAAGTAGTGTATGGTTTAAAACATTCCTAATTTAAATGACACCATCGCTAATTTTGTTTTTTTTTAATTAGCCTTAATAACGCTTTGATCATTAATCATTCTGCCGGGTTACAAATTGCGTCACCGTGCGAAATTTGAAAACGTTCTTAATTTAAAAATACGTAACTACGTCAACATTTTTTTTATAGTTTTTTTTGTGTAATTATTTAGTTAAGGATAGCTTACACATTCTGCATGTTTGCACATTATAAAATGCGTCATGACTCATGGGTAGTTTTTTTAGTTAATGTTTTTTTTAAATTTAAACTAAACTTACCTGGTTAAAAATAAACTCTCTTGGCAACGACATGGTATATCGATGTCTGGTGGAGCTGGTAGGGAGATACAGATACACCGACTAAAATGGTCTTCAGATTCCGTGGACTCAAGTCTCAAGATAATCCTCCTTTGGCGAACGGCATCCGCCGCTAAATGCATTGGTTTCACGGGATATATCCTTTGGGGAGCCGTTGTAACGTCTTTTCTTACACTTTTCAATCGAAAAACAACAATTTTACGTATCAAAAGGATGACTATTTTATGGTGAAAGACAGAACATCTTCCGTTATCTCTATCAGAATATTATGATATTTTTTTCTTTCGTTTCCGTACGATCGGGTGATGGCACGTCAAACTCACTAATGACGGAAGGTGAATCGCGCTTGCGCTTTGTACAAAATCAATAATAGGAAATGTTCGCACAAAGTGATATACTACATGTGTGTACTATCCTTTATTTTATTTTTTTAACATCCTTCCACCCAAAGCCACTAAATTACCATTTAAAAAAAACAAAAGAATGTTCTTAATTCGAAATTTGAATATGTACAATAAAAAAAACAATTGCATTGGCTCTACAATGCTCTACATAATATTAGACGGAGATACAGATTAAATTTGCATATGTAGAAAAAGCTTGACACACATTACAGTATTATCTATCTCGGTCTTTCTCGTAGAAAAGGCATTAAGCTATCCTTTTCTATTAATTCTTATACCGCTACCTATATTCCAGAATCTAGAATGCAGATCTACATAATTGTACGAAGTACGTATCTATTTCTCTTCCATTAATTGTGTCAGGTCACTCACCCAAACAAACAAAAAGGTTTTATTCTCCATTGGGGAAATTTCGAAATGCTCTCTTCGAGTTCTATTTCGTGCCCTCGGGAATTAACCTACCAATTTTTAATTTTATTGCGATTCACGCAATTCTCGAATTTATCAAAATTGGTTCAGCACTTTTCAAAAATTAAGAACCCATAACAAATCTTATGAGATATCCGCATTACAAATGCAATCCCTATTATAATAATTATAAGCTGATATAAGATATTCTTAATTCTAAAGAAAAAAAAACATATTTTTTTACAATTCACTTTATTCAAAAACCACATACATATTTTACACAATTTTCTTTATAAGAAAGATGTAACTATCGGTGCGTGCGGAATCTTTAGAAATAAAATTTGTGCGTAAAACTACTCCAATATTATACACAGGAAAAAGTATCAATGTTGTCAAACTTTTTTTTAATAAATAGAATATTATGCAATGATTAATAAATTAACTACAATATCACATTTCACACTAATATTATAAAGGCGGAAGTTTAGTCTACTAACTAGACGGATTTGGCTGAGAATGGAGGTAGATTATACCATGGATTAGCACATGGAAACTTTTTATCCCGGAAAAATCAAAGAGTTCCCACGCGAACGAAGACGCGGCCATCAGCTGGTATTTTATACTAGCTGACGCCCGCGACTTCATCCGCGTGGATTTAGGTTTATTGAAATCCCGTGGGAACTCTTTGATTTTCCGGGAAAAGTAGCCTATGTGCTAATCCAGGATATTATCTATCTCCATTCCAAATTCCAGCCAAATCTGTCCAGTAGTTTTTGCGTGAAGGAGTAACAAACATACACACACACACAAACATACACACAAACTTTCGCCTTTAAAATATTAGTGTGATGTGATAGTGTGATTCTTATTTTTATTATTCGTTGTGCGTGTTAGTTTCTACAAGTCTCTAAATAAAAAAACCATATCATAAAACCCCCGAATTGCAAAGCAATAACAATTAAAACCAATATCATAAATCTTTATTACCATCATCGTCAAAACAAGTCTGAGTCTCCGCTGACGAAAAACTCAAAAAATCATTATAAAAGCTACCCCTAAGGTCCAAAGTTTGGGTCTCAGTTGAGGTCAACATATTAAATGTACTAGGGCTTGAGGAAACGCTTTCTGTACATCTAAAATTGGGTTTGGGAGAGTCGTAGAGACATAGACAAGTTTGAGTCTCTTTGATACTCAAGTCTGGTGACTGAGTCTCGGAGGTAATAGTCTCTTTATTAGATCGACTCAAACCGAACTCTAACGGTAGAGTTTGAGTCTGAATATCCGATAGCGATACTGAGTCAGAAAACATTGCATCATCCTCACTCATATTAGATTTTAACGATAATAAGTCTTCAAATACGGTTTGAGTTGACATTTCATCTTTTTTTGTATCATCCGATTTTTCAGCCTGCCAAGATGGTAGAGTTACATCATTTTTGATATGTTTTTCGAAATCTAACGTCTGAGTTGCAAAAGAACGCTTTGGACTGTCGCAGAAAAACTCCGATTTATCTAATTTATCCGATTCTGTCTTATTTTTATCGGTTTTAATCTTTTTTGTATCAACATTACTTTCTGAATTAGATTTTTCAGCTTTATCTAAATATAAATCAGTTTTATTGGAACACGTTTTTTTAATTTTAACCTTTTTTGCATCAAATCGAGTGTCTAAACCACGTTTTTCAGCTTTCCTCTCAACCATATATTGCTTATGCAATTCGGGATGCTTCCTTAACAAATGTACTAAGAAACTTTCATACGTCTTAAACGGTTTATCGCAAGCCTGACACATGAATATGGAATTACAGGTTTTCAAATGCCGTTTGAAATCAACATCATTGAAAAAGGCCAAATTGCACGCGTCACAAATTATTTTGTCTCTGTGAACTTTGAATATGTGTTGATTTAGGTATTTTCTGCCTGTGAAATGTTTTTCTGTGCCTGAGCTTATGTGATATGAACAGTTTTTTATATGGCAATAATATTTTAAATCTACATTAAAACGTTTAATTACTTTATGTTGTTTAACTAAGTGGTACATCAAATCTGTTCGTTTTAGGAATTCAGAGTTACAATAGAGGCAAGGCAGATTTATTTTTGAGTCCATGTGAGGCGCTATTATTTTTATTATGAGTTGATTTTCAGTTAACTCTGTGTGTATTGAGTTTTCTTGTGAAGTTGATGAGGAGTCTCCAAGTTTATGAAGATCGCTGGATAGTTTCTTCTGAAACAAACAATTTTGCTTACAGTCATCAACTTCATCAACCTATCGTCGCGTCGGTTCACTACTGAGTACGGGTCTACTCTTAGAATGAGAAGGGTTTAGTCAAATTTCTGCACCCTGGCCAAGGGCGGATCGGTAGAATTCACACACTTATAAGAACATTCTGGAGTACTTTCAGGCATGTAAGTTTGCTCACTATGTCTTAGCACCTGTAAGTTTTACTTGTGTAAGTAGCTTACATGATTAACTTACGATTTTACTAAAGCCGCAATTAAACCTGTAAGTTTTACTCACTTAAGGTGCACTGGACGGGTCTGCCCGCGAATTCAAATTTAATTTGGGTTTTAGCAATTTGTAAACTAATACGACAAAGTAGGCTTATGGCATTCTATTAGCGCCAATGGCATTATCATCTCCACAGGGTTATATAAAAATACTTTACTTAAGAGTTTAAAAAATTAGTCAGAGAATCAACTAATTTGTGAGTAACTCATTATTTTGACTAATTTCTTAAACTGAACACTTTCAAGTAAAGATTTTTATATAAACCTGTGAAGAAGATACTGCCATTGTCGGAATTAGAATGCCATTAGCCTACTTTGTTGTATTAGTTAACAAATTGCGAAAAACCAAATTAAATTTGAATTACGCGGACAGATCCGTGTATTGCACCTTAATAGAAATAGAGGGACAAGTGTAAATTAAAAATGTATAACACCCCTGACAAGTGAAGGTTACAGTAACTATAAAATAACTGATAACTTTCAAACGGCTGAACCGATTTTCTTGGATTATAGCTAAGAATACTCTTGACAAGCCACCTTTCAAACAAAAAAAACTAAATCCAAATTGGTTCATTAATTTAGGAGCTACGATGCCACAGATACACAGATACACACATCAAACTTATAACACCCCTCTTTTTGGGTTGGGGGTTAAAAAGCCAGTTCAATATGGTGGCATACCTCTAAAGCAGTCCTCAATAACTCATCAGCTTTCTGGCAGGTGGCTTTGAAGCTCCTACACTTGTGTATGACATCCTCGCATTGCACACAAAGCAGTAGAGACGGATTATCTGCTGTGCTGACCTGGAACAACACAGAATACTACAATTCTTAGGGTCCTGTACCTCAAAAGGAAAAACGGAACCCTTATAGGATCACTTTGTTGTCTGTCTGTCCGTTCGTCCGTCCGTCCGTCGTGTACATCAAGAAAACCTATAGGGCACTTCCCGTTGACCTAGAATCATGAAATTTGGCAGGTAGGTGTCTTATAGCACAAGTAAAGGAATAAATCTGAAAACCGTGAATTTGTTTCCGTGAAAATGCATTTCAATTTTCAAAGTAAGAAAACTATACCAAATGGGATATCATATGAAAGGACTTTAATCGTACATTCTAAAACAGATTTTTATTTATTTTTATGCATAATACTTTTTGATTTATCGTGCAAAATGTTTTAAAAATACCTGAGTACAGAACCCTCAGTGCGCGAGTCTGACTCGCACATACAGTTAAATTATGTACGGACCCTAAAAGAGTGAGGTCCGACTCTCACTTGGCTGGTTTTTTATAGCTGAAAAGAACAAACGAATGCTTTGAATATTTACCTGGACATTTGTAAGCTTATAAAATTCGTCTAATAAGCCCCATTCGACCATATTTTTCATTTCTCCAGACGTCGCTAAACATCCGCGACATATTAGAGACAGATCTATTGCACTCAAATCGTCTATATTCAATGTTGAAGACATTTTTCACTAATTCTTCTGTTGTTTTTCTTCACATTATTTATTTACATCTTATTTACATAACATACGTTTGATTGACGTTTTTGTGAATCGTCTGTGGCTGTAACTATGACTATGGTCTGTGGCGATTTATATCTGAATATTGGCAGCATTGTAATGGTAGTTCGTTCTACCCAACAACAGATGGGGCTGAAGGCAAACCAGAGTAAAGGTTAAAATCTATGGTTAAAATCGTTAATGACAAGTATCCTCTATTAATCTGTGATCTAAAGGTTCTATTTCTCTATGATCAAATTTGTAAACATTGTAAATGTAAACAAAAAAACTATCTAAAATCCACGAAAGAATAATTTTATTAAAAATACTAGTACTTAATTACTGAGTTTTATAAGTTTAGATAAGAACAGCATTAAAATATTTAGTATTCAAACGGATTTTGCAACTTATCATTGCCTGCCCAACCGGCACAATTTTTTTAGTGTATACTGTATAGTAATTCTTCAATGTAATATTTTGTTTTCTCACAGAAAACTTAAAAAAACTATAAATATGGACTAATAAAGTGATACACTTATCAACTGTGTTTGATAGTTGCTATACTTCTTCCTAAACAATTAAAGATTTGCCTATTGCGGCTTAAAGAGATCCAAATTAAAAAAAAATGGATGTTAATAAAAGCGGAGAAGGATTTGAAATTGGTCAAGATATATGTAGATTATGTTTAGCAAGGGATACACGTACTTTGTCAATCATAAACACAGTGTTACAGAATGTTTATGAGAAGATTGCTGATGTTAAAGTAAGTTTTTAGGGTTCTGTATGTCCAGAAAAAATTACCCCATAATATAGGGTCACTTCGTTATCTGTCTGTCTGTCAAGATCAGCTCATCAGCAAGATAATCAGCTCTTTTTTAGTTACTGTAACCTTCACTTGTCGGGGTTGTTATAAATTTTAAATTTACCCTTGTTTCAGCTGAACTCAATACCTAAACTACAATTAGTCTGTTACATCTGTCACGCAAGGCTTAGACAATGTTACAACTTGATACAACAAGCTGTACTGACTGAGAAACTGTTGAAAGATGCTGCGGTACATGGTATTTTGGTAAGTTAATAGAAAGATTGGAATTCACAAAAATAAGGCAACTAATAAAAATCTGCATTGGGATATCTAGAATTTTTAGTTTTTGGTGTACGTACCTCAAAAGGAAAATGGAATCCCTATAAGATCACTTTGTTGCCTGTCTGTCTGTCTGTTCGTGTCTGTCAAGAAAACCTATAGGGTACTTCCTGTAGTAAAGGGAGAAATCTGAAAACTGTGAATTTGTGGTTACATCACAAAAATTAAAAAGTGTTTAAATTTCATAGTAAGATAACTCTACCAAGTAAGGCTTTATAAAAGGGCTTTATCTGTGCATTTTAAAACAGATTTTTGTTAATTTTTATGAATAAAAGTCTTTAATTTATCATACAAAATGTCAGAAAAATACCAGAGAATGGACTTGGCCAGTTTTTTCAAAACAATAATATATTTTCTTTAATTCAGCTAAACAGCATAACTAAAAGTCAGAAATGCCTAACCACATCCTCTGTGATCAGCATAAGCCTAGACCCGAGTGTAGCGATAGAAATAAAACAGGAAGAAAAAGAAGATTATCTCAAAATAGAAGATATTAAGAATGAACAGGATTTTAATGTTCTAGAACAAGGTATTTTTATCATCATACTAGCTGATGGCCGCGACTTCGTTCGCGTGGATGTGGGTTTTTTACAATACCCGTGGGAACTCTGATTTTCCGGGATAAACACGCACACACATACACACACACACACACACACGCACACACAAACAAACTTTCTCCTTTATTATATTAGTGTGATCACAATAATATTATGTAGGTGAAATCTAACTGCAATTTGTACTGCATATTTTTCAGCATTAAAGCGCATTAAATCCGCCATTTTGTTTCTTTTTTTTTTTTAATTCTACCAAGGACACTAGCGCCATCAAGACGAATCTAACGACTTATCATTTATCAAAATCGGTTGAGCCGTTGAGTAGTTACGAGTGGGCATAGGAACGGACATACATACATACAGGTCACACACAGAACTTCCCTTATGGGCTTTGCAGCAGTCGTGTAAAAGAAACATATCAAAATAAATGTTGCCATAAATTGGTAAATGAATGAGTGACCAGTATTTTTTAATTTTAGATGGCAATTCGGAATCAGATACGGAAAATAAATCAGATTTGGAAACTCGAAACAATGAATCTCAAACTGATTCCGAAGATGATATACCACTTCGAAGTATACGGTTGAAAGTGAAAAAGAAGATCAAAATAAACAGGGACAGAATCAAGAAAACGAAAAATACTACAATTGGTAAAGGATTTTTATATGGTTCCCATATCTTCAGAGAAAAAAGGAACCCTATTAAATAGGATCACTTCATTGTTTGTCTGTCTGTCTGTCTGTCTGTCCGTCTGTCCGTCTGTACAATCTGTTAAAATTGTCTGTACGGCACACATACACACATGCATACATAGACTGCAAAAATCATAACCCTTCCTTTTGGCTTTGCTGCTGTCGGGTAAAAAATCACGTCAATCCGTTGCTCCGTTGCTGTTTGATTGAAGGACAGACCAACAAACAAACACTTTCGCATTTATAATAATATAGCTAGTGATGGATAAGTAATGAACTTAATAACTTATGTACAGTTTGTTTAAAAAGTTTTTTCTATCTTATAGAAAAGTTAGAAGCCAAAGAGCTACTGCTAGATGAGAAACAGCAAATGGCGGAACTTCTAGAACGTTCCAAATCACTCAACTACCTCAACTCTCCGTACAAATGTGATCTATGCTACAGAGGCTTTCGAGACCCCAGCGCGTACAGCAAACACAAGGATAAACACGACTTGGTAGGTATGTAGATAGTTGTGATGCTTTTTTTGACAATTTTAACAGACAACAACAATTTACATGTCCATGACAAAGACAATTATAGCAAAGTTAGTATACGCATCTGCCCATGGCACAACTTTATTTTATCGTAGATGGCGATGTCTGTCTGTCTGTCTGTCTGCTACCTTTTCACGGCCCAACAGTTTAACCGATTCAGACGAAATTTGGGACACGGTTAGCTTATGTCCCGGGGACGGACATCTGTTTGACGAAAATCAAAGAGTTCCCACGGGATTCTCAAAAACCCATCCACTTAAGCGATTTGTATGAAAGGTTCCGAGGTAGCTTGCGTCCCTGTAATTGATATAGGCAACTTTTTATCCCGTAAAATCAAACAGTTCCCACGGGATCTTTTAAAACCTAAATCCGCATGGATGAAGTCGCGGCTATCCTCTAGTACCTATGCTATATTATATTTTCAAAAAAATTAAAGGTCCCTACGAAAATTGTAATAAACTACCCGTGCAAAGCCGGAACGGGTCGCTAGTCACACTTCACACTTCACATCACACTAATATTATAAAGGCGAAAGTTTGTATGTGTGTGTGTGTATGTATGTTTGTTACTCCTTCACGCAAAAACTACAGGACAGATTTGGCTGAAATTCGGAATGGAGATAGATAATATCCTGGATTAGCACATAGGCTACTTTTTATCCCGGAAAACCAAAGAGTTCCCACGGGATTTCGAAAAACCTAAATCCACGCGGACGAAGTCGCGGGCGTCAGCTAGTTATTAATAAAACCCTTTGATTTCTAGAAAAGCGGTCGGCTCGAATGTAAAATCTGTCACCTACGATACAACACCAAACAGTCATTGAACTCTCACACCGCAGCGGCGCATTCCAGACGATTCATATGCACTATGTGTTCACACATCAGCCTTACCAAGTAAGTGAAAAAAACCAGCCAAGTGCGAGTCAGACTCGCGCGCCGAGGGTTCCGTACTCGGGAATTTTTTCCGACATTTTGCACGATAAATCAAAAACTATTATGCATAAAAATAAATAAAAATAGGTTTTAGAATGTACAAATACAGTCCTTTCATATGACACCCCACTTGTTATAGTTAGTTACTTAGTATAGTAAGGTCTTTGAAAAAAAAAAGATTCCGACGAATTGAGAACCTCCTCCTTTTTTGGAAGTCGGTTAAAAATTGAAGGCATTCCGAACCAGTGGTAAATGCTTTTGACGATTCAAAAGAACTTGTAAAAGTGTAATTGAATAAAAATAATTTGAATTTGAAAACACATTTTAATTTTTTTTTTTTAAATGATGTAACCACAAATTCACGGTTTGCGGATTTATTCCTTTACTTGTGCTATAAGACCTACCTACCTACCAAATTTCATGATTCTAGGTCAACGGGAAGCAGGTACCCTATAAGTTTTCTTGACAGACACAACGGACGGACGGACAGGCAGATAGACAGACAACAAAGTGATCCTATAAGGGTTCCGTTTTTCCTTTTGGGGTACGGAACCCTAATAATAAGAAGAAGAAGATATTTGTCTTCGTCATTTGTATTGGATTAGGTAACAGAGTTAAGTTGAATTATTATCTTTAACGCTTTTATAATATCTGATCTATCTTTCTGCTTTGTCTCAGGAATCAAGCTGTGGTCCACGAGAGATGGCATAACGGCCATCAATATCCTTGCAAGCTGTGTGATAAACGATTCATGTATGTACTAGAGAATGCCCGCGACTTCGTCCGCGTGGATTTAAGATTTTCATAGATCCCGTGGGAACTGTTTGATTTTCCGGGATAAAAAGTTGTCTATTTCGATAACAGGGACGTAAGCTACCTCAGTACCAAATTTTATACAAATCGGTTGAGTGGATGGGTCTTCAGGAATCCCGCGGGAATTCTTTGATTTTCGGGATAAAAAGTAGCCTATGTCCGTCCAAGGGATATAAGCTAAGCCTGTACCAAATTTCGTCAGAATCGGTTACACTGTTGGGCCGTGAAAAGGTAGCAGACAGACAGACAGACAGACAGACAGACACACTTTCGCATTTATAATATTAGTATATCCATACCTTTCGTACGCCTGGATTTTGGTCTTAAAAATCTTGTGGCAAGCCTTTGGTTTTCCGGAATAAAAAGTAGTTTATCTAACTCTAAGTTTCCAATTATATCCAAGCAAATTCCGTCGATTCGTCGCTTCTCTGTGGTGTGATTGAAGGACAAATCAAAAAACAAAAACAATTTCGCATTTTTAATATGGATAGTGATAGTACACATATTTTTAACCCCCGTGTATCTGTCTGTGGCATCGTAGCTCCTAAACTAATGAACCGATTTTAATTTAGTTTGTTTTGTTTGAAAGGTAACTTGATCGAGAGTATTCGAAGAAAATCAGTTGAAAGTTATCAGCTCTTTTCTAGTTTTCTTATAGAAGTTTTTGTGTCGGGGGTTTTTAAAATGTTGAGTTATTGTTTTATGAACTTTTGACAAACATACCTATTTAGTATTTACTTATTTCGCTTTGGTTCCAGTAAACCGACCAGTTATCTCTCGCACATGCGCAAAGCGCACTCTAACTTAAGTGAGCACGTGTGCCACAAATGCGGGGAAAGTTTCGCGGGCAGGCACGGTCTACTTATGCACATGAGCAAGTCACACAAACACGACGATACGGTGAGTTTGCTTACACTTGCGCAATGCGTACTTAAGTGAGCACGTGTGCCACAAATGTGGAGAAAGTTTCGCGGGCAGGCACGGTCTACTTATGCACATGAGCAAGTCACACAAACATGACGATATACGGTGAGTCAGATTACACTTGCGCAATGCGTACTTACTCAAGGAAGCACGTGTGCCACAAATGTGGGAAAGTTTCGCAGGCAGGCACGGTCTACTTATGCACATGAGCAAGTCACACAAACACGACGATAGACGATACCAGTTATGGTACCTGTCCTACAGTTGAAATAACCATATGAGCTTAATAATAAGAGGTAGTTATTTCGAAATGACAGACAGATATATCAATTTTATGTTTATTAGTATAGATAATTAACTGTGACAGACATCATTTCGTATTTATAGTACTACCAGAGGATGCCCGCGATTTCGCGTGGATTTAGGTTTTTAAAGGTCCCGTGGGAACTGTTTGATTTTCCGGGATAAAAAGTTGCCTATGTCAATTACATGGACGCAAGCCACCTCGGTACTAAATTTTATACAAATTGGTTAAGCGGATGGGTCTTTAGAAATCTCATGGGAACTGTTTGATTTTCCGGAATAAAAAGTAGCCTATGTCCGTCCCAGGGATATAAGCTAATTCTGTACCAAATTTCGTCAGAATCGGTTAAACTGTTAGACCGTGAAAAGGTAGCAGACAGACAGACACACTATCGCATTTATAATAATAACTAGAGGATGCCCGCGGCTTCGGCCGCGTGGATTTCAGTTTTTAAAATCCCATAGGGACTCTTCTTAGGGATTTTCCGGGATAAAAAGTAGCCTATGTCCTTCCCCAGGATGTATCCCATGTCTGTACCTTTCATTAAAATCGGTTAAGCGGGTCAGCCGTGAAAACGTAGCATACAGACAGACAAACACACTTTCGCATCACACTATAATATTATAAAGGCGAAAGTTTGTATGTGTGTGTGTGTGTGTGTGTGTGTGTATGTTTGTTACTCCTTCACGCAAGAACTACTGGATGGATTGGGCTGAAATTTAGAATGGAGATAGATTATACCCTGGATTAGCACATAGGCTACTTTTTATCCCGGAAAATCAAAGTTCCCACTGGATTTTTAAAAACCTACATCCACGCGAACGAAGTCGCGGGCATCAGCTAGTTTATAATATTAGTATGGATGAGGTTTTTGTTTTAATGCAGGAATCAGAAATCGTCCTGGATCCTACATCTAACAGTTACTGCAAGGAGTGTGGCATCCAGTTTCTAACACTGGATGCATACAATCTACATCTACTGTCTTCACAGAAACATAAACACGCAGTTTGGAAGGAAAACGGGTAAGTGACATAGACATTGAATTGAAAAAAACTGGCCAAGTGCGAGTCAGACTAAGTAAGTAAGTACTTACCAAGTAAGTGAAAAAAACCGGCCAAGTGACGCGCACCGAGGGTTCCGTACTCGGATATTTTTTCCAACATTTTGCACTATAAATCAAAAACTATTATCCATAAAAATAAATAAAAATCTGTTTTAGAATGTAAAAGTAAAGCCCTTTCATACGATACCCCACTTGGTATAGTTATCTTACTTTGAAAATTGAAACACGTTTTAATTTTTTTTAATGATGTAACCACAAATTCGCGGTTTTCGGATTTATTCCTGTACTTGTGCTATAAGACCTACCTACCTACCTTTCACGATTCTAGGTCAACGGGAAGTACCCTATAGGTTTTCTTGACAGACACGACAACGGACAGATAACAAAGGGTTCCAGTTTTCCTTTTGAAGTAAGGAACCCTAAAAAATTAAAATTCGTTGCTCCTTGTATGATGATAGATACATTGGATTCTCAAGTATTTATTTATGACTAGCTGATGCCCGCGACTTCGTTCGCGTGGTGTTAGATTTTTCAAAACCCCGTAGGAGTTCTTACGGGGTTTGCTTTTCCGGGATAAAAAGTAGCCTATGTGCTAATCCAGGATATTATCTATCTCCTTTTCTTTCAGCTAAATCCGTCCAGTAGTTTTTGCGTGAAGGTGTAACAAATATACACACACATACACACACTTTCGACTTTCTAATGTTAGTGTGATATTTCCAGGTCAAAATGTATAATATGCAATACTTCAATCAGTTCATACGATCATGAGAAGCATGCACGCATGCACCTTAAGGAGTTAAAGTCCAAAGTGACGGAGGACGTTGAAGCCACACCGCCCACCGTGCAAATACCTTGCACCCAGGTAAAATCATTTTTTTATTCAGATACAAGTTTTTTTTTTTGGACTTCGTCTGTGTTGGTGTTAGCTGGCGGGCGTGCTCTACCTTTTTGGAGTGTTTTTTTGTTAAAACTGACTGGAAAGCGCTCTAAGGGGGTGCCGTGCGTGTGTCGGCGAGCGCCGGCACAGACGGGGTCCATACTTGTATAGTTTAACTAACTTGTTACAAATAACTACAAACTTGACATTGGCTAATCTTTGTAAAGCCAGACGAGAGAGAAAAAAAGATTTTTTTTTTTTTCAAAAAATTAGCCTTGCTAATCATGACTAACACTCCCCTTTCTCCTCCAATTAAGCGTAAAGCTTGTGCTAGGAGT
Organism: Maniola jurtina; assembly: GCF_905333055.1. Taxonomy (NCBI): domain Eukaryota; kingdom Metazoa; phylum Arthropoda; class Insecta; order Lepidoptera; family Nymphalidae; genus Maniola; species Maniola jurtina. Next base: position 1,605,662 of record NC_060056.1, on the reverse strand, counting down.
GGGTACGGTAATAGTGCAACGGGTAGGTTTGAACCGCCGACCTTTCGGAATTCAGTCCGCTCCTCAACCGTTTAGCTATCGAGGCTCTAACTAGTAAGTTCTTGACTGCAATCTCACCTGGTGGTAAGTGATGATGCAGTTTAAGATGGTTGCGGACTAAACTGAAAGGGGTATGTTAGTTTTCATTAAACCCATACTCCTTTGGTTTCTACACACCATCGTATCAGAACGCTACCGATGCAGCGTTGTCGGCAGGTTGGTAACTAGCCACGGCCGAAGCCTCCCAGCGACCACAACGTAACAAATTAAAGAAAAAACTTCTACTTATTGTTTCAGTGCAACAAGACCTTTACAAGTAGATCCAAACTGCATATGCATGTCAAACGCATGCATTTAGGACAGAGGTACAACAGGAACGTCGTCTGTGAAGTATGCGGAAAGCATTGTACGGTAAGTGTCATTTTCACTTCAATTGCTTTTATATATGGCATAATATTGTATATCAAATCTTTGAAAAGAGCAACCGCCGAATTTCTTGTTGGTTCTTCTCGGTAGGAAAGGCATTCCGAACCAGTGGTAGATGCTTTTGACGATTCAACAGAACTTGTAAAAGTCTAATTGAATAAAAATATTTTGAACTAGCGACCCGCCCCAGCTTCGCACGGGTGGACATTTATTTTTTCTATTTTCCGGGATAAAAATATAGCCATACGGATTCGGAAGAATCCCTCTAAGTAATGGTAAAAGAAATTTTGAAATCGGTCCAGTAGTTTTTGAGCCTATTCAATACAAACATATAAAAATACAAAAGTTTCCTCTTTATAATATTAGTATAGACCAGCTGATGCCCGCAGCTTCGCCCGCGTGGATTGGTCAGATCCCCTGCAGCATCAACATTGAGGAGTTGGACTCCAAATTTTTTATGAAACAATGTCGCAAAGTTCCTCTATCGATTAAAAAAGAAATGACGCAAATCGGTTCAGAAATCTCGGAGATTTGGGTGTACATAGGTAGAAAAACACAACTCCCTTTTTTAAAGTCGGTTAAAAAAGTAGCCTATGTTACTCCCTGGTCAATTCTCTACTTGTCTGTGAAAATCCCGTCAAAATCAGTTCAGCCGTTCCCAAGATTAGCCTTTTCAAACAGACAGACAGACAGACAAAAATTTTAAAAACGTGTGATTCAGTTATAGTATCGTTCAAATAACCATATGACCTTAATATGCGGTAGTTATTTCGAAATTACAGACAGACACTCCAATTTTATTTATTAGTATAGATTTTGAATATGTTTCCAGTCCAACGCGACGCTCCGCTACCACCAACGCTTGCACACGGGCGAGAAGCCCTATTCTTGCTCTCTGTGTGTGGCGCGCTTTACTAGCCGCGAGCACTGGCGGCTGCACCAGCGCGTCCACTCCGGGGAGCGCCCCTACAGCTGCGGCGTTTGTGGACACCGCTTCGCGCAGAAGCCTGCCCTCAACAGACACTACATAGTACGTACTACTTCGTTGACATCAACCCATACACTCCACAGGCGGACGCAGGTGTCTTGTAAGGACTCCCACACGCCATCGTCTTGAATAGAATAGAATATACATTTTTATTCAAGTAAACTTTTACAAGTGCTTTTGAATCGTCAAAATAATTTACCACTGGTTCGGAATGCCGTTCCTACCGAGAAGAACCAGCTAGAAACTCTGCGGTTGCGCGTTTTCAATTGTTCAGTTTACAATAATATTCCGTACTATACAAGCAAGTGAAGACCCGCGCATTGCTGGAGCGAGTCAAATCCATGCTTTTTTATCATTTAGGAGCATAATTTTGATGGATTTTTTAAACTTTTAACTTGTAAAGGCAAGTCTAATAGTGACTGTGGAATTTTACTGTAAAATTTCATGGACTTTAGTTGAGTAATATTCAAATGAAATTGGAACTACGTTTGTATGGAGCGAGTGACGGAGAGACCCCTCTTAATTACTGTTATTTTGTCTGCTTATGCGTTTACAAAATAATTCGCGCTCCTACGCTCGCAGATCATAAACACCTTGTTGATTAATTTTGACTTTTTGACGTTTTGGAATTTCGTAACATTTTAACAAGCATTACTTTTAACATTTCTATTGCCCCTTTTGATTTTTAAATATGTAGTTATTTTACACGTGATTATTTTCGCGATTTCGACTACAGTGGACCCCCGGTAATCCGGCTCCTGTCTAATCCGGCACCCCCTGTAATCCGACATGTCTGTTACATTGCGACATGTACTATTATTGGATATTTTTGACAATCTTCTTATTTTAATATGTACATTTGTATGTACATAATTATTTCCTAATGTAAAGTTATTATTTTTGTAAGTTCTATAGTATTAATGACGTTAATATTGTTTAATTTACTAAATTTGATATACATAATGAAGTACTTCAGAGTAAATATATACATATAACATATAGAATCTTATCATTGGATCTGTAATTTGTCGGATTACAAGGTACTCTTTTGTAAACATTTCCGGACTATAGGGGGTCTTAGGCAGTACTCTATAATTCGACAAATTCGATAGTCCGACACTGGCCTGCAAAATGTTTGTCGGATTACCGGGGGTCCACTGCATTCGACATTTACTATTTTCAATGACGTCATGATTTTCACTTTTTTTTTTCATTTTACCATGTCATTTTCACATGTCGTCATTTTCACTTTACGGAAATTCATTTTCGCTTTTTATCATATATTTACTCATTCCAGGTACACACGGGGGCGAAGCCCTACGAATGCCACCTGTGCAACAAAACGTTCACACAATCCGCGTCCATGAAGAAACACATACAGAGGGTGCATCTTCGACAGCCGCCGAATAGGAAGAAAGATGGCGACCAACACATTGAAAAAACTAATTTAGCAGCTTTATAATAAAGTAATAATATTAATATTTTCAAAATGTGTTTTATTTGTTACTTTTTAGGGTTGCGTACCTCAAAAGGAAAAACCGGCAAAGTGCGATTCAGACGGAGGATTCCGTACTTGGGTGTTTTTGCCGACATTTTGCATGATAAATAAATATCTGTTGTTATAAATAAAAAGCTTTCGATTTATCGTATTATATCTGTAACTAGTCTAAAGTATCTGAGTTTTCCAAAACATCATTTTCAACATAGCGAAAAATCGTAGGTCTATGATTTTCAAATAAATAATCATGTATCTAGGCAACGTCCATCTTGACAGCTTGACAATTGTCAATTGACATAATATTATGAACCTAACGGTTATCTAACCTTCTTTTCTACAAGAAAACTAGAAAAGAGCTGATAACTTGTAAACGGCTGAACCAATTTTTTCGGATTATAGCTAAGAACACTCTCGATTAAGCCACCTTTTAAACAAAAAAAAGTAAATTAAAATCGGTTCATTCGTTTAGGCGCTACGATGCCACAGACAGATACACAGACACACAGATACACACGTCAAACTTATAACACCCCTCTTTTTGGGTCGGGGGTTAAAAATCGATCTCGGTTCGAATCGATGAATCGATGAATGTTCGAAAAATGTTGAAAAAAATACCCGACTACGGAACCCTCGGAGCGCGTGTCCGACTCGCACTTGGCCGGTTTTTTTTTGAAAACTTAATTCTGGTTGGAACTCAGCCGCAACGCAAATTTCCATAGTTAGATCTAATCTTCACATGTTTTGTCGAGTTTTGAGAATATTATGGTTTAAATGCAACTGCAAGGGGTCCACCAGCTATGAATGTGGTCTATGCGAAAAAAAGTGAGAACCTCTGTTTTAGACTATTCGCATCTTTTTCTAACTAATGTAATAAGAAAAGGACAGACAAACCTAATTTAGAACTGTCAAACCTCGTGACTTTAATTGCTTAGTGGTAGTTTTTTGTAGAGTAGCTAAATTTAAAATTCATTTTACGTCCTTTTTTGGCGATATTAAAAAGAAAAAGATGCGAATACTCTCAATTTAATTTAGGAGAAATATCAGAACTATCCCCAAATATACGAATGCTCCTTTTGGACACAAACGATGCACGGATCAACCTTCAGCAGCGAGGTGATTACCAACTCGGCAATCAACAATAGCCATAACTCATTTTTGACATTGGTTGGTTCTACATTGCTGCTTCAGTTAGTCATATTAAAATATTTCTTCCTAGAAAACCTTCAATGGATTAAAAAATAATGTCAAATGAGATCTGTGGCTATTTCAGTGTCCACGCGGATGAAGTCAAGGCCATCAGTTAGCGAGTTATACAAGTGTAAATTAAAAATGTATAACACCCCCGACAAGTGAAGGTTACAGTAACTAGAAAAGAGCTGATAACTTTCAAACGGCTGAACCGATTTTCTCGGATTATAGCTAAGAACACTCTCGATCAAGCCACCTTTCAAACAAAAAAACTAAATTAAAATCGGTTCATTAGTTTAGGAGCTACGATGCCACAGACAGATACACACGTCAAACTTATAACACTTATAACTTTTTGGGTCGGGGGTTAAAAAATGAAACAAAAGGGTACATAGCAAAAATACTTTTTATTATTTACATAGTAAATAAACTACACAAAATTCTAACTTGCAACTTATTATTTTATAACTAATATTATAGTTATTGTACTAGTTCCTACTCTCTGAAAGGCAGTCACAATTTTTGAAACATGGTATATTCTCTCCCATTACATAATTTAACACCATGATTTGAAACATGTATTCTAAAATGTTTAACAGGGCTCTCTCCGTCACTCGCTTCGTACAATCGTAATTCCAATTTCATTTGAATATTAAGCAACCAAAGTCCATGAAATTTTGCAGACATATTCTAGAAACTTATATTTCTCAGTGGTGTTTTAGATTTTTCTAAAAATATGTAGTTTTAAAATTACAGGGGCTCAAAGATTTGTATGTGAATTTTTAAGATCGCGTAACTTTGAAACCGAATATTTTAACAGAAATCTGGAAAACCACAGACGTAGATATTAGTTTCTAGAATACGAGTATGTCTGCAAAATTTCATGGACTTTGGTTGCTTAATATTCAAACGAAATTGGAACAACGATTGTATGAAGCGAGTGACGGAGAGATCCCTCTTAAGTATAATGCGTAAAAAATAACTTTTTAGCCTTATATGTCAAATGCCATGTCAATAGTACGATTTTAGCAAGAAACAGTTAAAATTATTTTGCTATAATCCGCCAACAGAAAAAATCTGTATGGTCAAACATGCAGTTACAAGCTAAGCATTGTCAAGTGACGTTCTAATCAAATGCGCAAATCAAATTATATATTATATATCAAAATCAAAATCAAAATCAAATTATATATTATATATTATATTGACAATACAGCATTGTAAAGTCGAAATCTCCTGAGGATGCTCCGGTGTCGGGGCGAAACGTGCGTCGAGAGTAGTGGAAAAGTCTTGTGTGGTGGTGCATGTGAGTGGTGGTGGCAGTGCTTGCTTGGGAACTTGGCTTTATTGCTTGGTTGGGGAGGCAAGCGGTGCTTAGCTTGTAACTGCATGTTTGACCATACAGATTTTTTTTTTTTGGCGGATTATAGCAAAATAATTTTAACTGTTTCTTGCTAAACATGAACTTCCGCAAAGTAACGCCTGATTCTATCCAATAGTACGATTTTAGTCAGTCTGTCTGTCAGACGATTGTATCTCATGAACTGTAGCAGGTAGAGTTTAAATTTTCACATAGTGTGCATTTTCATATACATAAGAAATACACTTTGAGCATAATTTTTATTTTTTACACAATACATACAAATTTTGTATTAGTTTATTACCTCCTTGTATTTGTTTAAGCTTAAAAAGCTGTGGTAGCCTAGTGGTTAGAACGTCCGCCTCCTAATCGGAGGTCAGGGGTTCGATCCCGGGCACGCACCACTAACTTTTCAGTTATGTGCGTTTTAAGCAATTAAATATCACTTGCTTTTAACGTGAAGGAAAACATCGTGAGGAAACCTGCACGCCGGAGAGTTCTCCATGTTCTCAAAGGTGTGTGAAGTCTGCCGATTCGCATTGGGCCAGCGTGGCAGACTATGGCCTAAACCTTCTCATTCTGAGAGGAGACCCGTACTCAGTAGTGGGCCGGTACTGGGTTGATCATGATGATTTGTTTAAGACACAGTAAAAAAATAAAAACATTCCTTGAAGGCGTCCGCAGGTCACAGAATTCGAAATAATTTAATAGAAATGGTATATGTTGATCTTTGATGCACATCCATACTTATAAACGCAAAAGTGTGTCTGTCTGTCTGTTAGCTTTTCAAGGCTCATCTGTTCAACCGCTTTCGATGAAATTAGGTAGAGAGATAGCTTGCATCCCAAGGAAAAACAAACTATTTTTTGTCCCGGAAAATCACAATTTAAATTTAAATTTATTTAGAATTCTGTGAATAAGCCTTAAAAATCAGTAAAAAAACATAATTATTAGTCTTCTTTTTTTAGAAAAATATTAAGTCTTTATACAAAAACAACCTCGTTTTACCTTAATCTATATATTTATATAAAGAATCCTTCTTTTAAAAGAAACTTACTGAATGACATATCAACGTAAGATTGAAACCGAAACCTACTATACCGTATTCAAGGAAAGAGGTTAGTATAACGCTCTCTCTGTTACATCCCATAATCTAAAAAAAAACCCGGCCAAATGCGAGTCAGACTCGCGCACTGAGGGTTCCGTACTCGGGTATTTTTCCAACATTTTGCACAATAAATCAAAAACTGTTAATCATAGAAATAAATAAAAAATCTGTTTCAGGATGTACAGGTAAAGCCCTTTCATATGATACCCCACTTGGTATAGTTATCTTATTTTGAAAATTAAAACACATTTTAATTTTTTTGATGATGAAATCTAAAACACCACAGACATAGATATTAGTTTCCAAAATATGTCTGCATTTCATGGACTTTGGTTGCTTAATATTCAAATGAAATTGGAACTACGATTGTATGAAGCGAGTGACGGAGAGAGCCCTGTTAAGGTAGTATAATAACAACGCTGATTTTGGTAGGTTACAGTTATAGTATACAATTTACATGTATATCCTTCGTAAATGTTGCGTATTAGTGATCACATTGCATTGTGGACAGATTTTCTTCGCTCGGAGAGACTGGAGCCAGCAGACCTGTAAGACGATATATTATTAACCGACTTCCACAAAAGGAGGAGGTTCTCAATTCGTCGGAATCTTTTCTTTTTAACCCCTGACCCAAAAAGAGGGGTGTTATAAGTTTGACGTGTGTATCTGTGTATCTGTCTGTGGCATCGTAGCTCCTAAACTAATGAACCGATTTTAATTTAGTTTTTTTTTGTTTGAAAGGTGGCTTGATCGAGAGTGTTCTTAGCTATAATCCAAGAAAATCGGTTCAGCCGTTTGAAAGTTATCAGCTCTTTTCTAGTTACTGTAACCTTCACTTGTCGGGGTTGTTATAAATTTTTAGTTTACATTTGTTTTATGTATGTTCCCCGATTACTCAGAGACCCCTGGACCGATTTGGATTTTTTTTTTTGTTTGAAAGGGTATACTGTGCAGGTGGTCCCATATAAAGGTGAAGATCTGATGAATATCTTCGGAGATGGAGAACAGAACTCCTCAATGGATAAGTGCAAATTGCACGCGATCACTGTAATAGCTTAGTAAACAGTAGGGTTTTAACTGGGCATAGCATATTATAGTACAGTGGGGCCACTAAAAATTGTGAAATAAAAATTTTTCTAAAGAAAAATAAAACAGACTTCATAAACGTTTTATTTTTCTTTTGAATTTTTTTTATTTTAAGAGTGCTCCCCATGGTCGATAAATAGTGGCGTGCACAAGTAATAGCCCGGGTAAGCACAAATAAGCTACTCCTCTCTTTACTGGCGGTCACGATGAAAAATGAGCATTGAAGTATTTGAATCAGGGTAAGCAGCGCTTTTGTGCCTCTATTACCTGCACGCCACTGTCGATAATGATGATGACGATGATAAATAATGTTAAATGACCACTTACCTCACAATAGACATGCCAGCACTGTATGGAGACAGCGGGGGAGGTGTAAGGACCGAGGCAAATCAGACATTTGACCTGAAAATACAAGTTTTATCAGAATCGGTTTAGAATTAAGATGTAGTTAATATATTTTAAACAACTATACTAATAAATACCAAAATAACGGTATTTTAGATATTACATTACAAGATACAAGATACAAGATTTTTATTTGCAGAAACATTTTTTGTTTACAGTTAGGTGTTATTAAATACATAGTAGAAATGTTTCACCTTACATAATCAGGCATGCAAAATTTGTACAAGGTCATTCATATTTAAGTTACAGAGTCATTCATATTAAAGATTCATTTAAATTTTATTAAGATTTTAATATTTAACAGTTATAATAACGGTATTTTTCAGGCACAGTATATCGAAACATCAGTTTTTTTCTACCAAGTTAGGTAAATGAAATTAATAAAATTGTAGCCTCAATAGCTCAACGGTTATAGGAGTGGACTGAATTCCGAAAGGTCGGCGGTTCAAACCCCAGCCGTTGCACTATTGTCGTTGCACACTCCTAGCACACGCTTTACGCTTAGTTGGAGGGGAAAGGGGAATGTAAGTCATGATTAAAATGGCTTATATTCTTTTTTTTAAAAAAACTCACCTCTAAAGACGAATTCTGCTTTTTTTCCAAATCCTTAATTTTTGACTTTAGTGCTTGTATTCTGGTCTGAAATTAAAAATAAACAATTAGAAATAACTTCTTGCTTCAGATTATTCTTTTTAGGGTTCCATAACCTAAGGAAACCAACGAAACTCATACTAAGCCTCCATTGTCCGTCTCATCTTTCATCTCCATCCCGTTCTCCATCTTTCAGTCCGTCCGTCTGTCTGTCAGGCGGCTGTGTCTTATTGATGGTAATAGGTAGAAAGTTGAAATTTTTCACAGAATGTGTATTTCTATTGCCACTATGACAACAATTAATACAAATTTTAAAATGGATTCATGATACAACCCTAAAACCGGCCAAGTGCGAGTCAGACTCGCGCACCGAGGGTTCCCATACTTGGGTATTTTTTCCAACATTTTGCACGATAAATCAAAAACTATTATGCATAAAAATAAATAAAAATCTGTTTTAGGATGTACAGGTAAAGCCCTTTCATATGATACCCCACTTGGTATAGTTATCTTACTTTGAAAATTGAAACACATTTTAATTTTTTTTTAAATGATGTAACCACAAATTCGCGGTTTTCAGATTTATTCCTGTACTTGTGCTATAAGACCTACCTACCTACCTGCCAAATTTCATGATTCTAGATCAACGGGAAGTACCCTATAGGTTTCTTGACAGACGGACAGACAGACAACGAAGTGATCCTATAAGGGTTCTGTTTTTCCTTTTGAGGTACAGAACCCTAAACAGGATATATGAACAGATTTTAAACACTCAAATAGAAGAAAAATTAAGTTACCTCCGCACTAGCCTCTACTAGTCCGTTGGGTTTAACATCACAGTTCACCTCATGGTGAGTGTCCCCACTTCTTTCAGTCTCATCATTCTGTATGTCTATTGGTATTTCTGCCTGTAAAACAAAAATAAACCGAACTATTCAATCGCAATTGATTGATATATCATTGCATATAGACCACACACCACACCTCCTTCGAATCGTACAGAGCCGGCGTTAGGTTAATCGTGAACCGTGATAATCTAAGAGGTGTCAAATATGGTTGGATTCCTATATCATAATATTAATGTTTGTTACAGAAAAATATTGAATATTTTTTACGTTAAAATATATTAACTATCAAAAAAAAAAGCCGCAAGCAGAAAGTTGCATGCAAACGATTTTCAACCTTATTGACATATTTCAGAAAACCACATATTAGCACTCTATGAATGATACTGAGCAAGAATATGACAAAATAACAACTTTCTCGTTACCGTCAATAAGGTCGAGAATCGCTTGCACCTGTTTTTCTGTTGCTTTCACCCCTAGCGAACCATTATACAGATTACCACCTTAAAAGCGACGTCTAGGAGGTGTCGGAGGAGGTTCTGTAGAAATATATTATATCACTTTAAAAAAACAAATAATAATTTATTTTTTATTTTGTATTTTTATACTTAAATTATTTCTTTTCATTAATTTTTTTATAAGAATCATCGAAAAGAAGTGAGAACTCATCGCCGGCGCACTACTGAGCACGGGTCTCTATTTCAATAACACTCAAGTAATAAAAATAGTATGTACCTAACACACAAACACAACAAAACAACAAATTACAAATACAAGCAAAAACAACACAACAAACAAACAACATATACACAACACATATACAAATACACTACATATACAATATATATACAAATTTCAAAGGCACTTGTAAATCTTTACTTCAATAAGTACCTACAAGCTTCACAAAAATAAATAAAAGATTCTGTATTCCTTGTTAGCACCCTTCAGGTTCAGATACGGAACCCTAAAAAGCATGACAATAAAGAAATCCCGAAAGACGTATAGTATATGGTAATAATTTTACTCTAAATACCTAGGTACCTATCTGTATCTACCTACCTATTTATGTAAAATTAAAAACAATTAGAATGATAAAGAAATGTCAAGAAGGTACAAAAAGTAGATAAGTTTACCCAGTTACCTATTTAAAAATCGTTTTAATAAAGAGCTTTTATTTTAGCCTTCATCGCGGCTAAAACTAATACAAAAATCCAACAACCCAAGCACGCCGGAGCTATAACAGACACTCGGTTCCTATGGCTACCTCCCAGTTCCATCATGAGACCCTGGATATAATCACTATGCCCACCCGGTTCCATCATGAGACCACACAAACACACACATTTCCAAAAAGACCAATACAATTTACGTACCTAACCTATAATAACAAACGCGCGAAATACATGAAGTAACTGACCTAATCTGTGATAATATCAACTCCGACAACGAAATATGATATTATTTACATTCAGTATTACCCACAACCAAGTTCACAAATAAATAAATCTACTGTCCTGATTGAATAGCAAAATCGAAAGAATCTATTTGATAAGTAAAACTACCGAGGGGCAATATTCTAAACGAATAAAAAACTAACGCGTAGCGATAGAACATATTTTATCGCGAATGAGTATGATATTCGCAACCATATTGATATCGTGTGACGTAGATCGTAGGTCTATCTTTGGCAAACGCCTCGTGAAATTTAAAAGCAATTCTAATAGAAAATGTATTGCTTTAAAAATTACTATATTTTGTATTAAATATGGGGTTTATTGAAAATCTAATATCCTGAATATTTTTTTATATTGAATATGTATTATAGATAAATTATTTTTTGACACCACTAATCTATACATATAATAAAATTGTAGAAAAGTGGTGTCTGTACAATGGAAATATAAAAAAAAAAGTAGCAGGGATTGTTATTATATCGCTGCCGAACCCGAAATTGTAATTAATTTTTTTTGTCTGTTTGTCTGTGTGTTTGTGCACGCTAATATCAGAAACGGCTTATTCGATTTAAATACGGTTTTCACTAATATATTGTAGTAAGCTTCACTTAACATTTAGTGTTTATTTCATGTCAATCGGTTCATAGATAAAAAAGTTATGTCAATTTAAAGAATCACGGCGAACATGTTTAACGTACAGAGTACGTACTACACGCCTCGCGCCTGAGCGTCCGTGGCTATATAAAGCGCGCTGAGAGCTATTCCACGCGAACGAAATCGCGGGCACAGCTAGTTATAATTATTACTAGAGTATGCCCGCGACTTTGTTCTCGTGGATTTAGTTTTTTATAGATCCCGTGGGAACTGCTTGATTTTCCGAGATAAAATGCCTATGTCAATTACAGGAACGCAAGCTACCTCGGCACCAAATTTCATATAAATCGGTTAAGTGGATGAGTTTTTAGGAATCCCGCGGGAACTCTGTGATTTTCCGGGATAAAAAGTAGCCTATGTCCGTCCCCGGGATATAAGCTGACCCTGTGCCAAATTTCGTCAGAATCGGTTACACTGTTGGGCCGTGAAAAGGTAGCAGACAGACAGACACACTTTCGCATTTAAATATTAAGTATGGATTGAATGAATATAATTTTATTGTACACCACAAAATGAGAACAGAAAAACACACACAAAGCACAACAAAATATAGGCAGGTCGGTACAATTTGGCGGCCTTCTATATACTTACATCGGGTGCTATCCTAGAGGGGGAGTATTGTGGTGGTCCATATAACTCTGTATCCTCATCACCGTCCACCACCTGACAACAAATATATTCAAATTCAATACCTTCAGTACAACCACTTATAACTTACGCCGATGTACGGTCGGCCTCAGAATTCGAGTAGCAATTCCACTAAACTATTGCATCAAAAACCTGTTGCACTTATGACCTTTTTCTATAAACACGCCACAAACCCTAAGGCATGTGCATAACCGTGCCACGCAAATATGATCAAGGTGCTAAACGACTTACGGCCTTTGACTGTACCTGCGCAGAAAAATCTTATTTTTTGATAGCGCGAAAATATCTCAGCCAATCATAGCGCGTCTGTATCGAATTGAATTTCGAATGTTTTTTGAAAACATGTTTGTGATTGGTTGGACACTTAAAATGGTTAACGTCCACTGAGTTTTTTAGGGTTCCATACCCAAAAGGTAAAAATGGAGCCCTATTAATGCCACTCTGTTGTCTGTCCATCTGAATCATGTCACAGGTCTCTAGCTCATAGACGAAATGAGTTACAAGCCTGAAATTTTGGCATTTAGTTGTAGAACGTTGACTTGAACCCAAATATTTAAAAAAACAAAAAAAAAAGAATATTAGCCATTTTAATCATGACTAACGTTCCCATTTCCCCTCCAACTAAGCGTAAAGCTTGTGCTAGGAGTGGGTACGACAATAGTGCAACGGGTGAGGTTTGAACCGCCGACCTCGCGGAATTCAGTCCGCTCCTCAACCGTGGAGGCTGTAAATATTGAACTAGAAATTCAATTAAATTATTGTATTATTCATTTGTATGGGATCACATAACAGAGAGAGAGATCTATACTAACTTCTCTCCGTGGATAAAGTACAGCGACTTACAAGAGCGTGATCCGTAGAGGCGCGTCTCACACAAGTACCGGGCCGGGACTCCCCGTCCTGCAGAGCGGTCGCTCGCACGCGCCATTGTCCGCACCACTGGTACTCCGCGCCGAAACCTCGCGGCTCGTCGTTCTGAACACGTAAAACTTGCATGAGAGCGCAGCGAGCGCGAATTCTTGTCAAACTTAAATAAAGTACATGGCTGGAACCACCGTTCATTTGAAAATCAGTAGAAGTTGTAATACAGTAGAATCTCATGCAATCCGGCACTTCAATAGACCGACACGTCCAATAATCATGTTTCATATACCTTTTATTTAAGTACCTACTTGTATGTATCTATTATATCTGTTAAGTCTATTGTAATATAAAGTTTACTGGCGCTCTACAAAAATGTTGTGGACGCTAGTTATTGATATACATATCGGTCATGTAATAGTATGTAAGTAGTATATAAAATGTTAAATATGTATATTGTTAGCGTCCCTTAAAAAATAAATAAATAAATAAATAAATAATCCGGCACCTTCCGCCCGCGCCAAGTTGCACAAAAACAGACCTCAGTTAAGGATTATTTTAAAACTATCATCATGATCAACCCATTTCCGCCCCACTACTGAGTACGGGTCTCCTCTCAGAATGAGAAGGGTTTAGGCCATAGTCTGCCACGCTGGCCCAATGCGGGTTGGCAGACTTCACACACCTTTGAGAACATGGAGAACTCTCAGGCATGCAGGTTTCCTCACGATGTTTTCCTTCACCGTTAAAGAAAGTGATATTTAATTGCTTAAAACGCACATAACTGAAAAGTTAGTGGTGCGTGCCCGGGATCGAACCCCCGACCTCCGATTAGGAGGCGGATGTTCTAACCACTAGGCTATCACAGCTTATTAATGCTATTTTAAAACTATGTAATTTGATAATTGTGAGATATGTTACAGTTATAAGAAACATGTACAATGTGAACCCAAATATATTGTATTGCCTTTATGAAATGCTTACTATGAATGTTTCTATACAATCCAGTAATCCGAATATTCCAATAATCTCCCTGGTTTTTAATAGTGCTGGATTAGTCAGATTGTACTGTATTTAGATTTAAATCGATCTATTACAAAGTTTTTTATTTCTGCAAATATATAACTAGTAGTTACCTGTACAGCTTTGCTTTCTTCCTCAGAGCTGGTATCAGAAATATTCTTACTCATCTCTTCTTCAGTTCTTTTCAGACATTGTAGATGGAGTATTTACTTTTATTGATACTACTACATATTAATGATAGTTACCTCAACATCAATGCTGCCCTCCTCAGAACTGGTATCAGGTACATCTTCGTCCATTTCTGCACCGGTCCTCTTCAGACATCGGAGAGCATGTCTTTGAAGTCTGGACACTGGTAGTGAGGTGTTGCAGACCGGGCACTCTCCATGCTGAGCCTGTGGCGGTGGGGAGCTGCGACGACGCGCGCGCAGTCGCTTGAGGCGATTAGTGTGTACCCTCTAAAAATTAATTAAAGATTGCAAAGCTTGGACTCGGCACCCTCAAAAGCAGGTGAGAAAGAGGTGATCTATTCGAAACATACAATATCACACTAATATTATAAAGGCGAAAGTTTGTATGTGTGTGTGTATGTTTGTTACTCCTTCAGGCAAAAACTACAAGACGGATTTGGCTGAAATTTGGAATGGAGATAGATAATATCCTGGATTAGCACATAGGCTACTGAGACTGCACTATTTCAAAAGACTAAAGCTAAACAATAAAAAAAAAGTTTGTTTAAATTTTTTTTACCACTTACCTGGTAAACATCACTACCCAAACAACCAGATACATCAACTTCATCCTGTTCCTCCACTTCTATACTAGAACTAGACCCCGGTATAGGGTTCGAACCACTCGGACTGTTCACACTTAGCTTCCTTTTAGATCCACCACAAGAAAGTTTATTTAATCTATCAACTTCTAAAGCTAAATGACTTTCTAACTCCCCTTGTCTCACTGTACAGCTACATACCGGACAGTTCGGTAATTCCGACACCTTTTTCCTATTACGAACGCTATTCAATATAACACTCTCGTCGTACAAACTAAAATTCGAATTTGGTACACTATTCGAACTCCCTTCCATGTTGTACATCACTATGGGGAGCATTTCCAATGTTGTTGTTGTTATAAATCTAAAAACATCACGGTTTTGGACAAATTAAACTGTTATTTGACTATTTAGCAGCGTCAATAGAAGTTCCATTGTAACGTAGGAACTCATCTTGTAAACACCGATGTAATTATTCGTGTAATTTACACCAATTAATTGATACGAAACAATAATAAATAAAACGTTAGGACTTTTTTTTTTGATTACTTGATCGAAAAGTGACGTTTGTTCATTGTTGACAGATGACGTTTGATTTGAATGGAATTAGATGACCTTGGACGGTGGACCATTGAAGATTAATCTTTAGTCTGTGGTTTTTGTAAGTCTCCAAGTTGGCACTCCTGAAATAATAATATGTCTGGGTTTCTGAGGTATATTCTATATTGTACATGCGTGTAAAGCTAAAAGCACATATTTATTTTTTCTAGAAATTATTAAACTGGAAAATTATTTTTCAGTGAAATCGATAATCAATCTATACGTGATCTTCTTCTTTTGATCTTAGCCAATAGGCGGAGAAGCGGTCTATCAGTTTTACTAAACGATGTTGACTATATATGATATGAGACTATAATACGGTCTCTACTGTATATAGTGATCTGTGGTCTCTTTTGACCTGCTTTTGACAAATAACAATGTTGCTAACTAGTTACCTACCTAATCTATTGAAGGATTGATTATTACATTATTACTATCTCCATAATGCTTACTTTTGGTAGAGACATGTAGAAATAGTGTTTTAAGTTGAAAATTGGTAGATAAATGAAAGACCGGAAGAACTAAGGAAAATGATTTTATTTTTCTCATATTTCTTAGTATTTTTTAACTATAGCTTTTTAGTCGTTTGGTTCAGCGCTGACTAAAGTTTCTACGCCATCACCACCATCAGGCTGAAACGGAGGAAATCAGTTTAATATAACAAATAAAATTCTAATAGGTTGTTATTATTAAATACTTAATGACGCCCGCGCTACTACTGCGTGGTTTTAGATTTTCAAAAATTCCGTGGGAACTTTATGATTGTATTTTTTTTTGGGCTAAAAAGTAGTCTTTATCTATCTCCAGCATGCAAGTTATCTCTGCACTAAGTATACGATTCCCAAAATTGCGTCTACCTGGATGTAGGCTTTTTGAAAATCCCGTTAAAACTTTCCCTGATAAAAAGTTAGTAGTAATAAAAAGTTTACATCCTTTCCCAGGATGGACCCATTTGTACCATACTTTGTACCAAATTATAGTTAAATCTAGAAGAAAAGCTAAAAGAAGCGAAAAGCTAGAAGATTGACAGAGAGACAGTCAGACAAACAGACAAGTTTAGTACGTATGGTCATTATGAACATGGAGTATAAACAAGATTCACCTCAAGATCAGCAACCGTCAACGGTGGCTCATCCTCCCGCAGAACAGTTTCTCCATCTAATTTTTTCAGTCCTGGTAGCCTTCTCGCTGCTTCTGAACGCCACACTTCTAATTCGCACGCGTCATAAAGAGGGTTCCCAACAAATAGAAGGTCTTCTAGATTTGGTAGCTCCTAAATATGCAACACAAACTCTAGAATTATCGTTATCATATGATATATCATATCATCATTCATCCTCAACCAATAGATGCACACAGCTGGGAATAGGTCTCTTGTAGGGACTTCCACAGACACGCCACGGTCTTTCGCCACCTGGTCAAACAAGTTGATTACCTGAAGTTTATTGAATTCACTCCATTCCTTAACCAAATTGTTGCTCATATACAGAACTTTCAAGTTTCTTAGCACATTTATGCCCTTAAGCTTCTCTACCAGATTGTAGGATATCCATAGCTCCTCTAAAGTATCCCCGACACATTCCTGAAAACAGTTTCTTTACAAATCACGTAGCAACAACTCTTGCCACGAAAGTAGTTTAAAGACCATGAGATGTAGACACTCAATTGATTATAGAAACAGACGTTGCATTGCAGAAGCCCATGACATGCACGGAACTAAAAGCTTAATTTGCAAAGCAGCTTTGCAAATTGTAGGATATGCTCCGGTGTCGGATTGAAACGTGCGTCGAGCGTGTTTGGGAGAATTTGTGTGGTGGTGCGTATTGCTCATTTGGTGGCTGGCTGTTCCTACATGTTGAGCAGTGGGAGGGCAGGTGGTGCATATCGCATGCTGCATACAGATTTGTCTGTTTCAGTGGATTATAGTAAATTAAGCTTTTAGTTCAGAACAGTAGCGAAGCTTCTTACGCATTGTTTATAGTCTCAGTCGCAACAATATTATGGCCTATAGGCACCGTACGTACGTACGTACGTAGGCATACGTACTGGTCAGCCAGTAAAGTGTGCTTAAGCAGCGTATTCATTCGTTAGTTTCACTTTTTGTGAGTTAAGCTCCATCCCAAACGACCCAAATGACTGGTTTCACTTTAAACCGTACCAACCAATCAACCTGTCGCAAGTAGCTGGCCCCCTTTTTAATTTTCATGAAGTGTATTCACTTACCATACCAGAAAAAGATTTAATATAATTTCTCCCAAGTGACAAAATACGTAATTTCTTCAAGCTATTTAGAGATGATACCTTTTCAATTAGGTTTGTCGATAAACTAAGTTTCCTGGAAATATATTATAACTAAATAGTTATATTATATGGAAAAGTTTTGTTGGCTGGTTTTTGATTTATCCTTCAATCGACGGATCGATGTTTGACCTGTTTGACGTGATTTTTTGTGAGTTACATAATTTTTGCGATTTGGGATTTTAATGATAAAGGCGAAAAATAAGATCCATTGCCAATTATTCAATTGAAAAGTTTCAAAATCTTTCTTACTCGCAGTTAACAAGACAAGATAAAGAATTATCCATTTTCTCTATTGGTGGCCACTGGAATACCAAACTAACTTCCGTAGCAGTGGCGGCCTGCTGTCCCGTTTTCTCTTCCCACCGTTTAATTGCTTCTTTGATTGTAGTGGCTTTGGCTGCCATTATAAAATAATTGACGGAATCTGTGTGCTAACGAAAATTATTTTTAACAACAAATTATAATATATTGCAACGTTAGCAACGGTATTGATAAAGCAGAGCTCGTTACAGAAAAGTTCTTATTATCTAAAAGTATGTATGGTAATCACCAAATCACTACGTTATTTATTATGATAAGAACCATGTCAAATATGCAATTACTAGTTGACGCCCGCGACTTCGCCCGCGTGGATTTAGGTTTGAAATCCCGTGGGAACTCTTTGGTTTTCCGGGATAAAAAGTAGCCTATGTGCTAATCCAGGATATTATCTATTTTCATTCCGAATTTCAGTCAAATCCGTCCAGTAGTTTTTGCGTGAAGGAGTAACAAACATACACACACACACACACACACACACACACACACAAACTTTCTCCTTTATAATATTAGTGTGATTGTATTTTAAACCGTTGAATAATAAATAAATAAGCGTATGCGTTTTGGTATCACTGTAAGCATGCTGAGATATTATTATTAAATAAATAAATAAATTATTTAGCTACTATTAAAATATAAAATCATATTTATTTTTAAGTCAAAATTAGTTAAAAATTATTATTAACGTGGCACCCATTCGTGATACATGATGCTTCAAACCGATGCCGACAACATGTGCGCATAGCTTAAGGTACCATAGACAAACTTTTGTTTCTTGCAAAAGGGCAATAACCTTTCAATATTATGCAAGCAGCTTCCCTCTTCCTTGTCGTTCACGAAATGGCGGATTGCTTTGTCATTAAAAACCAGGATTTTCTAGAATAGATTTGTAATTTGAGCTTTCATCAAGTGAAGAAATTCAACAAAAAGAGTTTTGTATTTTTGGTACATTGACTTGTCAAATTGACTTTTTTAATTTTTTCGAAACGCCAGGTTCTAATTTTTTCTTTTTTAATTTTTTTTTTTAATTAAAAAAAAACACGCCGGTTTTCCCTTTTCCCGAAACAAGCTTTGAAGTTTATTTTAGTGATTTGAAATGCACATTTTTGATTGTGTTTTGTATTTATAATAAATACGAGCCATTTTATGGTTATATTTTACATTTTGGTGATAAAATCAATACTTTTCTATGAATTCCGCCCGTTCCTGACTCCGTTGCTTGTGTGAAAAAAAAATGTTTTCTATGGATTGAATTCCCGCTTTTTTCTCGATATTTTAAAAAAGTGCGAATTTATAGTGCCACCAAATATTTAGCTATTTAGCTTTGTTTTTTTTCTTGCAGCGAAAAATGTCTTCAATACAAGTGCGAGCAGTGAATGTAGTGCCTGTTACCAAGATAAAGGTAAGTAAAAGTAATTATTTATCGATCCAGAAGCCGAGTAGACCTAGGTTGCGAAGAGCTTCATGGAGTCTGGCTCAAATGGCGCTCGCGTTGTTCTGCCTTGCCCGTGCACTCTAGCAGTACGTGCGTCGGTGTTTCGTCTACCGCCATGCATATATAGAGGACTCTCATTAACACCCATAACAAAAAGGTGTTTGTATATTAATAAATAAATAATATTTTAATTCAGACCATCTTATAATATACAAAGCAGTCTATATAGATACTTAGTGTTTTAGTAACAATAATTCCTTATAGTAATGTTAGTATAAAGTAAATAAATGAAGTAGCCTACCATGGTAACTCTAGCCCAACGTTTTATTATTGAGCATCCCTTATTGCACCCAGAAGGCAGTTGTGGCTGCTACGAAGGCGCTGTAGGAGTGATATCCTTTACAGATAATGGCATGAAAGCCATCAGTCCTGGCCTGTGAACATCCCACTTGCACAACAGTCCCTCGGCAACCCCAACAGCATTCTGCATCATACATCTACATCAAGCAAATCTTTTCTTTTCTTTTTTCTTTTTAAAAAAAAAAGAATATTAGCCACATTGGATAGAATCAGGCGTTACTTTGCGGAAGTTCATGTTTAGCAAGAAACAGTTAAAAATTATTTTGCTATAATCCGCCAACAGATAAAATCTGTATGGTCAAACATGCAGTTACAAGCTAAGCACCGCTTACCTCCCCAACCAAGCAATAAAGCCAAGTTCCCAAGCAAGCACTGCCACCACCACTCACATGCACCACCACACAAGACTTTTCCACTACCCTCGAGGCACGTTTCGCCCCGACACCGGAGCATCCTCAGGAGATTTCGACTTGACAATACAGCATTGTAAATGACTAATATTCCCCTTTCCTCTCCAACTAAGCGTCAGGCTTGTGCCAGGAGTGGGTACGACAATAGTGCAAGGGGTGGGGTTTGAACCGCCGACCTTTCGGAATTCAGTCCGCTCCTCAACCGTTGAGATATCCAGGCTCTAATTGGATAAAATCTATTGAGGTAATCCAAAGTTGTATTCCTTTGTAGTTAGAAAAGCTGGATGATGAGGAGTTGGAGGATACAGTGTTATGCCGGTTATGCTCTAAAGCCTTTGTGTCGGAGATGGCTGTGAGGAACCATGCGCGGATGGAGCATATCGAGGAGTTTGAGGCTGGGGCAGACCTCTACATGAAATCTGAATACTCAGGATTGGTAAGTCAATACAGTGGATCCCCGGTAATCCGACAAACGTTTTGCAGGGCAGTGTCGGACTATCGAATTTGTCGGATTATAGAGTACTGCATAAGAACCCCTATAGTCTGCCGTTTTTTAACCTCCAACCAAAAAAGAGGGGTGTTATAAGTTTGACGTGTGTATCTGTGTATCTGTGTATCTGCGTATCTGTGTATCTGTCTGTGGCATCGTAGCGCCTAAACGAATGAACCGATTTTAATTTAGTTTTTTTTTTGTTTGAAAGGTGGCTTGATCGAGAGTGTTCTTAGCTATAATATAAAAAAATTGGTTCAGCCGTTTAAGAGTTATCAGCTCTTTTCTAGTTTTCTTGTAGAAAAGAAGGTTAGATAACCGTTAGGTTCATAATATTATGTCAATAGACAAATGTCAAGCTGTCAAGATGGACGTTGCCTAAATACATAATTATTTATTTGAAAATGATGTTTTGGAAAACTCAAATACTTTGGATCGTCGGGGGTGTTATAAATTTTTAATTTACACTTGTTACAAAAGAGTACCTTGTAATCCGACAAATCAAAGATCCAACGATAAGATTCTATATGTTTTACATACCTACTCTGAAATACGAATCATAGGTACTTCACTATGTATATCAAAAGTAAATCACATCACATCACACTAATACTATAAAGGGGAAAGTTTGTGTGTATGTGTATATGTATGTGTGTGTATGTTGGTTACTCCTTCACGCAAAAAACTACTAAACGGATTGGGCTGAAATTAAGATTGGAGATGGATAATACCCTGGATTAGCACATAGGCTACTTTTCATCCCGGAAAATTAAAGTGTTCCCACGGGTTAAAAAACTTACATCCACGCAAATGAAGTCGCGGGCATCAGCTAGTTCAATGATAAAATAGACTTGTCTGATCACAGGGGGTGCCGGATTAGAAAGGGGCCGGATTACCGGGGGTCTACTAGTAGGGTAGATAGATTCGGCTGGCCCGTCTTGTACTACATATTGTTGCGGAAGGATTTTTTTTACTCAGATACGAGCTCTTGATTGCAATCTCACCTAGTTGCCTATAATTTTATTTCTTCACACTATCGAACTTCACACTAATAGTACCTATAAACACACTTTCATGCAAAAACTACTGGACGGATTTGGATAGCAATGGAGATAGATTAGTCACACTATCACACTAATATTATAAAGGCGAAAGTTTCTATGTGTGTGTGTGTGTGTATGTTTGTTACTCCTTCGCGCAAAAACTACTGGACGGATTTGGCTGAAATTCGGAATGGAGATAGATAATATCCTGGATTAGCACATAGGCTACTTTTATCCCGGAAAACCAAAGAGTTCCCACGGGATTTCGAAAAACCCAAATTCACGCGGACGAAATCGCGGGCGTCAGCTAGTTGCCTATAATTTTATTTCTTCACACTATCAAACTTCACACTAATAGTATAAACACACTATTTTTCTATTATTATTATTACACCAACAAATTCCATACAAATAAGACAAAAAAAAATTACAAAATAACTTCAGTATGGCTACTAGTCACTTTCATGCAAAAACTACTGGATGGATTTGGATAGCAATGGAGATAGATTCATCATCATCATCATCATCAGCCTGTGGACGTCCACTGCTGGACATAGGCCTTCCCTAAAGAGCGCCACCACACCCGGTCCTCAGCCTTCCTCATCCAGCCACTTCCCGCCAGCCGCTTAATATCATCGGTCCATCGTGCTGGAGGGCGTCCCACACTACGTTTGCTTAAACGCGGTCTCCACTCAAGGACTTTCCGGCTCCAACGGCCATCGCCTCTACGACAAGCATATAGGAGATAGATTAGTTAGTTATAAATTAGTAGATAGTTACGTACTTAATTATCACCACTATATCTACAAATTTAACAATTTTGACCATCAAAAAGAGTGCAATTGTACCTACTTTGAATAAATGATTTTGACTTTGACTTTGATTATACCCCGGATTAACACATAGGCTACTTTTTATCCCGGAAAACAAATGGGTTTCCCACGGGATCTTTAAAAACCTATACCCATGTGAAAGAAGTCGCCGGCATCAGCTAGTATTCTCTATTTGTCTCATTTTATTACATTGTTTCAGAAACGGAAATATACAGAAGATATACAAAATATCAGTTCGGAGCTGGTCTCCTCGATGGAGCCGACTGCTGTAACCAGCCTGGCCTCCAAGGATGTCAGTTACATCATCATCAAGGACCAGGATGCTATGACGGTCCAGAAGATGAGGAAGGTGATCTCATATTTTCTGATGTTAGCATACTATCATCATCATCATTATATTAACATGGCCGTTGCCCCCCGTACCCCCCTTCCGCGGTTCTAGGGGAGGGGAGGGGGGGGGGGGGCAACGGTACTTTTTCACGCCGCCGCCGCGATC
The DNA here is from genome assembly GCF_905333055.1 of Maniola jurtina. Lineage (NCBI taxonomy): Eukaryota > Metazoa > Arthropoda > Insecta > Lepidoptera > Nymphalidae > Maniola > Maniola jurtina. The sequence goes on along the minus strand of NC_060056.1, from coordinate 1,582,430 downwards.
CAGCGGCTCGATGTAAAAAAAACAGATTTTACTTTACTTTACAATAGTTTATCTATACATACATATGTATAGATAAACTATTTCTACAATTTTATTATATAATAAAATTGTAGAAAAGTGGTGTCTGTACAATGGAAATATATAAAAAAAAGTAGCAGGGGTTGTTATTATATCGATGCCAAACCCGAAATTGTAATTAATTTTTTTTTGTCTGTTTGTCTGTGTGTTTGTGCACGCTAATATCAGAAACGGCTTATTCGATTTAGATACGGTTATCACACTCGGTCACTAATATATTGTGGTAAGCTTCACTTAACATTTAGTGTTTATTTCATATCAATCGGTTCATAAATAAAAAAGTTATGTCAATTTAAAAATATGCTGCCCGAAAAGTCACTATTCCACGCGAACGAAGTCGCGGGCACAGCTAGTTAAATAATAAAATAGAGAATTTCAAAAGTATGTATGAAATGAAATGTTGGCGTATGAAAATAGGCATGGGAGATTTCAAACTTTTCTTGAGAGAACACTATTTCTCACTGAGTCAGCAAAAACGATTTTTTCTCACTGATTTTAGACAACAAAGTCGCCCTTTTTGAGCTAGTGATGCGAAAAATAAATTGTTATATATTCTTACATTGCAGCTTAGAAACTCAGTGAAACAGGCGAAGTCAGAAAAACAAGTAACGAAGAAAGAAAAAGAAGTGGTACCTATAAGGTAAGTGAGCATCACATCAATATAACTGATGTGAAATTTCTGTAGCCATACCTCTTCCAGGTTAGCCCGCTACCATCTTAGATTACATCATCACTTACCACCAGGTGAGATTTCAGTCAAGGGCTCACTTGTATCCAAATATATATATTTTTTTTTAAAACCGGCCAAGTGTGAGTCAGACTCGCACACTGAGGGTTCCGTACTCGGGTATTTTTCAGACATTTTGCACGATAAATCAAAAACTATCATACATAAAAATAAATAAACATCTGTTTTAGCATGTATACGTAAAGCCCTTTCATATGATTTCCCACTTAATATAGTTATCTTACTTCGAAAATTGAAACACATTTTAATTTTTTTTTAATGATGTCACCACAAATTCGCGGTTTTCAGATTTATTCCTGTACTTGTGCTATAAGACCTACCTACCTGCCAAATTTCATGATTCTAGGTCAACGGGAAGTACCCTATAGGTTTCTTGACAGATAGATTAAGGGTACCGTTTTTCCTTTTGAGGTACGGAACCCTAAAAATAAAGAAAAATATTAGAATCAAAAATCATATTTTAAGACTCTTCTTTATTAATAAGGAGTTAGTTGACTCCTTTTCACCTATGAGTGGTTATTGGCCCCCTCCGCTATTTAAGGGTTAGTCAGCCCTTTTTCCCAACCAGGGGTTATTTGACCCCTCTCTGTTGTTAAAGGGATATTTAACCTCTCTTTACCAACAAGGGGTTATTTGACCCTTTTTCATCAATAAGGGGTTATTTGACCCCTTTTCACCAATAAGGGGTTATTTGACCCCTTTTCATCAATAAGGGGTTATTTAACCCCTATTTAATAATAAGGGATTATTTGACCCTTTTCATCAATTAGGGGTTATTTGACCCCTCCTTGTATTAAGAGGTTTAATTAACCCCTCGATTTTTCCAGCGGTCCCTTCGAATGTCTCCAGCCATCCACCAGCAACCCAGAAGAGGTATGCCATCAGATGTTCCTCTCGTGCTGTGAATACTCCGCCCACTTTAGAGATGAGCACACTCGCAGACGCAAAGGAAGCCGGTGTCAAGTGTGCGAGAAATTTATCGCTGCTTACGATAATTTGACGCCATACAGCTGTCAGGTAAGACACCAATTTTTTATTTTTTTTATTTTTATAATCCAAAATATTATTATTTATGTAATTTACCTATTTTCTGTTTTTTTTCCTATGTACCTTCTTATACCCGGCTATTGTGTGTTTTAACTTTGTGATAACTTTTCGTTGGAGACTGTTGTGGTATGTGCTTTGTATTTGTGCTACCTTTTGTTTATTTTTAATACTGTTTGTCTCCATAAAAAAAATGATGTTTATGTATTTGTATGATCATAATAACACTGCTGACATTTCAGTTATGCAGCATGGTCTTCGAGAACAGCAAAGACATGACGGAACACAGCCAAACGGCCCACATCAAGTTAAAGCCCTTCCAATGCTCTGTATGTCTAAAGCGCTTCACCCAGCAAGGCGGGTTGCAGCAACATATGCGCCGACACACTGGAGATCGCCCCTTCCCCTGTACTTACTGCACTAAAGCCTTCACACAGAAATCCGGGCTGGACCAACACTTGAGGATACACACTAAGGTATGTCAATGCTCTGTATGTCTTCAAGGTGGGTTACAGCAACATATGCGGCACACTGGAGACCGCCCCTTCCCCTGTACTTACTGCACTAAAGCCTTCACACAGAAATCTGGACTCGACCAACACTTGAGGATACACACTAAGGTATCTACATCCTTCGAATCCTCAGTATGTCTTCAAGGCGGGTTACAGAAACATATGTGACGGCACACTGGAGACCGCCCCTTCCTCTGTACTTACTGCACTAAAGCCTTCACACAGAAATCCGGGCTGGACCAACACTTGAGGATACACACTAAGGTATCTACATCCTTCGAATCCTCAGTATGCCTTCAAGGCGGGTTGCAGCAACATATGTGACGGCACACTGGAGATCGCCCCTTCCCCTGTACTTACTGCACTAAAGCCTTCACACAGAAATCTGGATTCGACCAACACTTGAGGATACACACTAAGGTATCTACATCCTTCGAATCCTCAGTATGTCTTCAAGGCGGGTTGCAGCAACATATGCGTCGGCACACTGGAGATCGCCCCTTCCCCTGTACTTACTGCACTAAAGCCTTCACACAGAAATCCGGGCTGGACCAACACTTGAGGATACACACTAAGGTATCTACATCCTTCGAATCCTCAGTATGTCTTCAAGGCGGGTTGAAGCAACATATGCGCCGACACACTGGAGATCGCCCCTTCCCCTGTACTTACTGCACTAAAGCCTTCACACAGAAATCTGGACTTGACCAACACTTGAGGATACACACTAAGGTATCTACATCCTTCGAATCCTCAGTATATCTTCAAGGCAGGTTACAGAAACATATGTGACGGCACACTGAAGATCGCCCCTTCCCCTGTACTTACTGCACTAAAGCCTTCACACAGAAATCTGGACTCGACCAACACTTGAGGATACACACTAAGGTATCTACATCCTTCGAATCCTCAGTATGTCTTCAAGGCGGGTTACAGAAACATATGTGACGGCACACTGAAGATCACCCCTTCCCCTGTACTTACTGCTCTAAAGCCTTCACACAGAAATCCGGGCTCGACCAACACTTGAGGATACACACTAAGGTATCTACATCCTTCGAATCCTCAGTATGTCTTCAAGGCAGGTTGCAGCAACATATGCGCCGACACACTGGAGGTCGCCCCTTCCCCTGTACTTACTGCACTAAAGCCTTCACACAGAAATACGGGCTCGACCAACACTTGAGGATACACACTAAGGAAGGTATCTACATCCTTCGAATCCTCAGTATATCTTCAATGGTTACATACTTTTATGTGCAAAGTTCAATACCGAAGCCGGGACGGTTCGCTAGTCCATACTAATAAATACGAAAGTTTGTCCATCTTTCTGTCTGCTAGGTTTCACGGTCCAACAGTCTAACCGATTATGATGAAAGGTACAGAGTTAGCTTACATCCCAGGGAAGGGGATAGGTTACTTTTTATCCCAGAAAATCAGATTTCCCACAGGATTCTTAAAGGCCCATATGGTTAACAGATTTAGATGAAAGGTACAGATGTAGCATGCATCCCGGGAATTGACATAGGCAACTATTTATCCCGGAAAATCAAACAGTTCCCACGGGATTTAAAAAAAACTAAATCCACGCGGACGAAGTCGCGGGCATCGTCTATTTAATAATTTTTTTTTTTTTCATTTTTAGGAAAAACCGTACAGATGTGTGATATGCAGCAAAGCGTTCTGTCAGTCCGTGCATCTTCAGCAACATATGAGGACTCACACCAACGTCGCGCCGTTCCAATGCGGTATATGCCAGAAACGGTTCAAACAGAGCAGGTATGTCAACCCTTCGTTTTTTAGGGTTCCGTACCTCAAAAATAAAAACGGAACCCTTATAGGATCACTTTGTTGTCTGTCTGTCTGTCCGTCGTGTCTGTCAAGAAACCTATAGAGTAGTTCCCGTTGACCTAGAATCATGAAATTTGGCAGATAGGTAGGTTTTATAGCACAAGTACAGAAATTAATCTGAAAACCACGAATTTGTGGTTACATCATTTAAAAAAAAATTTAAATGTGTTTCAATTTTCAAAATAAGATAACTATGCCAAGTGGGGTATCATATGAAAGGGTTTTACGTATACATTCTAAAACAGATTTTTATTTATTTTTATGCATAACAGTTTTTGATTTATCGTGCAAAATGTTGGAAAAATACCTGAATACGGAACCCTCGGTGTGCGATTCTGCCTCGCACTTGGCCGGTTTTTTTTTTCTAATGAAGCAATATCAGAGTAAGTGGGGACTTCGTTTGTGTTGGTGTTAGCTGGCGGTCGTGCTCTGCCTTTTTGGAGTGTTTTTTTTTTTGTTAAAACTGACTGGAAAGCGCTCTAAGGGGGTGCCGTGCGTGTGTCGGCGAGCGCCGGCACAGACGGGGTCCACACTTGTATAGTTTAACTAACTTGTTACAAATAACTACAAACTTGACATTGGCTAATCTTTGTAAAGCCAGACGAGAGAGGAGAAAGGAGTAAGTGTGAGAGAAATATATCTCTATTTCTTCTTATTTGCAGCCACTTAAACTACCATCTAAGATACCACAACATGGTCAAAATGACGGACGAACAAAAACTCAAGTACGCTGCATTGATGAGTGAAATGACAAAGCAAGACTACGTTGAAGTTGAGGTGGACCCAGCGTTGACGTCACAAGTGATCGACCAATCAGAGGTAAGCGAGCAGCCCTCTGATTGGTCGAATGATAAATCACAGGATTGCAACCAGTCGGAATCAGCGGAGGAGGTAATGTATTAATCGTATTTATGCATCGACACTTCATACAAGCGAACTCACCTATCACTACTAGTCTACTACCGGAACACCGGCCTATCCGCACACGTTCTGTGTGTTTGTGTAACGGTAGAGCTGAATACTAATTAATTGTATAAAGCTTTATTGCGACTTGCAACAAAATAATAGTTACATGGGTACTTAAAAATAACCAAAAACGGGTTAAGTGCGGATTGGACTTGCATACGAAGGGTTCCGTGCCTTTGTACAAGATGTGCCTAGGACTTCGTCTGTGTCGATGTTAGCTGGCGGGAGTGCTCTACCTTTTTGGAGTGTTTTTTTTTTTGTTAAAACTGACTGGAAAGCGCTCTAAGGGGGTGCCGTGCGTATGTCGGCGAGCGCCGGCACAGACGGGGTCCATACTTGTATAGTTTAACTAACTTGTTACAAATAACTACAAACTTGACATTGGCTAATCTTTGTAAAGCCAGAGGAGAGAGAGAAAAAAAAAAGATGTACCTAATACTTTTATGTACGAGGGGTGGCTGAAAAGTTCTGAGCCTAGGGCATTAAAAGTCTAGATAAAAATCTAAATAAAATTTATTTTTCAATATAGTCCCCATGGACTTCAATGCACTTTTGACATCTTTTATAGAGGGCTTGTATCCCTGAAAAAAAATAAGCCGCGTCTTTAGCTTGAAAATGTTCATTTACGGCCGCCTTCATCTCTTCATCATCTCCAAATCTTCGTCCCCGAAGGTCCTTTTTCAAATTTTTAAATAGAAAATAGTCGCTAGGGGCCAGATCTGGACTATAGGGAGGGTGGTTCACTTCATCGAATCCAGTTTCTCGCAAGGCTTGCCTCGCAATGCGCGCTGTGTGAACCGGCGCATTGTCTTGCAGAAACAAAATTCCTTTGCTGATTTTGCCTCTTCTTTTTTCAACAATGGCTTCGCGAACTTTTTTCAAAAGCCCTGCATAATACTCTGCATTCATCGTAGTTTTTTTTTGGAAGTAATCTATGAGTAAAACTCCTTCGCAATCCCAAAAAATGGTGGCCATGAGTTTGGAAGCCGATTTTTCCACCTTGAACTTCTTCGGCGGCTTTTCCCCCTTCTCTATCCATTGCATTGACTCTTGTTTCGACTCCGGGTCGTATTGTCGGATCCACGTTTCATCAACGGTGACAATACGAGTGCAAATTTCCTCCAAATTGTCCTTGCACAGGTCTATAAATTCTTCGGAAGTTTCAACTCGTCGCTGCTTGTCCAGTGGCGTGAGCATTTTAGGCACCCAACGCGCACTGACTTTATTCATATGCAAATGATTATGCATAATGTCTCCAACTCGTTCCTTACTGATGCTCAGCTCTTCTGCTATCTGCCACAATTTTACTCGCCGATCGTCCAGTACAATTTTTTTTACTTTTTCGATGTTTTCATCAGTGACTGCGGTGTTCGGCCGGCCCGAGCGGGGGTCGTCTTCCAGAGTCTCTCGGCCTTGTTGGAATAGGCGTGTCCATCGTTTAACCGTGGCTGACGACGGTCCAGATTCTCCGTATACACTAGACATTTCTTCAAAAATTTCTTTTGCTGTTTTCCCCTTTTTTACGAGGAATTTTATGACGGCGCGATGTTCCAATTTCGTTAACTGCAGCGATGACTCAGACATGTTGATGTTCACGGTTCAATTACTCAAAGCTTAATGAAGCTAATGACATGAAACTTTTCTTATATAGTGGGTAGATGTCGCTCAACTAGTGACCCGCCGGATGAGTAATTAGCACGAATGCAAGTGCCTTAGGCTCAGAACTTTTCAGCCACCCCTCGTAGAACATTGCAAGTTAATGACGGACTGCGCCATCTAACCACAAATTCACGGTTTTCGGATTTTTAGACTTACCTATCTGCCAAATTTCATGAGTGTAGGTCAATGGAAATACCCAATAGGTTTTCTTGACAGACAGACATAGAACAAAGTGATCTTATAAGGGTTCCTTTTGACCGAAAAAAGGAAAACAATTTTGCCTAGGGTGCAAAGGCGGCCTTATCACTGAGTGACGCTAGTCAAGCGGTACAAAGACAACTCTTTACTTATAACGGTTCATGAGATACAGCCCGCTGACAGACAGACTAATGGAGGAGGAGGACCTCATCGGAGGTTTAGTAATAGAGTCCCGTTGGCACTCTTAGGATACGGAACCCTAAAAGTCCAAAAAACCCAAAGTAACGTTTTATCATTTTACAGATTCAAGAGGAAGAAATTGACCAATCAGAGATGGCGCAAGATGAAATCGACCAATCGGAGTCTCAGCAAAGTGACAATAACGAGGAAACCGGTGAAACTGTCTATATTATGGAGGAAAGTGACATGTGGTGCGAAAGTGTAGTTTGTGAACAGTGACTTTAGGTGTTTTAAATTTGGAATATCGGAAAAATTTAAGTTCGGGGTCCAAATGACCCCTTACAAAATTTACGGGGTTTAAATGACCCTGTAGAATAGAATGAAATATTTTTGTATATAAATAAACTTTTACAAGTTCTTTTGAATCGTCAAAATATAATTCAACCCTAGTTTGGAATGCCCTTCCTACTGAAAAGAACTACCAAGAAACTCGGCGGTTGCTCTTTTAAAATGTTCAATTTACAATAATATTATGCCATGCTTTATAAGCAATTGCAGCCCCGCACATTGCTGGAGCGAGTCAAATCCATGCTATTTTTATCATTTTACTGTACTTTTAAAATGTGTGTATGAAGTTGTAATGACTTCTGAAAATGATAGGGTTAAATGTCGTCAAAAAAATATGTGGGATTACTAACTACCCACTATAAAATTATGGGGTTCAAATTACCCCATGAAATTATTGGGTTGACATGAACCCTATAAAATTCATGGGGTTTCCGTGTAAATGACCCCATAAATTATATGTGGTCAAAAAAAGACATTTATAGAGGTCTTTTAAATTTTTAGAGGTTTAAATTATACTTATAGTGTTTAATTGACCCTAATAAAATGTATTATATAGTTTAAATTACCCCTAAAAGGTTTTATTGCAAGTTTAGAAGAAATATTTGGCTATCGGAAAATTGCATTTAGCAAAGCACAACAAATATTTATGATCTTTAGTAAAGTAGTAGTATTATCCATACTAATATTCTAAATGTGAAAGTGTGTGTCTGTTTTTTGCGGCTCATCTATTTAACCGATTTCAATGAAAGATGCAGAAATAGCTTGCATCGTCTGAACCTGGAAAGAGGTTTTAAAAAACCTAAATCCACAAGGACGAAGTCGCGGGCATGATCTAGTAAAAATAATAATATAAAGTGGGCTCTACACTCGCGGCGCAAACGGCCGAGTATTATTATCCATACTAATATTCTAAATGTGAAAGTGTGTGTCTGTTTTTTGCGGCTCATCTGTTTAACCGATTTCAATGAAAGATGTAGAAATAGCTTGCATCGTCTGAACCTGGAAAGAGGTTTTAAAAAACCTAAATCCACAAGGACGAAGTCGCGGGCATGATCTAGTAAAAATAGTAATATTAAGTGGGCTCTACACTCGCGGCGCAAACGGCCGCGAAAGCCCGCGACAACTGCGAATCACGAGTGTAGATGTTCACACCTTCGCGTTCGCGCGTGGCGCCTTTCCCCGATCAGTGTCGGTTTTTGGTCCGCGACAAAGGGTTTCGTCCATAGTCACGAACAAGACTGTGAAGATTTGCGAGTGTGGAGGGACACAGTTCACGCGTGGATCGCGGCATACATCCACGGCGTGAAAAAACGCGCGACTTCGCGTGCGAGTGTAGAGCCGGCTTAATAAGTATTGTTCGCGGCAGGACGAGATGATGAAGGATAGTGAGGCGACATCACATAATCCTACTATATCGATAATTTTTTGAATGAGACAAAACCAACAAACAGAGTAATCTATACATATAATAAAATTGTAGAAAAGTGGTGTCTGTACAATTGAAATATATAAAAAAAAAGTAACAGGGGTTGTTATTATATCGATGCCGAACCCGAAATTGTATTTAATTTTTTTTTTGTCTGTTTGTCTATGTGTTTGTGCACGCTAATATCAGAAACGGCTTATTCGATTTAGATACGGGTTTCACTAATATATTGTAGAAAGCTTCACTTAACATTTAGTGTTTATTTCATGTCAATCGGTTCATAAATAAAAAAGTTATGTCAATTTAAAGAATCACGGCGAACATTTTTAACGTACAGAGTATATGCTGCCCGAAAAGTCACTATTCCACGCGAACGAAGTCGCGGGCACAGCTAGTAAAATAATTAATTACCACCTTTTTTCAAAGCACATAATATTTTATTCAATACAATCAAAATAAAAAAAACTTATATTAATATCGCTATAAACACTTGATTTCAACATTAATTGTTTATGTGGTCCTATTAATTTTTGAATCTGATTTTTTATAGCCATAGATTCTTTTCAATATCCCATGTTGACCTGTCGCGAACAATTATATTAATCTGACAACACTAGTATGAAATTTACTTACCTAAGTAAATATTATTGTAAAATATATTATTATTATTTTATTAGAATTAGATTTTTTATGATTTAATTTCAAGTTAGACACTTTTTACTGCATACATATTATTATTGATTAATTTAATAAAATACTGACAATATTTACCTAATGAATGATTAATTTTGTTAATTTTTTAATACTTTTTTACTGTACATAATATTCATTAATTTAATAAAATAGTCTTAGTATTTAACGGGTGTTTAATTTTTCCTGTTTGTCTCATTAATTTTCTGCGCTACAGATCTTCCTGATTCCTAACCTCTTTGAGGACTTCGTCTGTGTTGGTGTTGGCTGGCGGACATGCTCTGCCTTTTTGGTGTGTTTTTTTTTTGTTAAAACTGACTGGAAGGCGCTCTAAGGGGGTGCCGTGCGTGTGTCGGCGAGCGCCGGCACAGACGGGGTCCATACTTGTATAGTTTAACTAACTTGTTACAAATAACTACAAACTTGACATTGGCTAATCTTTGTAAAGCCAGACGAGAGAGAGGAAAAAAAAACCTCTTTGAGGTTAGGAATTAGGAGGATTGTAGCCATCGATGATTGTAGCGCCGTGTCTGTGTCGTGATCACTTACGTAAGTAACTTACGAAATTAACTTACGACAGTTTTACAAATGTAAACTTATAGATACTCGTAGTTTAGCGTATGTATACTTACAACTTACGCAAGTTTAAAAATTTACTTACGTGATTAAAACTAAAGTGTTATCGCGGCCTAAGTGTATGCACTATTTACATCAAAATCGATTCAATCGTATTGGAGAATAATACAAGTGTAAATTAAAAATTTATAACACCCCCGACAAGTGAAGGTTACAGTAAGAACTAGAAAAGAGCTGATAACTTTCAAACGGCTGACTGAACCAATTTTCTTGGATTATAGCTAAGAACACTCTCGATCAAGCCACCTTTCAAACAAAAAAAACTAAATTAAAATTGGTTCATTAGTTTAGGCGCTACGATGCCACAGACAGATACACACATACACACGTCAAACTTATAACACCCCTCTTTTTTGGTCGGGGGTTAAAAAATAATTGATAGTATCGTTAGTTGACGTCTATCGATAGGCAACTCTATACTCCATTTTCGGTTATTGAGTTTCATCGATGTTTTACTACATTGGTTTACAATCATTATTTTGGTTTTATCCTAGTAAGCCTTCTTCCTTCCTATCTTAGACCACATCATCACTTTCCATCAGGTGTGATTGTGGTCAAGCGCTTAGCTATAGTGAATAAAAAAAAAAAGAATAGTACATATTGATACGATCTTGGATGGATACGATCGCTTAGTTCGCTTTACATTTTGTCGTTTAAAAAAAAGAAGTTTTTAATTAAAGTAATAATTAATCTAGCTTAATTTTGTTTGAAAAATGTGTAACTATAACGCGTAGAACGAAACGTGACAGAATTTTGCCATAGAGTTATGACCATCGACAAAGATAGCCAGTGACACATGGACGTATTGTTTATATACTATCTCTATGCAGTGACATCGGAGTCGGAAAGTCATTGAAATGTCAATGATTCCAGACCTAAAAACTTTCCCTAATTTGAAACTACATTATTTTTGTAAGAATAATGAAATATGTAGTTATATGGACAACATCAATAATAATAATGATAATTAATCATATTAATATGTAAATAATTAAAGAAAAATGCTAGTTATCTGACAGACGAACTGACAGATCTATCAACGCACAGTTCAAATTACTAAATAGATCAAGCTGTTTGGCATAAAAGAATACCTATTAGAAAATCCTAAAGTTTTAAACTATATTCAAGCAAATCACATTGATCCATTGCTTTGTTGCAACATGACTGACGGATAAACTAACAAACTTACACACTTTTGCATTTATAATATGCGTAGTGATTAAGCTTATCAAAGTAGTATCTATGTGATAAAAAGGTGCATATATTTTATTTCATTAATATGCAACCAATTTTTTGCATCAAGGGCGATTTTAACCTTTACCCCTGGTATCCCACAACTGTCAAAACTGGATAAGGAAATCAGGCCCGTGACACCTTTAGTTCTTTCTTAGCCGCAAAGCGCTAGTATCGCAACAAGCTGCAGCCATATTCTTTTTTCTAGTCGATGGCCATATACATAGACTCTGTGGCATACTATTCTCTCGTTAGAGAGTAGTATGTACCTTGCTCTGTGGTATATATACTGGGAAGCCATATTGTTTATTGTTGTTGTCTCCAAAGGTTAATAAATTATGGGAATTGTGGTGATCCCAATTAATTCCTGTAAATATAGGACTCAGTGCTTTGCCGAAGGCTCAATTGTTGAACAGACACGTATGACAGAAGCACTTCGATAGACATCAGTTCGACAGTATGGGGTGGTATGGGTACCCGACGTACGCATGGTTATCTCTACTTGTTTACTGAAAAGGAAAATACTTCACGGAATTCCTGAGCTCATTAGGTAAGTTGATTTCATGTTAAAGATGCATTAAGCACTAGGTATTCCCTAACATAGTTTTTACTTTGTGCTTTCATACCATATTTCATGTGAATAAACTGTGTAAAATTCTTTTTTCAGCTGAACATGATTTCAGTGATCACAATTTTATTATGCTTTACAACCAACTTCAGATCAACAGAATTCAACATTCAGAAGATTCAACAGTATCCACTCAAAGTACAATAATAATAATTAGTGGTGAGTTAGTACAAAATTATCTGTCCTGTGCCTAGTAACTATTTTATTTATTCTTTGCTAACTTTGCCTTAATTATGGCTAAAGTCTTATATGCAATACAAATATTGATGTGATGGTCTCCACGGAACCACTACTTTAACACTGTACTGATGTCCATACAGTAGATTTTATCCATACTTCCATACTAATATTATAAATGCGAAAGTGTGTCTGTCTGTCTGTCTGCTACCTTTTCATAGCCCAACAGTTTAACCTATATTGACGAAATTTGGTACAGAGTTAGCCTATATTCTGGGGATCAACATAGGCTACGTTTTATCCCAGAAAATCAAAGAGTTCCCACGGGATTCCATAAAACCCATCATCCTCTTAGCCGATTTGTATGAGATTTGGTACTGAGGTAGCTTGCATCTAGTAATTGACATAGGCAACTTTTTATCCCTAAAAATCAAACACTTCCCACTGGATCTTTAAAAATCCTCCTAGTCCTCTAGTTTTAGTTTAGTTTATAGCTGTATTTTTTAATCAATCGGTTATATTATTATTAGACCAATTTTAATATGTAGGTACCAACTATCAGTCGTCTCATTAAGAATCCATGTAGTTTTTCATACATAATTTCTTGTTTATATAATTTAATTTTTCATTAATAAAATAATATTATTCCTTTACAGCCAATTTGACAACCAAGTGCAGGTATTTTATTAAAAGAATAAAAGAAATGTTTATCAAAGAAAACAAGAAGCAAAGGCTATTTTCAGAAGGATCCTCAAAGATGACTTTTGGTAAATATATATAAAGTGTATAGATTAAGAAGCAAGAAATATAAAACTGAATTTGATAAGTTGTTTTATTTTACACCTAAATATATGCAAAAAAAAAAAAAATTATAGAGGTACCCCGTTTCAATGTTGTCATGGGACATCACTATGCTATCGACATCGACACAAGGTCGGATTGTGTCCCAACACTTTTTGCGACACTAGCGCTATGCGGCTACAACGGAACTAACCGTTAACTTTTGCACTGTCCTATCTGTCTTTAGACTGTATATAGTGATCTGTGAAGGAAATTAGGCATAAGCTGTCAACAGGTTATTATTGCGTTTTCTTTGTACAAATCCAATTTTTCTATAATTTCAATTCGTTAAAAACTCGCGTGTCTGGTTAAAAAAGAGTAGTGATTAACGAATTTACTCACGAGACTCAAATAATGTGATATAATTGAACTTTAAAACATCGATCCAACACAACAGGTATGTTGTTGACACATCTATAAATAAATTGCGCCTGTGTCCTATACGTGTAGCGTTGTGTGTGTAAACGTCAAAATTCTCGGAATCAGCCGCTGCCTGGAATGAATTTTGTTGAGCATCGCTCAATACATTTAAAACAGCTCTTTAAAATCTTTTGTCCTGGACACAACTTTTCCCAGGCTGAACGGCATTGGACCTTCGCCTTCTTAGTTTAAAAAAAAGTTTCACAGTAAGTTCTTTATCGTGTACACTTCTATTTAATAATACGTAGTTAGGTTTTTTCATTCAGCATTTTATAATTTCGTGAGATAGTTGTAACTTGTATTGAAGTAAAGAAGTTAGGCTATTGGTTTTCAGAGTTTCAATTCAATAGTTCCATATTGAATGTTGCATTTACAACATTTCGAAATGCAAACTAAATATTCTATAAGCAGTTTGAATTGATAAATAATTTATCATTTAATTATCACATTGTGTTATAACTTATAAGATAACCATATTGCAGTAGATATCTTTGATGATTTTGCAATGAAAAGCTTGCAGTTTTTACATTATTTAATTGGAATAAAAAGGTATATGGTATGTGGTAGCACTCAGCCTCAGAACAACCTGTACAAGGTGCCCAATTCTGGCTCTTACTGTTAAAGCGAGATAGATTTATGCATTTAAGCCCTTATTAGAATGTGATGAATGATTATTTTTTGTTCTTATCACTAGTTTTTTTGTTTATCAAAATGTATTTTGTACTTATATGAGATTGTGATAAACAGTGAGGTTATATTGACTCAAGTATTTTAAAGAAATAATTGATTTGTGATGAAAATTGAATACAATTTTTCTTTTTGAAGTTATTGTGGTTGCCTGTTGGAGTATACTAGGCCAAAGGGGATGTATTTTTTTTTTTTTTTTTTTGTTGACGCTGGGGAATGCGTTTACGCATCCCCCCCGGAGGGAGGGTATGTGGGACTCGCCGGCCGAGAGGCGACCGGAATACCCACTAAACCCCAGCGGCGCTACTGCGCGTCGCCTGGCGACTGGGTCACGGGAACGGCCGAAGCAAACAACCGCGACCCAGCCAGCGACGTCTGCCAAGGCAGACCCTCCACCGGGGACCTGCTCGGTCCCCATCGACGCACCTCCGGGACGCACCAACGAAGTGCGTCCCCCGACCTTGGGACGCGCACGTCGCCCGCGTCCCATCCTCCGCTTCATCCACTGTGCCCTCTGCTAGTGAGAGGGACACGCGGAGAAACCTCCCCCCCTGCCAGGTCATTAGCCATAGCCAACAATATCTCCGAAGAGAAATTATTAGCCATGTTACCGGGGCGCACCGGCCCGAACACTGCTCTTCCCCTCGGACTCATCCAAAAGGGACCAGCAGCATCCAGGCACACTGGGAGGTTACCTGGCTGGCGCCCCAAGGGGATGTATAGTAGAAGAAATAACATTTCACATTATAAGTAAATCTCCAAGCGAGAGGGACTATAGTACCCACACAAGTTGCCTTCTATACATGCTTTGCTTTTGTACACTCATCAGTATTTTTAACCCCCAACCCAAAAAGAGGGGTGCTATAAGTTTGACGTGTGTATCTGTGTATCTGTCTATGGCATCGTAGCTCTTAAACTAGTGAACCGGTTTTAATTTAGTTTTTTTGTTTGAAAGGTGGCTTGATTGAGAGTGTTCTTAGCTGTAATCCAAGAAAATCGGTTCAGCCGTTTGAAAGTTATCAGCTCTTTTCTAGTTACTGTATCCTTCACTTGTGGGGGGTGTTATAAATTTTTAATTTACACTTGTTAAATTGGGTTAACATCTTTGGGTTCTAGTCTTTGTGGTGATGCACTTTAAGAGTAATTATATGTACAATGTACCTTATAAACATGCAATAAAATTGTTTAAATTTGTTTCAGATTAGAAATATTAAAGAGAATTTAATTATTGGTTAAATTAAAAGTAAGTTACTTTTTCTGCTTTTCTTTTTAGATTACAGTATACTAGGTAGCCAATATCTTCTTTGAGAGTTTGTCTATCTGTTTGTGGAAGTTCAAACAGAACACCTTTAAAATCTACCTGGTACCTTCAAAAGAAGATTGAATATGACCTTCAGGGCTTTAGGCTGCATCATCTCCTACTTGGTGTGATTGCAGTTAAGGTGGAAGCGACAGGCCTGCCCGCGAAATTCAAATTTAATTTGGTTTTTCACAAATTGTAAACTAATACGACAACATAGGCTTATGGTATATCGACTATTCTCACAAATTAGTCGATATTAGAAATAATTTCTTAAACTGGACCTTTTCAAGTAAAGATTTTTATATAAACCTGTGAGGATGATACTGCCATTGTCGCAATTAAAATACCATAAGGCTACATTGTCTGTCGTATTAGTTTACAAATTGCGAAAAACCAAATTAATTTTGAATTTCGCGGGCAGACCCGTCTCATGCCCCTTAAGCACAAGACTGTTTAAGTATTAAAAAATGCACTCAGCATTTTAGATAATAATGCGAGCAAAAAAAGTGTAATTTGAACATGAGACATATGACTAGATGTACGTTTGACCCTGACGCCAGAGCATACAATAACACAAAAAGAGGGGTGTTATAAGTTTGACGTGTGTATCTGTGTATCTGTCTGTGATATCGTAGCTTCTAAACTAATGGACCAATTTTAATTTAGTTTTTTTGTTTGAAAGGTGGCTTGATCGAGAGTGTTCTTAGCTATAATAGTATAAAATCGGCTCAGCTGTTTAAAAGTTATCAGCTCTTTTCTAGTTACTATAACCTTCACTTGTCGGGGGTGTTATAAATTTTTAATTTACACTTGTATATAAAACATGTTTAGAGTGTATTCTTAATTTTAGGATCAACATGGCGCTCTGGGCTAGAGCACAGCAGTTACCGCCAGAGAGTTTGCAGAAGGTAAATTTGAAATGGTATCTCTAGACTCTATGGTTGAAATCTTTTTTTTTTTTTTTTTTTTGATATTTCTATGCAATCAGTCATTTATGTCGACTTGGTTGAAATCTATAGACCACACTTTGAATTCGTCAGTTCAAACCCCACCCGTTGCACTATTGTCATACCTATTCCTAGCACAAGCTTTACGCTTAGTTGGAGGGGAAAGGGGAATATTAGTAATCATGATGAATTGTGGTAACATTCTTTAAAAAAATTAGCTTAGACTTTCGGTTAAAATGAGACAGATTTATGCCAACGGTATAACGCTGTCTCATTTTAACAGTGCCTTAAGGTGGATGCGACGAAACTGCCGGCGAAACTGAACACTTTCAAGTAAAGATTTTTATGTAATCCTGTGAAGATGATACTGCCATTGATGGAATTAGAACGCCATAAGCCTTCTTTGTCGTATTAATTTAGGCAGACCCGTCTACAATCTACATACAGTGGACCCCTGGTAATCCGACAAACGTTTTGCAGGACATTGTCGAACTATCGGATTTGTCGGATTATAGAGTACTGCCTAAGACCCCCTATAGTCCGATTTTTTTTACAAAAGAGTACCTTGTAATCCGACAAATCACAGATCTAATGATAAGATTCTATATATTTATATATATATATATGTTATACATACTCTGAAGTACAAATCATACCTTACTATGTATGTCGAATTTAGTGAATTCTATAATAATAGACATGTCGGATTACAGGGGGGGCCGGATTACCGGCGGCCCAATGTATTTTGATTTTTTTCTAGGTGCGAGCTATCTATGGGGAACATTTTCCCATAGAAGTACGCCACTGCCTTGCTACGTGGATTGAAAGTAGGATATGGTAAGAAACCATTTATTTATTTAAACAACTTTATTGTTAATAACAAAATTAAAAAGAGTAGGAATACAAGATACACTTAATAAAACAAAGGGTGGCCTTATGACATCTCTTCCGTAATCCATACTTAAGAACTACATTTTTACTTTGGCTAATATCCAATGGGATTCTATTACTAAGCCTCAGCTGTCAATCTGTCTGTCTGTCATCTGTCTGTTCGTCCTACTGTCCTTCCATCTGTCTGTCCATTTGTCTCTCTGTCTGTTTTTCAGTGGACTATATCTAAACTTTAACAGATAGTTAAAGAGTTGAAATTTTCACAGAGCGTGTAATTCTATTGCCACTATGTATTAACAA
This sequence comes from Maniola jurtina, assembly GCF_905333055.1. Classification (NCBI taxonomy): domain Eukaryota; kingdom Metazoa; phylum Arthropoda; class Insecta; order Lepidoptera; family Nymphalidae; genus Maniola; species Maniola jurtina. The sequence continues at coordinate 1,564,668 of NC_060056.1, read as the reverse complement.
ATAAGAATTTCAAAATGGCCGCCATAATAAATTAAAAATCCGATGTACTAGATAAAATTATAAGGGTTCTTTACGGTTTATAACAGACCTCTAAAAAAACCGGTCAAGTGCGAGTCAGACTCGCGCATCGAGGGTTCCGTACTCGGGTATTTTTCCCGACATTTTGCATGATAAATCAATAACTGTTATGCATAAAAATGTGTTTTAGAATGTACAAAGAAACCCTTTTATATGATACCCCACTTGCTATAATTGTCTTACTTTGAAAATTGAAACACAATTTTTTGTGATGTAACCACAAATTAACGGTTTTCGGATTTTTTATTTGTGCTATAAGACCTACCTACCAGCTACCTGCCAAATATCATGATTCTAGGTCAACAGAAAGTACCCTATAGGTTTTCTTGATAAACAGACAATCCTACAAGGGTTCCTTTTTTCCTTTTGAGGTGCAGAACCCTTAAAACCAGATGGACTGGATAAAATTATAAGGGTTCCTTATGTACGTATCGGGGTTTTATTACGGAACCCTAAAACACGTTACCTCATCCCCAGGACCCAAGAACCAGAAGAGCAGCAGCGTTTCTTCGTGGAGGAGTTGGTCCAGGAGATCCAGACCCATGCGGAGCTGATGCTGTCTGCGGAGCTGTTTGTCACCAAGATGAAGCTGATTGAAGCTTCCAAGCTATTCCGCATGCAGTACAGGTAAAAAGTGCAAAAGATATTTAGCAGAAATGCAATCACAGACCTGCAAGGAAAAACATCGTAACTGGACTTCGTCTGTGGTGGCGTTTGCTGGCGCGGTTGTGCCTTTTCGGAGTGTTTTTTTTTTATTAGAAGTTGCTGGTTTTTGTGTTCTGCTGGTGTTTATTGGTGGTGGAACTGACTGGGAAGCGCTCTAAAGGGGCGCCGCGTGTATGTAAGCGGGCGCCGGCACAGACGAAGTCCATACTTATACATATAGTTTCCCTAACTTGTAAATAACTACAAACTTGACATTGGCTAATCAGTGTAAAGGTGCCCACGCACTTGAACTGCACTGCAGTGGAACTGCTCGTCGCGTCAGCGCCACGCACGATATTCTCTCCAGCCGCGACGCGCGTACGTCACTGCCGCGCGGCGCGGCTGGAGAGAATATCGTGCGGGGCGCTGACGCGACGCGCAGTTCCACTGCAGTGCAGTTCGAGTGCGTGGGCACCTTTAAGCCAGACAAGAGAGAAAAAAAAACATCGTAAATCATTTTGTCACTGATACTCCGATAGTTCGTTTCAATCTTTATCCGTTAAAAATGACAAAACTATCCATTTGTCCGCAGCCACGCCCCGCACGAACTATACACTTACATGCGGCGTTGCCTGGCTTTAGAAATGGACGTCATACAGAACGCCATGGGCACGCCGTACATCGCACAGCCGCAAACAGAGAGGAAGTATAGCGAGGTAAGCTCATGCTCTCTCTCTCTCTCTCCCTCCCCCACCCCTCTCTCTCTCTGCATAGATCTTCGATGCTGACAGTCATGATCCTTTTCGGAAATATTATTGGGCACGCCGTACATCGCACAGCCGCAAACAGAGAGGAAGTATAGCGAGGTAAGCTCTCATTCATGCTCTCTCTCTATCTCTATTTTTTTCTCTCTCTTTCTCTCTCTGCATAGATCCTCAATGCTGACAGTCGTGATCCCTTTCGAAAATATTATTGGGTAAGCCCTGATTCATCTCTATCTGTCTTTGTCATATTCCTGATTACTGAGGTGAGCTCTGCTTCATTTCTCTCTCTATTTCTATTCCTCTTTTTCTCCTTCTGTCTCTCTCTGCACAGTATTCATAATTACTGTCTATCTTTGCTGTACCTATTCTATTGCCTTTACAACTCTCGCACTGGCAAGGGTCACTGGTAGAGATCTCTTATAGAGATAAGTGCTTCACTGTCCACTTTTTCTTTCTTTTTATTTTTATTGTTACAACTTTCTGGTACAAATAAAAAATAAATAAATAATGAAATGATCTTTGTACTTGTCCGTATGTCGTCCTTTAATATGAATTGAATTTATAAGTTTATTTTGCAGTTGATAACCGGCTTGCAAACAGTTCGTCAGAAGGTGAACATGGCGAGTGAGGAAATAAGGAGCCTCCAAGCCAACATCGAATCTTTCTCCCTGCAGTATCATGAATGCTTGAAGAATAAAGGTAATTTGAATTTGTCAATTAACTGACCTTAGTGCGAGTGGGACCTCGCTGTTTTAATTATGAAAATGATGTTTTAGGTGTATTAAATATGCTAAATGATCGGAATAAATCGTGAAATAAAACCCCAAAAAAAAAAACCGGCCAAGTGCGAGTCAGACTCGCGCACTGAAGGTTCCGTACTCGGGTATTTATCTAACATTTTGCACAATAAATCAAAAACTGTTATGCATAAAAATAAATAAAAATCTGTTTTAGAATGTACAAGTAAAGCCCTTTCATATGATAGCCCACTTGGTATAGTTATCTTACATTGAAAATTGAAACATTTTAGTTTTTTTTTAATGATGTGACCACAAATTCGCGGTTTTCAGATTTATTCCTGTACTTGTGCTATAAGACCTGCCTACCTACCAAATTTCATGATTCTAGGTCAACGGGAAGTACCCTATAGGTTTTCTTGACAGACACGACGGACGGACAGACAACAAAGTGAGTGTAAGTAAAAAGGTGTTTGTTTAGTGGGCTATGCCCTGTTATGAGTCCCACCAGTTCCTAAGTTTCCCTCTTCCTAAGGTCCCACCATCCTAAGTTTACCTCTATCCAGGCGGAGTAGTTAGTTTAACAGCCTACTGGCCTAGTTTAACAGCCTTCTGGCCTAGTTTGACAGCCTTCTGGCCTAGTTTAACAGCCTTTTGGCCTAGTTTAACAACCTTCTGGCCTAGTTCAACAGCCTTCTGGCCTAGTTTGACAGCCTTCTGGCCTAGTTTAACAGCCTTTTGGCCTAGTTTAACAGCCTTCTGGCCTAGTTTAACAACAGTTTGTTGTCGCAGGCCATATCAACTACTTGCAGCAGTCGGGGCCGATGACGAACGACCGTCGTGAGTTAGAGGCTTGCCTGCGAGTCCAGATCGAAGAGATGGAGAGAAAACTTAACGCTTTGGTGAGTATTTTACAATCGAAGATTATATAAATGACTAGCCGATGCCCGCGACTTCGTTCGCGTGGATGTAGTTTTTTAAAAATCCCGTGGGAACTCTTTGATTTTCCAGGATAAAAAGTAGCCTATGTGCTAATCCAGAGTATAATCTATCTCCATTCTAAATTTCAGCCTAATCCGTCCAGTAGTTTTAGCGTGAAGGAGTAACAAACATACACACACACACACACACACACACACATACAAACTTTCGCCTTTATAATATTAGTGTGAAGTGTGATTAGCCGATGCCCGCGACTTCGTCCGCGTAGATTTAGGTTTTTGAAATCCCGTGGGAACTCTTTGATATTCCGGGATAAAAGGTAGCCTATGTGCTAATCCAGGATATTATCTATCTCCATTCATAATGTATATAATATAAGTAATTTCGAATAATACTTTGCGACTTGGTATTATCCAACACTGGCTTCTCCTTTCAGCAAAGGTTGCCTGCTAGAGATTGCTCTTAGCAATAAGGCTGCCTTTGCACACAATTGTTTTTTTTCTATTTTCTTCCTTCTGTGTTGTTCGTTTACGTTTTTGTGTGCAATAAAGACTTCTATCTATCTATCTATCTATCTATTTGTTCTAGGTGGCCCAAATCAACCAGTCCCAAATGGAACTGGTAGACCACATGAAGGAGAACATCACCACCTTGCGCCAGCTGCAGAGCCAGGTTTTGGATGAAGAACTTATTAAGTAAGTACTTTCTCAAAAACTTCATATACTAATTAAACTAGCTGATGCCCGCAGCTTCGCCCGCGTGGATTGGTCAGATCCCCTGCAGCATCAGGATTGAGGAGTTGGAATCCAAATTTTGTATGAAACAATGTCGCAAAGTTCCTCTATCGATTAAAAAAGAAATGACGCAAATCGGTTCAGAAATTTCGGAGATTTCGGTGTACATAGGTAGAAAAAAAAACAACTCCCTTCTTGAAATTCGGTTAAAAAAGTAGCCTACACCCTGGTCAATCCTCTACTTGTATGTGAAAATCCCGTTAAAATCGGTTCAGCCGTTCCGAAGATTAGCCTTTTCAAACAGACAGACAGACAGACAAAAATTTTAAAAACGTGTGATTCAGTTATGGTATCGTTCAAATAACCATATGACCTTAATATGTGGTAGTTATTTTGAAATTACAGACAGACACTCCAATTTTATTTATTATTAGTATAGATTTCTCCACCGCGTATCCTTTATGGGATCTCATAAGGGTTCAGTTTTTCCTTTTGAGGTACGGAACCCAACAAAAAAATGTATTTTGTGTAGATGGAAGCGAGAGCAGCAACTATCGGGCAATGGAGTCCCGATGCAGTCCAACCTGAACACGATCCAGGAGTGGTGTGAACTGCTGGCCGACCTGATCTGGAGCACCCGGCAGCAGGTCAACAACGTGGCTCGGATCAACAGCAAGACCATCGTGGAGCTGAGGCAGCCTCACCTCGTTGAGATGCTGGACGACATGAGCAAGCAGGTAACACGCACAGATGCGTGAACTGATGCACGTGCACCTCTATGCAGACAAACACACACACACGCACACAAACACACCTGCATATACAGTAAACCACACATATGGACAGATGCGTGAACTGATGCACGTGCACCTCCACGCAGACAAACACACACACACACGAACACACAAATACACATGCACTTTAACACATTCATTGATTTTAAAATTGGTCTTTTTAGGGTTCTGTACCTCCAAAGGTAAAACGAATCCCTTATAGACTTGTAGGATCACTTTGTTATCTGTCTATCAATCTGTCTGTCTGTCATGTCTGTCAAGAAAACCTATAGAGTACTTGCCGTTGCCCTAGAATCATGAAATTTGGCAGGTAGGTAGGTCTTATAGCACAAGTAAAGGAATAAATCCGAAATCCGTGATTTTGTTACATCCTAAAAGAATGTGTTTTAATTTTCAGAGTAAGATAACTATACCAAATGGGGTATCATATGAAAGGCCTTTACATGTACATTCTAAAACGGATTTTTATTTATTTTTAGGCATAATAGTTTTTGATTTATCGTGCAAAATACTCGAGTACGGAACCCTCGGTGCGCGAGTCTGACTCGCACTTGGCTGGTTCTTGTTTATAAAAAAGTTTCACCAGCAAGATTTATTACGTTTCTTTTCAGGTGACAAGTCTGCTATCAACATTGGTGACGTCAACTTTTGTGATCGAAAAGCAACCGCCCCAGGTCATGAAGACCAATACACGGTAAGTTTTTTTTTACACATACAAGCCCTTGATTGCAATCTCACCTGGTGGTAAGTGATGATGCAGTCTATGATGGAAACGGGCTAACCTGGAAGGTTAGCCTGGAAGCTAGCCTGGCAGTTTTAACCGAACCCATACCCCTTTGGTTTCTGCACGGCATCGGCAAGGCTTTGCCGGTAAGGTGGTAACTAGCCACGGCCGAAGCCTCCTACTAGAAAGTTTCCTAGTTACCACCCTATTGACAAAGCCGTGCCTCCAAGCGATTTAGCGTTCCGGTACGATGCCGTGTAGAAACCGATATGGGGTATGGGTTTAATAAAACTGCCATACCCCTTCTAAGTTAGCCGACTTCCATCTTAGACTGCATCATTATTTACCACCAAGTCTGATCGCAGTCAAAATCTTCTTCCTTCTTTTTTCGCCTTCATACCTAGTTTCTCCTTTTACCAAAGGTTGCCTGACAGAGCTTGGTCTGAGCAATAAAGCCGGCTTTGCATACAATTGTTTTAAGTTTTTTAGTTTGTTTTGTTTTGATTATTTCATGTTTTGTGTGCAATAAAGTTTTCTATCTACCTATCGTCTTAAGATACCCGTTCTCTTTGGGGAGAGATCAGGTTATGTGGGGCTTTTACCCATTAAAACCCCCTCGGTTTCCATCAGCTCATATCAAGAGGTTTCGGAACTCTTAAGATCATGCGACGACGCCTATCGGGCTAATCCTGGAGGATGTACTCCCCTGGCCAGTCTTAGGGCTACACTTTAACCTACCCATTCTGACCATAATGTATTGATTACAGTTTCACGGCTACGGTCCGCTTGCTGGTGGGTGGTCAACTCAATGTGCACATGACTCCGCCGAGAGTTACAGTAAGTTATAACACTTATTATTATCGACATAGCTCAACAAAAAAAAAAATGGGCCTGGAATAGGTCCTTGTGCGACACCTATGTTAATTAGTACTTGATTTTTGACCATCAACAGATATTTTCATTTATCGATTTGAGAAATAAGAAACGACCAGATCTAAAGAAGTACCATCTGCACCATAAAACTTCTACAGAAGTTTACACAGTCGAATGCTTTTGATAGGTCACAGAATACATTAATCACATTTTAATACTTTTTAGTTCAAGATCTATAGCGTTGGGCAATAGCTTTATCGTTTGGCAAGACTCCTGGTGTGAAATTGCGACTAGGAATTTGTTGTTCATCTTAACATTGGTTGTTTTAACCCCTGTCCCAAAAAGAGGGGTGTTATAAGTTTGACGTGTGTATCTGTGTATCTGTCTGTGGCATCGTAGCTCCTAAACTAATGAACCGATTTTAATATAGTTCTTTATTTGTTTGAAAAGTGGCTTGATCGAGAGTGTTCTTAGCTATATTCCAAGAAAATCGGTTCAGCCCTTTGAAAGTTATCAGCTCTTTTCTAGTTACTGTAACCTTCACTTGTCGGGGGTGTTATAAATTTTTTAATTTACACTTGTTTAACCAGGTGGTAATAATCTCAGAGCAGCAAGCTCAGTTGCTGCTCAAGAGTGACACTCAGAGCGGGCGCGGCAAGCAGCCGGTGGAGTGTGGAGACATCCTTAACAACAGCGGCTGTATGGAGTACCAGCCCACCAACAGGCAGCTCAGCGTTAGCTTCCGGTGAGAAGGGGTAGGGTTTAGTGGGAAAGGGCTTAGGACTCTAGTGAAGGAAATGAGTAAGTAAAACTAAAGTAATGGAGAATTAAAGAAGTTTGGGAGGAGTATTCAATAAATATGTTCTATCCAAAAGTGCCAGGATAACATAATGGACTTAAGAGACCTTCGTTATTTTATAAAAGCTGAAAGATTAGCCAATGTTTGGAATATGGTTCCTTTGGGAGAGTGACAAGTAAAAAATGAATGAATGAATGAATGAATATACTTTTATTGTACACTACAAAATTAGTACAGAAAAACACATACAAAGCTCAACAAAATATAGGTACAATTTGGCGGCCTTATCGCTACCTAGCGATCTCTTCCAGGCAACCAAAATGGTCCAAAGGATATAGCTATAGATATTAGAGGTAGGTGGTGTAAGTATACATTTATATATAATATTAGAATAAATAAATATATAAATAAATAAATAAATACATAGAAACATGTTAAAATTTAAATAATGTACTAAATAATAAAATACATAATATAGACGTAAAAAAAAAATAATAAATAAATATGATAAATTTCTTACGTCAAAGTATAAAGCGTAATTTTTTTACATTTTCTTCGGAATAGTATTGGAAATGACGCCATTCATTGCCACACACTTAGTATCGTGGCAACCCCTTGCCAGACAACAGTTTAGGGATGAAAGGGAATGAAAGTACCAGGATAACATAACGTAAGAAGACTTTTTGATAGAACATTAGCAGCTGCAGTTGTATGGATTCAAGACATTTCGTTGGAAGGGGTTCCGATTTTTTTTTAATTCATAGTTTAAGTATTTTAAACGCTTAACTTTTAGTTTAGCGTTTAACTAAGTTACAAACAAAATACTGTCAACAGGAACATGCAACTGCGTAAAATCAAGCGCGCTGAAAAGAAAGGGACGGAGAGCGTTATGGACGAAAAACTCACTCTTCTATTCCAATCCGAGTTCAACGTTGGTGGTGGAGAATTGGTATTCCAGGTAAGATAATTACATACTATGGTCAAACATTTGTTAGCTAAAATGGACTCAACTTTACATAAAAGGGCGTACAGATAAAATCGCAGTTTTAACGGAGGGACAAAAATGTGATATATCAAAACTAGCTAACTTGGCTAGGTTTTTTTTTTTTTTTTTTATATAAATATTAGACTTCAACCATGTTATGAAGCTTGTTTCGTCAAAAATGTGATAAATCAAGACTGCCTAATATTTGGAACATGTTTTTTTTAAGGTAAATATTTATCATAAGTGCTGCGAGTTTTCCAAATGTTTGTCCAATCTATTCTTGAACTGGGTCAGAGCTTGACATAACCACATCGTTGGGTAATTTATTCCATATGTGAACAACACTGTTGGTCAGAAAGTGTTTTAATGGATTTAACAATGACAATTGACATTATAGCTTCATATCACGTCTCGTTAATGTCGTTAAAAAATCGATATTTATCCGTTAACAGGTGTGGACTCTATCCCTGCCCGTGGTGGTGATAGTCCACGGCAACCAGGAGCCCCACGGCTGGGCAACCGTTACCTGGGACAACGCCTTCAGCCCCCCGGGACGAGTGCCGTTCGCTGTGCCCGATAAGGTGACGTAGCATATACTAACCCCCTTCACCCCTCCGAGTCACTACCTCTTCTCGTGGTGGGGTTAAGGTGACGTATTATCATATATACCTACCCCTCCCCTCCTTTAATCACTACAGACAGACCCATTCCCGTGATGATAATAGTCCAGAAACCCCACGGCTAGCCAACCGTTACCTGGGAAAAGCCTTCAGTCCCCTGGAAAAAATATCACCCCCCCCCCCCCCCCTTAAATCTAAAATAAAATCTATACTAATAAATAAAATTGGAGTGTCTGTCTGTAATTTCGAAATAAGTACCACATATTAAGATCATATGGTTATTTGAACGATACCATAACTGAATCACACGTTTTTAAAATTTTTGTCTGTCTGTCTGTCTGTTTGAAAAGGCTAATCTTTGGAACGGCTGAACCGATTTTAACGGGGTTTTCACATACAAGTAGAGAATTGACCAGGGTGTAACATAGGCTACTTTTTTAACCGACTTTCAAGAAGGGAGTTGTGTTTTTCTACCTATGTACACCGACATCTCCGAGATTTCTGAACCGATTTGCGTCATTTTTTTTTTAATCGATAGAGGAACTTTGCGACATTGTTTCATACAAAATTTGGATTCCGACTCCTCAATCCTGATGCTGCAGGGGATCTAACCAATCCACGCGGGCGAAGCTGCGGGCATCAGCTAGTAAAATAATAAAATACAAAAAATTCAAAATAACATCTATGTTGAATATCGATGTGAAACGATAGCGCGGACAACCTGGACTGGCCTCTCTTCCCATTGTTCGGTCGGCGGTCCGAACTGCAGCGTAAGCGTTTTGATTGTTCGGCAGAACTGCTGGGTTTGCCGGAAGCCGGCGTTACGATTACGTGGTAACTCGCCATTTTGAAATTTTTATTATTTGTCGTTATAGCGGCAATGGAAATACACATTCTGTGAAAATTTGACCTATCACGGTACACGAGTTAGTAGATATAGCTCGATGACAGATCAGCGGAGTCTTAGTAATAGGGTTCCGTTAGCACTCTTCAAATACGGAACCCCAAAAATTGAGATTTGCCTGTTCAACATGATTAGTTTTGTTTGTAGGTGACCTGGGGTCAGTTGGCTGAAACTTTGAGAATCAAATTCTGCTCGGCCACCGGAGGGGATCTATCCGAAGATAATCTACGCTTTTTGGCTGAAAAGATCTTTAGGTAACTATTTACTGCTAGTTATTATAGTTATAGTGTTTTAGCTCACAAACACAATATTGGTCTTAGTATTTTCTAGTTTTAAGTTTAGTTGATAATTTGTATCAAATCAAATCAAATCAAATTTCTTTATTGCGAATTTGGGTAAACAGTAGAGGAGTGGTATGAGTTGTATAATTTTTTATTCTTTATTTGTGATTTTGTTGAGCTGAATAATTTTTTTTTTTAATTTTTTTTTATTATGATCTATCGATGCACAGGTAAAACTACTGAACGGATCAGGCTGATATTAGAATAGAATAGAATAGATTTTTATTCAAATAAACTTTTACAAGTGTTTTTTGTATTTGGCATGCAGACAGCTATTATGTCGTAGATATTCGCTAAGAAAAGATTTTTGAAAATTGCAGCCCTAAGGGGGTAAAATAGGGGTTGTTTGTGTAGTTAACGCGGACGAAGTAACGAGTATAAGTTAGTTAAAACCTAAAATACGTCATTTTGTCCAGTCTATCGTTTGAATCGAAGACGACAATGAACTCGAGGGTACGGAGATCTCATAATAAGTGCATCATTGAGAGCCTCGATAGCTCAACGGTTGAGGCGCGGGCTGAATTCCAAAAGGTCGGCGCTTTTAACCCCACCCGTTGCACTATTGTCGTACCCACTCCTGGCACAAGCTTTACGCTTAATTGGAGGGGAAAGGGGAGTATCAGTCATGATTAGCATGGCTAATATTCTTAAAGAAAAATTTGAAGTATACTTTTTTTCTTCTTATTCGCTCAATTGTTCTTTTATTTGAAAATCGTTACCGTGATTTTTAAAAAATCAATTCTGTATGTTTCTTTTTTGCTAAAAAGTTTCTATTCTATTGAATATGGTGGATTTGTTAAAGAAGTAGCCAATAATGAAACAAAGTCTGTGTTCAAGGACCAATCTGCCCATTAACACGATGGAGCTAAATGGTATGACAGTGAGCTGGACCCAGTTCTGCAAGGACGCGCTGCCAGAACGCAACTTCACGTTCTGGGAGTGGTTCTACATGGTTGTGAAGGTCACCCGGGACTATCTGAGGACGCTGTGGTGTGACCGGTGAGTGACACCCACTCATACACCCCTAGCACCCATAACACACTCCATCCGAGCCAAAATTTCATGGACCCATCCCAAACCTACAATACCCATCCCAAAACGTCTTACACCCATCCCGAACCTACTACACAAACATCTCACACCCATCCCAAAACAAACATCTTACACACATCCCAAAACTACTATACCCATCCCAAACATCTTATACCCATCTCGACACTACTACACCCATCCCAAACATCTCATACCCATCCCAAAACAAGCATCTTACACACATCCCAAAACTACTATACCCATCCCAAACATCTTATACCCATCTCGACACTACTACACCCATCCCAAACATCTCACACCCATCCCAAAACAAACATCTTACACACATCCCAAAACTACTATACCCATCCCAAACATCTTATACCCATCTCAATACTACTACACCCATCGCAAACATCTTAGACCCATCCCGAAACTACTATAGCCATCCCAAACATCTTACACCCATCCCAAAACTACTCACCCATCCTAAAACAGCTTACATCCATACCAAACTATTGTGCACCTGCCCCAACTATTCAAAAACATCTCCGCCTATCCCGAAGCGTCATCCTAAAGCGTCCCTTACATATATTCAAAAACTTTGCCATGTGCCCGAATTGCCATACACCTTACAGGTTAGCCTGCTTTCATCTAAGGGCCTTTTCATATCGAGTTTTTTAAACGCGTCGTTGACGCGCGTTTTAGAAACGTGCGTCGACGGCGCGCTTTTATCTTACATAGCAGTTTGTTGTCGTTTGTATCGGTACACACGCGCGTCTGTATCGATTCAAACGCGTGTTAGAATTTATACAGGTGTGCAAAGGTCTACAGGCTGCGTCTGAGTCGCGTGCGTATCGCGACTCTATCGCTACAAACGCGCGTCAACGGTGCGTTTAAAAAACGTGGTGTGCAAAGGCTCTTAGTTTGAGATATAATTACATAGAGCGCACTTTGACTTTGCTTAGACTTAAGACTCTGTTAAAACGAGACAGTTATACTGCTGACATAAAACCGTCTCGTTTTAACTGAAGCTTAAGTCTGTGCAAAGTCAAAGTACGGTCTATAGATCTCAGCCTTAGACTGCATCACCACTCACTACCAGGTGAGATTTCATTCAGACTTGGGCGCGTTTGGAACCCTCGTAGCTTTAGTTTTAAGTACCGTAATTAATTATCACCACTATATCGTACAAGTTTAACAATTCCGACCATCAAAAGGAGTACAATTGTACCTACTTTGAATACATGATTTTGACTTTGACTTTGACTTTGAGCTAACTTGTATCCGAATAAAAAAACCATGATGGAGTCTTATGTGTACTTGATTGTATAAATTCTTTTGTCTACAGTCTCATCATGGGTTTCATCCAAAAGAAGCAAGCCGAAGAAATGCTGGGGAAATGTCCACCGGGAACATTCTTACTCCGGTTCTCTGATTCCGAACTTGGTGGTATCACTATTGCTTGGACTGGTGGTAAGGAATTATATCAATTTTTATGGTTCCGTACCTCAAAAGGAAAAACGGAACCATTATAGGATCACTTTGTTGTCTGTCTGTCTGTACGTCTGTCTGTCTCATAAGAAACACAAGATTGTCTGAAATGAAAACCTATGGGGTACTTCCCGTTGACCTAAAATCATGAAATTTGGCAGGTGGGTAGGTAGGTTTTATAGCAAAAGTAAAGAAAAAAAAATCCGAAAACCGTAAGTTTGTGGTTATATCATTAAAAAAAAAATTGAAAATGTTACATTTTGTACGATTGTAAAAATACGTTTGTGTGTTCGTTCGTTGACTGTGTTCGCGTTGTATGCATCGTTCATCCGATTGAGTTGAAACTTTGTACAGTTGTTGTTGGCACTTGCGTTGAGATGAATGGTGGCGCTCGAGTCGCATTACAACGTTTACTGAGCATTGACAAGAATTTTATGATAAAACTGTTTTTAACACCTTACAGAGGGTAACGAAGTCTTCAGTCTCCAACCCTTCACCTCTAGAGACTTGATGCTGCGTTCATTAGCAGACAGGATCCTGGATTTGACGCAGCTGCAGTTCCTTTACCCCAATGTGGCTAAAGACGACGTGTTCTCCAAATACTACACTAAGCCTGGTGAGTTTAATGAATTTAACCTAGGTTAAACTTGGTTAATCGTTGTTAACGAAGGTTGACCTGATGGCAAAACTCGCGATTACTTTATGTAGGGTAAATTAACTTAATTTAATCATGGTTAGTGAAGGTTAACCTTGATAAATCGTGGTTAACCAAGGTTGTTCTGGTGTAGAAGTTCATCATTTAGTGACCGAAGCTAAGTAAACCTAAGTCAATTGCGATTAATGAAAGTTAACTTAATTTTGTGAAAAAATTCAGTGTAAAGTGACTTATACTAGTTTAATCTAGGTTAATAGTAATTAACGAAGTTTAACCTTAATTAATGGTGGTTAACAACGATTACCCTGGCAGAAAAATGTATTATATAGTGGCCGAAGCTAATTCAATCGTGATTAACGAAGGTTAACCTTGATTAACCCATATTAACTTAAGTTTTAAATCAATATACTCATCCACAGAGAACGAAATGCTAAAGAACGGTTACGTGAAGCCGGTTTTGGTGACTACTCTGCCTCCGTACATGTCTGGTTCGCCGGCGTACGCTCATTCGCCGGACTCTCATAGAAACACGCCTAGCGTGCATAGCAGGTCAGTATGAAAAAAAAAAAAAAAAACATTAGGTGCCAGGTACCTTATTGAAGTGAAGCTTCTTAGGCATTGTAGATAAAATTGTGTGTAAGTACTACCAATTTTATAGGTTACGTCGCTGTACCTGCGCAGAAATCTTATTTTATACGGGAACTAGAGGATGCCCGCGACTTCGTGCGTGGAATTAGGTTTTAAAGATCCCGTGGGAATTATTTGATTTTCCGGGATAAAAAGTTGCCTATATCAATTACAGGGACTCAAGCTACCTCGGCACCAAATTTCATACAAATTGGTTGAGCGGATGGGTTTTTGGGAATCCCGTGGGAACTCTTTGATTATCCGGGATGAAAGTAGCCTGTGTCCGTCCCCGGGATATAAGCTAACCCTGTACCAAATTTCGTCAGAATCGGTTGAGCTGTTGGGCCGTGAAAAGGTAGCAGACAGACACACTTTCGCATTTATAATATTAAGTATGGAAGTATGGATTATGAATTGAGATAGCTTTATTAGTCTCTGTTGTTCGTGTGTTTAAAATCTTAACGTCAAGCAATAAGGTCTGTATTTCATTGGAGTACAGTCAGAGGCCATAAGTCGTTTAGCACCTTCATGATCATATTCTCGTGGCACAGTTATGCATTTTATGTGTGTTAGGTGTGTGTAGAAAAAGGTCATAAGTGTGACAGGTTTTTGATGCAATAGTTTCCAGGAATTGCTACTCGAATTCTGAGGCCGACCGTACATTCGGTTTTAGTCGTTAGGTCGCACTTTTCTGCGCAAACGAATTTTGCCGATATGACTTATAAAATTGATAGTACTGTTACTCGTAGAAATATTTACTGAAGTAAAACTTCTAAAGCGTAACTTGAGAGTTACTCAGATTATTTTCGGACGAAAAACCGGTCAAGTAGCTTCGCTTCAAAAATGATTTTCTTGTATATTATGCTGAATTTATGGATATCTCCTTCCTAGATGATGCCGCGACTTCGTCCGCGTGGATATAGTGGTTTTAAAATCTCCCGCGGGAACTCTTTTCCGTTGTAAACCTATAGGGTACTTCCCGTTGACCTAGGATCATTTTTGGCAGGTAGGTAGGTCTTATAGCACAAGTAAAGGAAAAAATCCGAAACATCACAAAAAAGACTTAAATTGTGTTCACGAAAAAATTAATTTACTAAATGACATATAGATGGCGCTATATTTGGTACGATGGTACGGAACCCTTGACCTGATCATTAAGAGGGGTCTCTCCGTCACTCGCTTCATACAAACGTACTTCCAATTTCATTTGAATATTAAGCAACCAAAGTCCATGAAATTTTGCAGACATATTCTAGAAACTAATATCTATGTCTGTGGTTTTCCAGATTTCTTTTAAAATATTCGGTTTCAAAGTTACGCGTTATTTAAAATTTACATACAAATCTTTGAGCCCCTGTAATATTAAAACTACATATTTTTAGAAAAATCTAAAACACCACAGACAGATATTAGTTTCTAGAATATGTCTAAAAATATGTAGTTTTAAAATTACAGGGGCTCAAAGATTTGTATGAAAATTTTTAAGACCGCGTAACTTTGAAATTGGATATTTTAACAGAAATCTGGAAAACCACAGACATAGATATTAGTTTCTAGAATATGCCTGCAAAATTTCATGGACTTTGGTTGCTTAATATTCAAATGAAATTGGAACTACGATTGTATGAAGCGAGTGACGGAGAGAGCCCTGTTAACTTGTTATAACGGTAGTAGAATTACACAGTATGAAAATTTCAACTCTCTACCTACTACGGTTAATGAGATATAGCCCGCTCACAAACATACGACGGACGGACGGACAGCAGAGGCTTAGTATTAGGCTCACGTTGGCCCCTTAGGGCAGTGTTCCGCAAACTTTTTGTGTTCAAGGTACACCTAGGAAAACGAAAAAAAATTGAGGTACACCACAAATTAAAAAACAGTTTTTAAGTAATATTAATCAACTTTTATTATTAATCAACAAACTTAAACTATAAATTTCAGAAAAGGTATTTAATGCGAAACATGAGACTGTTTAATTGAGCATAGACGGTCTAAATTTGGAGTAATCGCTGACAAGGCTGCTCTCATTTCTTCGTCGATCGTCCTGAGGCGTTCCCTTTTTTTGGTTTTTATTGTGGTAAGAGTCGAAAATCCTAATTCACTCAAATAGGTCGTTGCAAACGGCAAAAGTATTGCTTACTTACCCTTACTTACTTACTAAAAATAATTTTATAAGATAACCACGGCACACCAACTAATGATCACGGTACACCAGTGTGCCGCGGCACACACTTTGCGGAACACTGCCTTAGGGTACAGTACCCGACAAACAACTTCAACATTGACGCGATTGGCTGGCGATTGGTTGATCAGTCGGCGCGAGTGCACGCGATTGGTTGATACGTCGACTTTTGCTTCCCGGATTCGCCAACTTTCTCCTATTACACCTTTTCAGGTCCAAGTTGTTTGCCGGGCACTATACGGAACCTTTTAGGGTTTCGTACCTAAAGACAGATTTACGACAGACATAAATCTGTCTCGTTTAAACTCCGTCTTGAGTCTGAGTAAAGTTAAGATATCAAGCTTGTGATTTCCTAAAAAGAATTCAGTATGATGTATGGGAGCAATTATTATTATTATTAATTTTTTATTAATATAATTTATTATGATTATTGTTTTATTTTTTGTTTCTTTCCTAGGTACATGATTGAGTTTTAAAACGAACAAGATTATGAGAATTTAAGTTTTTTTTTAATTATTGCGAATTAGTTGTATTTTTTTTCTTAGATAAGTTTAATTTTAATAGTCACATCCGATTCTTTTATTTTTTTACTTGATTCCTTTATTTCGTTTCGAATTTTTATAAGTTGACGACAATCTCAATTTAGTTAAGGTTTTATTTTTTTTAATTTTCGTAAAGTATTATTAATGTTGACTATATACTAATACGTGTCCAAAAATATTAAAGATAAATCAAAGTTATTTAAACTAAAAATGCGGCTTAGTTTTTATGCTATAAAACATACAGACTGACAAACTAAGTACTTCAAGACTAAAAAAATTTTAGACACGTATTTTCACGATCGGTCTTATAAAATTTGTTTTGAGTTCAGGTCTAGATTTATTCTAGACTTAGATCTGTGGAGTGTACTTTGACTTTACTCAGACTTTACTTAGAGTTAAAATGAGACAGAGCTATGTTTCTCACATAAATCCATCTCGCTTTAACCCTGTCAGTCTGGGCAAGGTCAAAGTACGCCCTGTAGATCTCAGACTAAGAGTAATGAATAAAATTTTCTAAGCAATACTAGTTTTTAATTATTTGATAGTATTTTTATAGCAATGTAAGGTTGTATTGATAAGTCTGTTTTTAACAAAACACATGAAATCCATGACTTTTTTTTAAATTTGAATAACAATATGGACGATTTTGCAAAAAAAAAATTATTTTTAAGTTTTTACGTATTAAAAAAAATATCGATAAAATATTTAGTTTAGGTTTAAAGCTATGTCCACACTAATAAAAATTTGCTCCGAGTGTAACAGTGATCGCACACAATACCATGTGTAGTATGTAAATACGAATATGCTCGTCTCATTTATCAACGAAAATAAATGGGGTTTTATTGACGCATATTTTTATTAGTGTGAACACGGCTTTAGAAAAAAGCTTTCATGTTTAGGCTAGGCGCGCACGGGCGGTTAATTGACTAGCTGGTCAAATAGAGTAGCCATCTTGGATTACCATACGTTATCGTACGTTGAAATTGCACGTTGTGTGTTAACATTACTACGTTACCGTTACCCACATACTCAAATTATGTCAATAGAGCCTCGATAGCTCAACGGTTGAGCGGACTGAATTCCGAAAGGTTGGCGGTACAAACCCCACCCGTTGCACTATTGTCGTACCCACTCCTGGCACCAGCTTTACGCTTAATTGGATGGGAAAGGGGAGTTGACGCCTGCCAGTTACGCGGACATCGAAACCTCGCCGTTTTAAGTTCCCTAACTGTCGCAACAGTCATGTTCCTAACATCGTAGCTTTAGTTTTTACGTAATTAATTATTACCACTATTAGTAAATTATTTTGACGATTCAAAAGCACTTGTAAAAGTTTATTTAAATGAAAATCTATTCTATTCTATAATCAACTTAGAAATCTATCAATTGTCTATCAAATGGCGTACAATAGTACAGTACTTTGAATAAATGATTTTGATTTTGTCGTTAACTTTGCCACTGACACTGGTCATTTAACCGCCCGTGCGCGCTTAGCCTTGCATTTACTACATGAAAAGCAAGAAATTTGGAAAAGACTTAAAAAAAAGTATTATTCTTTCTTATAGCTGCGGCACAACTATTCTACAACTTTAAAAAAAAAGAAAATGGCGCCGATGTGTGTTTCAAATATATGATTTAGGGGATAGTTTAGACAATTTCAATGTTATTGAGGTTTAATTGGTTAAGGAGTTGAAAAAAATGTAAATCATTACAAAGAATCATTTACATACAGCCGGTTCCCATTTGTCGTCTATCGGGCCCGGATTTTAATCGAATGTTCCAGCGGCAGAACATTTTATAGGAAATTATTCACACTTGTCTGAAACCGATTTTGTGTCAAAATGTTCTGTCACTGGAACATCCGATTAAAATCCGGACCCGACAGCCGACAAGTGGGAACGGGCTGTAAGGCCGCGTTCACACTATGTCGTGACAACAGATAGTCGTGCAATTAAAGCGTAAATGAAAGTGTTCATATACGCGACGTCACGATTAACTGTCGACGATTTTTGGCATTGACGACAGATTGTCAAGACAATGGGAATGGATCCAAAAATCGTCACGACTGATCGTGATGGCAAATCCAGTGGGAACAGCTAAATACGTTAGTCGTTCAACGATATAAAGAATTCGGCGACATATTGTATGGGAACAGCTGGAGACGATAGTCGTTAACGATAAATTAACCGTTACGACATAGTGGGGACGCGACCCAAGTGTTTATAGAGTGCACTTTGACTTTGCTCAGACTTAAAGTTTCAGTTACAACGAGACAGATTTATGTCAGCGATATAACGCTGTCTCGTTCTGTCTTAAGTCAGCAAAGTTCGCTCTAAAGATTTCATCCAAGTCGCGTATGACAGATTGAACTTTTTCTGTAAGAAATTCGAAATATTTTTAACTATGGTGAAGTCTACCAATCTGCACTTGGCCAGCCTTATGGATTATGGCCTATATGGCCTATACCCTTCGCCTAAACCCTTGTCGTTTTGAGAAGAGACCTGTGCTCAGTAGTGGAGCAGTGCAGGGTTAGGCCCGTGCCTACGGTTCACATCATACTCTCTAAGCCAATCTATAGGTAGTTTATTTCCTTATGGTTGAAATCTGTAGAGCGCACTTTGACTTTGCTTAGACTTAAGTTCCAGTTGAAACGAGATAGATTGATGCCAGTGATATAACGCTGTCTCGTTTTAAGTGTCTTAAGTCTGAGCAAAGTCCAAGTGCACTCTATAGATGTCAGCCTAAGGTCTCAATAAAGAACCAGTATTATTATTATCATGCCTAAAATAATCATGAAGCTGAATTTATGGCATAATGAATGAAAAAATTTATGGCATAGTAACATTGTCAATTCATATGTTTTCTACAACATATCGTAAGGCATTATCATAGTTTTAGACATACATATATGTATACTGATATTTCAGGGTCCCCAACGAATTTATATGTCACATCTTTGAAAAGGTTATTCTAACTAGTTAAGTTTTTAGGGTTCCGTATCTCAAAAGGAAAATCGGAACCCTTATAGGATCACTTTGTTGTCTGTCTGTCAAGAAACCTATAGTGTACTTCCCGTTGACCTAGAATCATGAAATTTGGTAGGTAGGTAGATCTTAAAGCACAAATACAGAAGTAAATCTGAAAACCGCGAATTTGTGGTTACACTATTTAAAAAAAAATTAAAATGTGTTTCAATTTTCAAAATAAGATAACTATACCAAGTGGGGTATCATACGAAAGGGCTTTACTTGTACATCCTAAAACAGATTTTTTATTTATTTTTATGTATGATAGTTTTTGATTAATCGTGCAAAATGTTGAAAAAAATACCCGAGTACGGAACCCTCAGTGCGCGAGTCTGACTCGCACATGGCCGGTTTTTTAAAAAACCATTTTTATAGTTCGCGATAGTTCGCCATGAAGATAGTTCGTAGTGAAGGGGAACACATACCCCGCATTGCCATGTTGAACTGTCGCGACCTCTGGTTGAAAAAATTCAAATGGTTTTACCATCAAAACACTTTGTGTTTTACTGAACATAAGAGATTGTAATTATTTGAAAATTATCAAAAATACTTCTTATACGCTCCTAAAAAATAATATTTAAAGAGATAATATATATATTTACACTAAAATTGGCATTTAACTATTTTTAAACTAGCCTAAAACTATTGTCCTTGAAATGTTTAAAACAATTGACCAATTTAAAGGACGGACGTTTCGAAAAAATAAGTATTTTAATTTAGATTAGATAGGAATTGAAATTGGATGTTGAAAAATCTTAATTACTTAACATTAGTAATAAATAATGATTAATATAGATAAATAAATTATTATTGATGTATAATTACTAACATGTATTAAAGATATTCCATTTATGTCTAAAAAAACTAAATTTACAACTCCCTTTACTATAGAAAATTTTGAATTCATTTTCGAATATAAAAAATTTCGACTAATTTTTTGCAATTTTATTGTTTAACTTTTTTATTAATTAAAAAATTTAATTGTTTAACTAAAACAATAAAAAAACTAAGAATAAACTAATTTAAAATAGTGCTATCTTTTCTGCACTGTTCTGTTCAAAATAAAATTATTTTATTATAAAATAAATAAATTATTTTTTAATGTTTACCTAAGAAATCATTTTTAGCATTTAATTTTATCTGTGGGTCCATGTGATAGCATTTCTTGTATAAATAAAGACAGAAACATATTTTTACCACGCAACGCGAAAATATCGCACTCGTAGATGTCAAAAGGTGCGTTAATATCTATGTAGTACCATGCGTACGAAGTTGTCTTCACTTTTTACCCGACTACGGCAAAGCCAAAAGAAGGGTTATGATTTTAGCCGTCTATGTATGTATTTTTGTATCCAGATTCTGTGTGTACCACCGTAACGCCTAAACTACTTGATTGTGATTAATGAGATGTCAATTAATTCGTTGTAAAGGTCCGGGTGACATGGCTATATTTTATACGAAAAAATTGACCTAACGGATGTTACATCAAAAAAAGTTGGGTTCTCCAAAAATTTTTTTTGCTATTGTATCGAGTGGGGTGTCAAATGAAAGAGGAGAAAATTCTGATTTCACGAATTTAAATGTACTACAACATTAAAATATAACCAAGCAATAAAAAAAGATTTTATTTATAATATTTCAGCGTTCTTTAAGGCGATCGTAGTCGGGTTTTAGTTTTCAATTTTGTCTTGTTTAAAACACAATTGTAAGAGCTTTCCTAATCTGTGAAGTTTTATAATATCTTTGGCTATGATACTAAAAAAATATTATATAGATTGGATAAGTCGATTGTTAATGTTAAAAAATACGGATTTTTTCTTTAACTAAATTAATATATTATGGACGTTGTTTGGAAAAACTTTAAATTATTTTTACCTTTGAAATGTCTAATTGTTGACCGTATGCCTCAAGATTTAGGAATTAAACAATCTGTTTAAAAGAAAAAATGAAGTAAATATGTATTTACTTGCTAGTTAAATAAAATGTATTTATAGTGTGCTAAGTGTTGTGAAATTTGTTAAGTTATAATGCATATATTACTATATAGTATATATATTTTGCATGTTATCTAAATCCTGTTGTACACTTATCTTAAACAAAATTGTGAAATTGTGCTTTTCATTTTGAATGTTATTAACACCAGACCCAATGAACGACAAAGCATAGAAACCGCGGTTCACGAAGTGATTAAGCCCCATCACAAAATAAAGAATTAAAAAAAAAAAAAAAGAAACCGCGGTTCTAACTATTGCCATTCGAAAATAAGAGACACAAACTCACATGTGTTAAGATGCATGAGACGGGTCTGCTCGCGAAATTCAAATTTAATTTGCGTTAACTCATGTCCAACTCATTATTTTGACTAATTTCTTAAACTGAACACTTTCAAGTAAAGTTTTTTTTGTAATCCTATGAAGATGATACTGCCATTGGTGGAATTAGAATGCCATAAGCCTAATTTGTCGTATTAGTTTACAAATTGCGAAAACCCAAATTTTTTTAATTTCGCGCGCAGACCCATCTCATGCACCTTAAACACTTAACTTTAACCAATTAAATTAGCGTAAATCGTTGTAGGCTTATGATTGGTTCAGACTGTTTCATGTGATACTGACCGCTGCCGTGATTGGCGGACTCAAAGTGTCAGTTACGTAGTTACAATCAAATTGAAGACATAGCGTTAGAGATTACGCACCACCCACCACAATACAGATTTCGTTACGCTATAACGGAGCGTAGGTATGGAGTGTTTCTATGCTTTGTCGTTCGCTGTATTCGGTTGTAGAGTTTCATAAACAAAGGAATAGGGAAAAGAAAAATTGTATTCACAACATCTTCTATGGAAAACTAACTAAATTTAAAATTAACTAAAGTTTAGTTAAAGTTTCGTGTACAGCAGAACTAAAATACGGTTTGCGTCAATTAATGCACAAGTTTATTTTATGACTATAATATGTATGTTATACAGCTTATACTGTACTGTACTGTATAATTTGGTGCTGCATTGAATAATTTTAAGTGATCTTACGTGATTGGGTATTTTCCTACTTTTGAATTTGATAAATATTATTACTTAATTATAAACTAGGATAAAAACAATGACGTACGCTGAAAAAAATATTAAAATCCAACAAAGATTTACAAAGTTACAGGCATTTTAATTTTGGAGTGAGAGGGTCTTCTATACCTTTCTCGCAAAACGAAAATTTGTATCAAACCACAGGAAGCCACTATGGCATTAGCACGGAGTGACGTCATAATGCTTTTATCGCTATCTCTGTCTAATCTGAAATATTTAAATGCTTATAACTTTTTTGTTATTTGATCCATTTAATTAGTTTTTTCAGTTTACACCATTATTTTTATCCTAGTTTACAATAAAGTAATAAAAAAATTAGAGTAAAATAGCCTATTCGTTTGCATATATCATAGACAATGAAGTATTTAAATAAATTAAAACTTAAATAGCTTACTTGATAATTTATAATTACAAACTGGCAATTTAAAAATGCACTTATTCTTAGATACATTTTTTTTTTCGATTTATTACTATGGTATAAATTATACAAATGTTGCCTGTTTCATATGTTTGGTTTTCGCCATTTTCGTCATTATGGCAGCGTGATAAAAAAACATAAAATATGAATTATACATTAATCATATCAATATGTAAGATAAATTATTTGTATTTTTCGAACAAAAATTTAAGCTATTAAACATGATATCAATTATGTACAAAGTAAGAATTATTAATTAACATGTTAAAAATAAGTATTAAAAATTGTCAAATTATTTCATATCAATATATTTTTACAACTTTTTTTTTACAGAAGCTGATGATAATATTATGTCCGATACGTATACGAAATATACACATTCTTTTCTGTCAAATAGATAAAATTTTAATTTTGTATATTTTTGTCAAATATAATATAAAATATATAATATTAATATACAAAGAATAAAATATACAGTTTCATATTTACGTTACGTTTTCATAATAACGATTGAAACGAGAGAAATAATAAATATGATTTTTCCTTGTCCTAGTTGCACACTTCGACCAACGAAATTAAAATTCATTTATATAGAAAAAATATAGGAATTAAAATGTGTGTTTATCTATGAAACTTTATTATATGTATATATTTTTACATTAAATAACATCGATTTTTAACGACTGGATGTGACTATTAAACGATTTAATTATAATAATAAATTTAGTAACTTCTAGTTAATTGATAAGTGAAAAAATTAAAAAGGAAAAAATAAAGAAATCAACGCTCAAGCAGCAAAACAGTTTTGCGTTTAAAACGATAAAGTGTCATGACTCAAAATATTAAAAAAAAATCATTATTTCTATTTTTGAAAATCCCAGAAAATGAGCTATATCATTAAGTTATATGAAATTCTCAACAATTGATTTAGTTTTTGCTAAGTTAGATTAGTTTTGAGGACCAAAGATTTTAGTCAGTATAAAAAAAAGATTCCGACGAATTGAGAACCTCCTCCTTTTTTGAAGTAGGTTAAAAAGTAACATGTCAGTTAAAGGTTTAGAATAATGACAATTATAGTCCGTACAAAATGACTTCTCACGCGCCATTGTAACTCTATGGATCAACTGTCATGTCAAAAGTGCGCTTCACCTATAAAATAAGGACTAAAATGGACTTCGTTTGTGTTGGTGTTAGCTGGCGGGCGTGCTCTGCCTTTTTGAAGTGTTTTTTTTTTTGTTAAAACTGACTGGAAAGCGCTCTAAGGGGGTGCCGTGCGTGTGTCGGCGAGCGCCGGCACAGACGGGGTCCACACTTGTATAGTTTAACTAACTTGTTACAAATAACTACATACTTGACATTGGCTAATCTTTGTAAAGCCAGACGAGAGAGAGAAAAAAGGCCTGAAATTGTACTTTTGACATGATATTTCACACATTAAGTTAAAATGTCGCGTCAGAACTCATTTTTTACGCATTATATTTGCTGTTAAATCTAGTTAAATACTGACATTAAACGAAGAACCCAAATAAGACGGTATTTATACTTTTATTTTCTGTGATAAAAAAAATTGAGTTATGACACTGTATCGCACATTGACTTGATATCTGTCAAATCTATGGTATCGCATCACAGTTTGACCACTCAGACTAGGTGCACTGTTGAAGGTCTCGGAACTAAATTGGTTTTTTTTTTTCGCCGGACCGGACTTTTTGTTCCGGATTGTTCGATGAATCGAACTAAAAGTCTAACAGAATGGAATAGACGCGCCTAAGTTGCAATACAACACAGCAATGTGTTTCGACCTTAACAGTATATTTCCACATACAACTGTACAGCTAGGCTGACTATAAAATACTATAGAAATAGATGTACTGCAATTTTGGATTATACAATTCTTATACATGACAATGTTGAATGTTCGCTGTATGTTTTGATGTATTTATAAATATAATTATACGTGAGAAAACTCAAATGGTTTTTTTTTTGTATAAAAATAAAATTGTCTTTGGTTATTTAGTTCAATTTTAAAGTCAATGTAGGTAACTTAAAGCGTTTAAAATTACCACGCGAAGGAATTTTGCTAAAGGTGATATCAAACGGCTCATTTTTCAGCGATTCATTTTGTGTTCAGATGTTTCATTTCAAGTAAAAGATGCTGAGTGAAAGGAAGTAGTGAACAAAAAATGAAAGTTTGATAACACCATGAAGTAGAAGTAATGCAGAGTTCACTTCTAATACTCACTGAAACAAATACCTATTTATCGCTATCCCACTTCGACTAACATGTTAGAGGGAGAGATCGGACCCCAGATAGAGAGATAGCGATAAGTAGGCATTACTAGTAAGCAATCCAGGTGTAGGTATATTATAAAATCAATGGTGATACATTAGAGATTTTTCATTTGGAGAAAATACCAAAGGCATTTTTATTTCACCTTCGCGAAAATGCAACACAGACGGTCGTTTTATTTTATTGTAAATTTTGATAATATTTACGATTTTGTATTATTTTTCAATTTTGGATACTTAAATGTAGATTTTTTGTTAACTATCCTATAATGTTCGCCTTTTTATAGTCTGTGCTGACATTTATGCGACAGGTTTAGTTTTTTTTTTAATTTTTTTTTTGTTATAATGACAACGACCGTCTTAAAAAAATTATTAACGTGTTGCATTTTCTCTTTCCTTTCCCGGTGGTGGCTGCTGACTACGGAAACTTAAAAAAAAAAACACAAAAAATATACATAATTGCAAAATATCCACAAAAATATGTAACTATTAATTCTTATACATGAAAAATATATGATATTGTAAAATAATCATAAAAACAAAAACTATGGTGATTTCGCACGCTAATTGATTAAACACTAATTGATTAAAAAAATTACAAATTTAAACAAAAAATATATATATTAAACAAATAATATAATTAATATAATAAAAATAATTGCATTGTATTCGGTAAAAAAAATTGTAATGGATTAAAAAAATATTATCTTCAAAACTTTCCGCCACTAAAATACATGCAAATTAAAAAAAAACATTCCTACCGAAAAAAAAACATTCCTACAAAAAAAAAAACAGTTACTTCAGCGCATCTACACCAGCGCAAACTGAGAGCAGTTTTATGGATAGCGACCTCTTCGAGCAGATTCGCGCCTTCGAACCGGATGGCTTCGACGACTTCGACTACTTCGGCAGCAACGTTGCTATGAAGTAAGGTAATTATTTTATTTAGCATGAAACCATGAAACCTCATAGAGAGAGCCAGTGCTTGCCAGATCTTCATTGTTTTATAAAAGCTTTACAATGCAGCCCCGGTAATCCGGCACCCGCTGTAATCCGACAAGTCTACCAATTACAATCCGGGTATCTTTAAAACAAGAGTGAATAGGCACCTTCTAGGTAAACGCGTCCCATCTTAGACCACATCATCACTTTCCATCAGGTGTGATTGTGGTCAAGCGCTTACCTATAGTGAATAAATAAAAAAAAAGTCTATTGTTATTGAATTTACTTAGACATAGGTACATAGTGAAGTATCTATGATTTATACTTCAGAGTATGTATAACATATAGAATCTTATCATTGGATCTTGAATTTGTCGGATTACAAGGTACTGTTTTGTAAAAAAAGCCGGACTATAGGGGGTCTTCGGAAATACTCTATAATCCGACAAATTCGATAGTTCGACACTGCCCTGCAAAACGTTTGTCGGATTACCGGGGGTCACTGTATTAACTACAATCTATCCTACTGATATAAACGCTAAAGATTGTATGTATGGAACTTTGATACTCTATCATGCAAAAACTACTGGATAGATTTGGCTGAAATCTTGAATGGAGGTAGATTATACCCTGGATTAACACATAGGCTACTTTTTATCCCGGAAAATCAAAGAGTTCCCGCGGGATTAGTTAAAAATCTATATCCACGGGATTCAAGTCGCGGGCATCAGCTAGTCCGTAATAAGTTATGGACTATGGTGATATCCCTTTAAAACTTCCTCTGTGTCGGTGTTAGCTGGCGGGCGTACTCTGCCTTTTTGGAGTGTTTTTTTTTTGTTTAAACTGACTGAAAAGCGCTCTAAAGGGGTGCCGTGCGTGTGTCGGCGAGCGCTGGCACAGACGGGGTCCATACTTGTATAGTTTAACTAACTTGTTACAAATAACTGCAAACTTGAAATTGGCTAATCTTTGTAAAGCCAGACGAGAGAGAAAAAAAATATCCTTTTGTACCATGATAGTCCCTTTCCCTCAATAGTCAATTTGATTACATCAAACTTTTAAGAAGTACTTAGGTACCTACTTAAAAAAAACGTTAATATTTCCTTTTAATTTTTCACCCCCGACCCAAAAAGAGGGGTGTTATGAGTTTGCCGTGTGTATCTATGTATCTGTCTGTGGCATCGTAGCTGCTAAACTAATGAACCGATTATACTTTAGTTTTTTTTTTGTTTGAAAGGTGACTTCATCGAGAGTGTTCTTAGCTATAATCCAAAAAAACCGGTTCAGCCGTTTGAAAGTTATCAGCTCTTTTCTAGTTACTGTAACCTTCACTTGTCGGGGGCGTTATAAATTTTTGATTTACACTTTTTATTGTGTTCTTTTTAATTTTCAGGAGAAAATATGACGAAAATTACCAGTAGATTTAGTTTGTTTTTGTGCTTCGAGTCAATTAAAATATTTAATTTTAAGCGTATTTTAAACTTATATTTTATGTAATAAATATAATTATATTGTGTTGCATCTTAGAAATTAGTGCCATAGACAAATATGATTTAAAAATGTATATAATATTATTATTGTTTTACAAAATGAACCAATTTTATAATAATATTTTTATTTCATTTTAAACTTTGACGCAACCACGTTTTGGGTTGAGAGAAGAAATAAATGATTAATTTAAATAATGGGATAAATTATATTGTGGAAAAATATGTATTTTTTGTATTTTATCGATTATAAATAGGTGCCATAGATATAGATAAAAAAAAAACGCCGTCAGATACTTACCAGTCTTCGATTTCAATATTGTTCCATACGGATTCTGATCGCATTCTAAATTTTAGAGTATTTGCATCTTTTTCTTACCAATATAGTAAGAAAAGGACAAAAATTAAATTAAATTTAAAACTGTCATACCTGGTGACTTTACCTGCCACTCGCGAGCCTATTGTTTAAATTTGTAGCGTCCATTAAAATTTACAGACTTTATGTAAAATTCATTTTCCGTCCTTTTTTAGCAATATTCAAAAGAAAAAGATGCGGATACTCTAAATTTAGTTTCGAGAAAAAAAACTGAATCGACGCCATCGTATATTTTTTATGTTTTAATGCAATTATTGTTTAAGTATATTAGCGTTTTTAGATGTATAGATATAAGAGCATTTGGAAAAATAGGCACCGTATACTTGTTGGAGGTAATTTTGCTTGAAAAAATTGCTATTTTACTGTCGACTGCAAGCCACTTCAGAGAGACGCGGGGATGTGATTGAAAAACAAACCATGCGTGCCATATTCTGTCAGTTCGAATTAGAAACGAGGAGGCAAATCGCTTCGTACATGTAAGTACAGTACCTACGTGAGTCAGCGATGTATTGATGATGATAATGAAGACTTATCGCTATCCCCTTCATAATGTTCCCTGTTGAAAAGGATAGCACTAGAGTTATACCTGTCAATTTAGTTTGGAGAGTGTGTACAATAGAATAGAGATGATGACTACTAGTCAAATCAGCGACTTTTTATCAAACGTCAAAACACTCGCTTAGTATGGGAGTTTGTAATTACACGGATGTGACGTCATAAACATTTGACGTACTTTTTTAGTTAAATCGATAATTTAAAATGGATAGCAAACTTCAAACTAACAGCGGACGTGGATTTTACGAATTTTGGAAGACCCTCTATTTAATAATTCCTAAGAAATAATTTATTTTTGACATAGTCATCATCCCAATTAGACCTAAATTATTAACATATATTTGTATCTGTCCTAGAAATCAAATTTTTGGAAAATGTACTTTCTGAGTTTAAAGGAATTTATGTTGTGATACACGTGGCCTTACTGAAAAATCTAGCTTTTGTGCTATTTATAAGAAAATTTTAGAAATTAAAGACTTTAAGGAATTTATTATATTAATGGCTAACAAAACTTTGCACATTTTTTTTATTGTATGTGAAATTCGGTGCTATTGTAGACGCATTTTAATAGTTCACTTTTGACAATCTTCCGTTGTTGTACTCTTTGCGGGGAAAGAAGTTAGTATAAGGCTGCTTTTCCACCAGAGATGTGCTATGCTACGTTGCTATGGATGCGTTTGATATCCACCAATCATAGTCATTGGTGCACATAGCTTAGCACTGGTGGAAACGGATTCAACTAAGATATGTTTTTTATATGGAAGGATGCGTGCTATGGATGCGTGCTATGGGCCGTCGCGAGTGGTGTAGCTATGTGCAGGCGCGGCAGGACGCGTGAGCGCCTCTCTCCTCACCGCGTCACTCTCACCGCTCCCCTACTATCGCTACATCGCATAGCTCGAGCTGCGCATCTCTCTCGCGCAGCTACTTTGCGGCGGCGCATCTTCATAGCGCATCCTCCTCGCACAGCTACATAGCTTAGTATTGATGGAAACGGTCACATATTTTCGTAGCATAGATTTCACATCTTCGTAGCATAGCTGCATAGCACATTTTTGGTGGAAGGGCACTTTAATGACCTCTCTGTTAAGTAATTCCATATAAATGATAGAGACAAAAATATCAATGGGTGCCAACCATTTTGTGTCCCTACCAATCACAAATAAAACTATGTTTTCTAATTGAATTCCTAATGTTTTTTGAAAGCATTTTCGAATTGAATTTTAAATGTTTTTGAAAACATGTTTATACAGTCCGACAAGGCTCTTTTGGCGCGTGACCAAAATTGGAACTAAAGCCGCCATCTTGAGAAATGCACGTCTTGTTGATAGTTCGCTGTGTCGGCATAAAGCGACAACAGCGCCCTCACTCAAGTGCCAAAAGAGCCTTGTCGGACTGTATGATTGGTAATTCAAAATGATTTTTGTCTCTATCATTTGTATGGGATTACATAACAGAGAGAGCACTATATTAACTTCTTTCTGCGGGTAGAGTATACTTAGAAGAAATGTCACAAGTGGCCTTTTTAATATGCTTAAACTGTAGTAATCACTATTTGATTAACAATAAATTAAAAAAAATTAAGCCCCAGATTGCATTTCTTTGTATCTCTTTAATCAATTTTTTATGAAATGTGCACTTATGAAATTATATTTTTAGCGTAAGATATTTTTTTAAAGTTTAGGTAAGTGAGGGTAACATCAATTAAATCTGTAATACTCGTTACCCTGGGTAAATTTGCGCTAATTAGGTTTGAGGTGAAGTTAAAATCCTCTGCGATTCTGTTTGCCTAGTGAGGACTACGCATCTACTACTACAATACTACCACTTTTATAAGTTACGCCGATGTACTTGCGCAGAAACCTTATTTTTGAATGGCGTAAATAATCCATACTAATATTATATCCATATTATATAATGTTATAAATGCGAAAGTGTGTCTGTCTGTCTGTCTGTCCGTCTATCTGTCTGTCTGCTACCTTTTCACGGCCCAACAGTTTAGATTCAGATTCAGATTCAGATTTATTTATTTGCTTTCATGTACATTTACATTAATTGATGGTGGGTGCTTAAAGCTAAAAGTTAAATACATGAGACCCTGTCAGGGCATGGCAAATACAATTTTAGGTACAGTAAAATGGTTAATATTAAAGATACAATAAGAATAGGATTAAAATTATTAAAATTATCATTACTAGATATTAAATATTATTCATTTGTATTCTTATATATTATTATATTATGAGAATGTTTAACCGATTCTGACGAAATTTGGTACAGAGTTAGCTTATATCCCTAGGACGGACATAGGCTACTTTTTATCCCGGAAAATCAAAGAGTTCCCACGGGATTCCTAAAGACCCAGCCACTTAACCAATTTGTATAAGTACCGAGGTAGCTTGCGTCCATGTTATTGACATAGGCAACTTTTTATCCCGGAAAATCAAACAGTTCCCACGGGATCTTTAAAAACCTTAATCCACGCGGACGAAGTCGCGGGCATCCTCTATATAATGTAATAATATTGGTCATGATTAGCATGGCTAATATTCTTTTCATAAAAAAAAAAATTTTATGGACGGTAATCACTTAACATCAGGTGACCGCCTGCTCGTTTGCTCGCTATTTTTATTTAAAAAAAAAAAGAAGATTTTTCAAGATGTTTGCCGGTATATGTACCTATATGTGCCCAAAACGGGTAATCTGATAGTAGTAACCACCATCGATGTATATGGATAGGCCCTTCGAAGATAAAAAACGCGCTCAAAAAGTCAATAGAATTTGCAAAAGTCTCTTGACTTTGTCAATGACGATGACGTAAGATTCAAGCGTATTTTTGCGGATGGAATTGTATGGGAAAGGCTAATCCATACACATCGATGGTAACCACTAACCACCCTGTCCTTTAATTAGCGCAAAATTACCCCTTTTGCCTTTACCCTTTTCTTACTCTATTGCAAAGCTTTTTGCTAATTAATATGTGAAGTTTATGATTATTAATAATGAAATTTGATAGTGCTATACCTATTATATTATGTATATTGATGTTATAAATTCGATTTTATAGATTTTACTTTTTATTTTTGTACAGAGAGACACTTTTAAAATACTTTGGAAATAACGTTTGAACTTTTTTTTTAAAAAGAATATTAGTCATTTTTTAATCATGACTAACATTCCCATTTCCCCTCCAACTAAGCGTAAAGCTTGTGCTAGGAGTGGGTACGACAATAGTGCAACGGGCGGGGTGTGAACCGTCGACCTTTCGGATTTCAGTCCGCTCCTATAACCGTTGAGCTATTGAGGCTATAGAGATGTTTACTTTGGTACTATGCTTTTCAATTGCTTCTCGGTTAAGTGCTAAGAGGGGTGTTATAAGTTTGACGTGTGTATCTGTGTATCTGTCTGTGGCATCGTAGCTCCTAAACTAATGAATCGATTTTGATTTAGTTATTTTTTGTTTGAAAGGTGGCTTGATCGAGAGTGTTCTTAGCTATAATCCAAGAAAATCGGTTCAGCCGTTTGAAAGTTATCAGCTCTTTTCTAGTTACTGTAACCTTCACTAGTCGGGGGTGTTATAAATTTTTAATTTACACTTGTCAATTACTTTTCGGTTAGTTGCAAAGAGGGGTGTTATAAGTTTGACGTGTGTATCTGTGTATCTGTCTGTGGCATCGTAGCTCCTAAACTAATGAACTGATTTTGATTTTGATTTTTTTTTTGTTTGAAAGGTGGCTTGATCGAGTGTTCTTAGCTATAATCCAAGAAAATCGGTTCAGCCGTTTGAAAGTTATCTCTTTATAATAATTTCTTAAGAGAAAAATCCGGAAAACATGGATTTGTGGTTAACATCACAAAAAAAAATTAAAATATTTTTTTTTTATACGGAATTTCTTGTGCTAGTCTGACTCGCGCTTCACCTGAATTTATTGAGTCTTCTTATTTGAAACTTACAATCCATTTAAACTCTACTTACCTAATTACCTATTTCAAAACACACACACGGAAGAGCGTTTAA
Source organism: Maniola jurtina (assembly GCF_905333055.1). Classification (NCBI taxonomy): domain Eukaryota; kingdom Metazoa; phylum Arthropoda; class Insecta; order Lepidoptera; family Nymphalidae; genus Maniola; species Maniola jurtina. The sequence continues at coordinate 1,532,003 of NC_060056.1, read as the reverse complement.
ATTTTTTGTTTTGAAATTCTAATCGATCGTACGAAAATGCAGTTTTTTTTTTTTTAGAATACGAGTATGTAAACTTTAAACACCATTTAAATATAATAAATTAAAAGTGTCTGTCTGTACTAGCCGGCTTCATTCGTTATCACTGTAATGTTCAATGTGTAGATGTAAACAATAAATATTGATTGTTGATAATAATTCTTGCGTTTTATTTTTGTAACCCAATTTCTTTTTTGACTAGGATTTACGATTTCCTTTTTGAACTACCGCCTAGGGTTTATATTTAGGATAGCTGTCGGCTTAGGGTGCCTTTTCACCAGAGATATGCTATGCAGCTATGCTACGAAGATGTGACTACGCTACGAAAATATGTGACCGTCTTTTCCCCGTTTCTATATCTACATTCCATAAGTAGAAGGAAGGAATTAGGGCCGAGGCACGTATGGCGTAGCGCGCTGCCGTCCTAACAAAGAGTGCAATAAGTCGAGTTTTTGGGCAAATTGACTTAAGACCATATCCGTAATCAGGAAAATGAGCTCTATAATTTCGCCTTAAACGTCTTTTTTGTATCTTCAGTAGTTTCGGTTCTGTTGGTTATCAAAACTGCAACATGTAATATTACGATTTGTAAGTAGCTAATCATAACCGCGCATATCTCGAAAGTAGTCGAAACCTAGTTATTGCTCTCTTCGTTAGGACGGCAGCGCGGCGCAGGCCATTTTTCACAGTCAAAATATTATCGACATTGTCCTCATTGAAATAATATCTAAAATCAATTGTGCATCCGTGCGGATACTCGCGCATCCGCGCGCAGTCCCGCGCGTGCTCGCGCATTCTCTTGTAGAAATTCGCGTAATGTGTCACGCGATTAGAAAACTTCGCGGGCATGCTCTGCGCTGCGCTCCGCCGTATGTGCGCCGGTCCTTATAGGCCAGTCATTTAAGCTTAAATTAGGTAAGAATCTCGGAATTCGAGATACCCAGCTGTAAGTCTGTAAATACTTGTATATTGACACCCTAAAAGTTGTCTCAAAACCTACATAATATGGTAGGGTGTACGCAACTATTAAATTTCAAGGTCAAAGGTTACAAGAATCGGTTATTTGTGCTTTTTTTGTAAATCTCATTTCCTATGGGTTTTTTGCTATTTGTATTTATTATAAGCGCAAAAAAACGATTTTTGTGACCTTTGACCTTGAAATTTAATAGTTGCGTACACCCTACCCTACCTACCTGTACCCTACCTGTACGTATGTAGGTTTTGAGACAACGTTTAGGGTGTCAATATACAAGTATTTACAGACTTACAGCTGGATATCTCGAATTCCGAGGTGAACTTACTATAATGACTGGACTATTAGGATCTTATATTTGGGCGAATAGTAAATGAAAATACAGTTCCTTGTTTATAATATTGTACATGTATTGACAGAATTCGTCTATAAACATCGCTATATTGTGACAAGTAATTTACATAGAATTTGCTGTTATCATAAAATTAAAAGGAAAAATACAACTTATACAATTCTACTTTATTATGAGCATAGCGACATCGCCCGGTGGTATAAAACTAAGTTTTACAAACAGTTCAGTACTACCACTTTTAAAAGTCACATCAAGAATGTACACCAATGAAATACAGACCTTATTGCTTGACGTTAAGATATTAAACACAAGAACAATAGAGACTCGTGCTATCTCGCTCATACTGCGCGCGTACAAAACATGGCGTATGCAACAACCAATAGCGAACGTACGCGCGCCTATTATTGGCTGAGATATGTTCGCGCCATTCAAAAATAAGTTTTCTGCGCAGGTACATCAGCTTAACTTATAAAAAGTTGTAGTACTGTAAAAAGAAGTGTCAAACATGCAAGCACATTCCTGTCTAAATATTATTATTATCATTAAAAAAACTTATTATTATACAGATACATGAGTTAAAATTTAAAATGCATTCTATTTTCAAAATTGTATGCGAGTACTTGAAAAAAAAAAAGATTAAAACAGATTAAAATTATATGAGAATTCAAAGTGCATTCAATTTTTTTATGTCCCGCATATCAAATAGGTACGCATTTTTTAAATCTTGATATCATAAATTATGCAAAACACCACGCGATGTCAAAACATTAAAAATTTATCAAACAACATACCGTATTAATTTAAAGGTAATATAGGTTTAATAATAATAAGAGAACGGATTTCAGAAAACCACTTCTTTACATTGGATTTTTTACAGAGGAAAAATAATTAAAAAAAAAACAATTCATCGAAATAACACCAAGATTCGAGATTTTATGTTCGAAAGTCAAAATCATTTAGTTTAAAAAGAAATCACATTGAATTTAATTGTTTTTTTTTTTTATTATTAAAACATGACGACAGACTGGTTCTCTAAAAACCGCAACTATTTTTATAATAGTCAATAAATATGAAATGCAACTATAAAAACATGTCCTCATAACGTTTCAATTTAACAATATTATAATTACAAATTATTCAAAATTACAACTCCGAGACCTTTTATCATAATTTTATTATTGGTTGAATATAATATCTACAATTTCGAAAATGTGGGAACTGGAAAAAGTGGTGGGGTCCAATATTAATCCTAGAATTTTATTGTTTTTTTTTTTTAATAATTCAAAGGTTGGCAGCCCTGCTTTAAAAAAATAACATAATAAAGAACTAGAAACCAAAGCTGTGTAGGGAGTTAAAAAAGAGCCTAATCTTTTCTTTTTATATATTTGACATGCTTGCATTTCAACTATTGAAATCACTAAACTAATTGTTTTTAACTTTAGCAGTATGCAATAATAATAATAATTACTAATAATAAAAATCTACTACATCTATTAACTCAACAAAAACCTACTATGGTATGAATTTTCTACCAAAATGGGATTCATAGTTAACTCTAGCAACTTTAAATTCTGTTTTTTTTTATTCGACTTAGACTGCGTGGTATTTACGTATATTGATTTATTTAAAACTAAAAACGATCTACTTATAAGATTTAAAAAAAAAACAGATTATGTACTTATAAGATTTAAAAAAAAAAAATACTTATCATTAGTCAGTCAAAAACGCCATCTCAAAATAAGCTGAATGCATTTTGTTGATAATGTCACCAATAGATAAGAGGCAGTGTTATTTTTGCTGTCTAAAATGCTATCCTTTTCCGCACAGAACATTACGAAAGGGATAGCATTACAATTTTGAGATCTGTCAATATATCTCGAAAATTCCTATTGACGCTTGTCCGTCTGTCGGTCTATCAGCGAGCTGTATCTCATGAACTAAAAAGTAGAGAGTTGAAATTTTCACAGAGTGTGTGTTCCTATTGCTCCTATACCAACAAATGATAAAAATTTAAATGGCCGCCTAGAAATTAAAAAAAAAAACTCGTACAATGGTACGGAACCCTTCGTGTGCCAGTCCAACTCGCACTTGACCGGTCTTTTAAACAAAGTATATATTTTACAAGAACAAAGGTGCAAACAGACTACTGTGTTGTTTGGGTCGCAAAACGCTTTAGCAACCGACCAATCATCTTTTGAATAAATACCACACAGTTCAAATAGAAAAAAAAAAAAACTAGAAATACCCAATCAAAATCTCTAAACCCCTATTTTTATTACTTAACGTGCTAAAATAATTATTGAAATACCCTCAAAAACAAAAAAAAAGTGTGCATTATTTTTATTTATTTATACATCTTTACTCTCGCAACTCTCACAGAAATGTACATAATTTTTTCCCAAATTTCATTAACTATTCGATTATTAATATGGACAGCCTTATATTTGTAGGCTAATTTTAATAATATTAATTAATAAAATATTTCATATTTTGCCATCTTAACTGGAAATATTACGTATACAATATGAGAAAGGACCCGCTTTATATATTAATTACCCTAATCCTAATCACACTAATATTATAAAGGCGAAAGTTTGTGTGTATGTGTGTGTGTGTGTGTGTGTGTATGTTTGTTACTCCTTCACGCAAAAACTACTGGACAGATTTGGCTGAAATTTGCACATTGGCTACTTTATATCCCGGAAAATCAAAGAGTATCCACGGGATTTTTAAAAACCTAATTCCACGCGGACGAAGTCGCGGGCATCAGCTAGTAATATTATAAATGTGGATGTTTGGATGTTTGTTACTCAATTACGCAAAAACTACTGAACGGATTTGGCTGGGAATGGAGATAGATTATACCCTGGATTAACACATAGGCTACTTTTATTCCGAAAAATCAACGAGTTCCCGCGGGATTTTGAAAAACGTAAATCCACGCGGACGAAGTCGCGGGCATCAGCTACGTATTTACTAAATCAATAAATCAACTGTAATGTCAAAAGTACGATAAAATAAAATAATAGAATAAATATGGCGAATAAGTTTTCCAAAATTTTTGCATTATAGACCGTATTGTTAAATATCAATTTTTTTTTTTTTTTACAGACGCGCTTGGAGACCTGCTAGCAAGTGATGATGCAGCCTAAGATGGAGCGCGCTTGCCTAGACGTTGCCTATTCACTCTTGACTTGAAGGCACCCATATTAAAAGTGGAAGGTAAAACTGATGCCGGAAACTGTCATGTCAAGCCCTTTCTCAAATTATACCCGATTACGATTTTGATTGAATATATCTTTAATGTATTTTCACTAGACTTTTTAATATAACTACATATTATGTAGATTAAAAATCGTTGCGCATGCAAATTATTTTCCTTGCAAACCGTAAGTTTCAAGTGACAGTTGACAGATAGGTCATTAAAAAAAAAAGAATATTAGCATTCTAAAGATGACTAATATTCCCCTTTTCCCTCCAAGTAAGCGTAAACCTTGTGTTAGGTAGTACGAAAATAGTGCAACGGGTGGGGTTTGAACCAGCGACCTTTCGGAATTCAGTCCGCTCCTCAACCGTTGAGCTATTGAGGCTCTAAATTGGTTTTCCTATTCTTAGTATGGACGTCTTTAACTGGGGCATGATGCGATTGGCTTCGGTTCAAACTTTTTTTTTGGACCAAAAGTCATCAGCAATAGATCTTGTAGGAATAAACTCAGCTTAGCACACTTGGTTTTAGGTTAGATTGTTTATTTTTTAAAGGACTCCCAAAAGGAGGAATTCAAATTTTTGAATTTTGGATATTTTTAAAATTCAAAAATTTGAATTTTTAAACTATTTAATTTAATTAACTGTAATTATTTAAATTAATAAATTATAAATTTTTATTCAATTAAACTTTTACAAGTGCTTTTGAATCGTCAAAATAATCTACCACTGGTTCGGAATGCAGTATATGATGTATCCCAATATATGTGCAAAGATATGTTCGAAACATGTAAATTTCTAGTTTGTATAGTTCTATTTTCTTCATATTTTTAATTTAAAAAAAAAAGATCAACTGTTTCTAACGGGGACATAAGTGAAGATTTTCTGTGAAGTATTAAGTTCTTATATGTATCATAGTTGATATAAAATTGAATTCTGTGTGATAATAAGTCATCGCCCAAATAATAAGCTTTAATAAAATGTTTGATTAAAAAAAAATTGTTCTTTACACTACAAAAATTCGCACTAAATATATCACCGACGAACGATAAAACTATAACTAATTCATAATTATTATTATTTTTCGTCTATAAGAAATCTTATTTTTAGTTTACTATATCAATAATTATTATTAGGATTTTTACATTTTTTTTTTTCATTTTTTTCCATAATTTTCCTCGCGAAAGAAAAAATCGGGGAGATATCACAATTAACGCCTATTCACACTAAAATTACGCAAAAATCCGAAAAAAATATTGCCTATACATACATACAACCGACGCTATACCCCTAGCAACAACTTAGGCTTCAAACACATTGCTGTGTTGCGGATTGACCCTTCAAACATCAGAGCGAGCGTATTACTCACGACAGAGTAGTATGCATGTCTTCACATAACATGTACATACAGTATAACTATAACTTATCCCTTGCCTTCATGTTGGCACCATTGCACTTCATCATACAATAAAAACCTCACAAAGCATTGGTGCCAACATGACACACCAAAGGATAAGTTATAGTGAACGATCTGTAACTAAAAACCTCTAGTCACACGACCCCCCACAACACAGCAATGTGTCCGTACCTTTTGACAACAACCAATGTTAGACTATTGCCTAAAATGTTGTATCTCCAAATTCAGCCCATAAAACAATATTACAATCAAAAGTTGCTTGCTAGGGACTAACATTAACGACATTTTTAGTCATTTTTAGTAGCTTTTTCCTCAGTGTTGCCACATTAACGCCAGGGCAACCAAATGGTAATTTTAATTTTTCAGTAGCGTTTTCGTCATTACTATAAAACACAAATCAATAAATTGTTAAAACAATTCAGGTTATTTAGGTTTTTTAGTTTTTTTTTTGTCAAGGCTGTAGGTAGATGATGATTTTTACATCCCCTTAAAATTGCCATGATAATAAAAAGAGTCAGGCCTGAATTTTTCCTTTGCTTTTGCTAGTCCGGCTAGCTACACTGTTATTGAAAAACAAAGAAGTATTATACTGTTATTGAAAAAGTTTTTTTTTTTTTTTAAATTGCGAGATAGGTTTTTTTTTATGTTTGATGACAATCATGTTTAAAAAAACAATCTAGGTTAGCGCGCTGTCATAGATGCCTATTCACCCTTGAAGGCATTTAAGTTGCAATTTTTTTTATTAAATCTATCTGATTTGCAAAATTAGATTGGTTTGGTTGACGGTCAGCCGTGCGTTTAAATTGTTTTAGTTGATATACATAATACCATCGTCTTGCGTGATAAAATCTTGTAAAAAAAAAATACAAGCGACTTTTTTGGAATATTGGAAAATTTGTCGAATATTCATGCGCATTTTTGTGGACCATACGAGACGAATTTTTGAATATTGAATTTGTTTAATATATTCATACGCATTTTCGTGGAATATAATGAGATGACGAATTTTTTGAATAGTCAATCACATTTTTGTGGAACATAAGAGGCAAATATTTCGAATATTGAAAAATTTGCATGCACATTTTTATGGATTTTAATTTGGAATAGGCATCTATAGAAATCCTATAAGTTTTAGGAAGTTTACCTCGAGGGCTTTTGAGTGTGTTACATACATACAAAGTTTGATTCCCATTTGAATATTATTGAACCAAAACGAATGAATGAAATGAATCAAAATTTTGTGAATACATAATAGAAATTAATAACTTGTGTGGTTTGCCAGATTTCCGTAAAAACACGCAAACCACATACACAGGTGTTAATTTATAGAACATGTGTACAAAATTAATTTAATTGAGTAATATTCAAATCAGAATCAAACTAGGTTTGTATGCAGCGCGCTTTGAATACTTCTCTTAAGACAACAATAATGTGCATTCGTACGCGACCGACATCAGCGTTAGAAGAATTCAGGTTTTTAGTAGCAATTGGTAATTTTTAGTAGCAGTGTTGCCACACTCCCCGTAGGTCACAGAACCAGGGCAAATATTATAACATAATATTTAAGATTTTTTGTACATTTAAATTTTGCCTCCAAAGAACGTATATTTTATTTCATAGAGTTTTTTCTTTGTACACTGGTTTTTTCCATTTTGGGTGTAGATTTTTCTTTCACTCTACTGTCTTTTAGGATTGGTTGTTTTTGGATTTTTTCGGTTTTCGTCGCCTGTGGCGGGATTTTTTCTGTGACTGGTGGCGTGGTGGGCTTTTTGGGTTTGTTGGCTTTCGCCGCCGCGGCGTAGTTGATGGGTTTGATTCCCGGCTGCGTCGATTCTTCTGTCACTGGTGGGGTTGATTGCTGGGGAAGGAAAAATACATCTTTAAAACATAGAAAAATCGTGAACAATATCGAATACAGAAGCTTGCTGATAGAGATACACCCTGTTGACAGACAGACATACGTGCCCGTTGGCACACTTGGCGTCTTCTTGACGTCAGGCTTGGCTTTGAAGTCTTTTTGACGTCTCATACATACATACACATACGGGCTAACGCAGAACCTCTTTGTTTTGAAGTTGGCTCAAAATATTTCAACTTACTTTAGCAACTGGCACCATGTCTCTGTTCAACCTTCTGATTCATTAGTTTTTAATAAAATCGGGAACAAACATACATACATACGGATCGAATACAGAAGCTCGCCTGATAGACACAGCCCGCTGACAGCCAGACCGACGGACGGACAGAGGGGCAGTGTAGGCTTAGTAATAAAGTCCCGTTAGCACCCTTGGTTACGGAACCCTAAAAATGTGTCAAACTCACTTTAACAACTTCGACAACGGGCGCCTCTTCTCTCTCTTCCACTCTCACGTCACTCTTAACAACTTTGACGCTCAACTCCTTCTTCTTCGGCTGCACTTTAGGCTCAGACTTGACCGCGACCGGCCGAGCCTTGGCCTTGACGTCCACTTTTGGCGTCTTCTTGACGTCCGGCTTGGCTTTCACGTCTTTTTTGACGTCTCGTGGCGATCTCTTGTCTTTGTCTGAGTCTATTGGAACTATGTCTGCCGCGCTGACTTCTGGAGGCTCGGTTGGCGGTTGTATTGATTCTAAAAAAATTCAAAAAAAAAATATTTTTATAATTTTTATGATAGTGTTTTTTACCTACACTTCAAGGAAATCACATTGTCGTATCACACTAATATTATAAAGGCGAAAGTTTGTATGTGTGTGTGTGTGTGTGTGTGTGTGTGTGTGTGTGTGTGTGTGTGTGTGTGTGTGTGTGTGTGTGTGTGTGTGTGTGTGTGTGTGTGTGTGTGTGTGTGTGTGGGTGTGTGGGTGTGTGTGTGTGTGTGGGTGTGTATGTTTGTTACTCCTTCACGCAAAAACTACTGGACGGATTGGGCTGAAATTTAGAATGGAGACAGATTATATTCTGGATTAGCACATAGGCTACTTTTTATCCCGGAAAATCAAAGAGTTCCCACGGGATTTTTAAAAAACTACATCCACGCGAACGAAGTCGCGGGCATCAGCTAGTTAGTTTATAAATTGCGAAAAACCAAATTAAATTTGAATTTCGCGGACAGACCCGTGTCATGCACCTTAAGGGGATTCACTTAGCCACAATTCTAAAACCACTAAAATTTCACCATGTATATTTTCTCTAGACCATGAAATGTTTATTTTCTCTACCTTCTGTTTTACTCTGTTCTGTGATTTGCTCTTCTTTGCCGTCAACTGTGTCCTTCTGCGTCACTTCTGGAACCACTTCTTTCGCACTCTCCGCTTCTGCTTTGACTTCAGTCTTTACTTCTGTGTTTGCGCTCTCCTGTTTCTTTTCTTCTAGAACGAAAAGAAAGGGCATATAAAATTCCAAACTTCTTTATATCATGCATATGCACCTAATATACGTTAATCGCCAAAAACCTTCTCGTAAGTGCCAATAACAACTGCACAAAATATCACCTCAATCTGATGAATGATACAAGAATACATACATAGATAATGAACAGACTTATAAACAAATTACACCCAAATCCACTAAAAATAGAGATCCACAAAAATATATTCATACCTCATAACAGTAACTCATTAAAAAAAATTAAGTATTTCAATTAAAGTTTTTAGTTGCAGACAAAGTCAAATCAGACAATCACATTTTCTAATTAATCAAATTGTCTAAATAATCACGTTTCCCGATCAATGAAATTACATAATTATTAATCACATTGCCCGATCAATTAAATTGCATAATTAATCACATTGCCTGATCAATTAAATTGCATAATTAATCACATTGCCCCATCAATTAAATTTCATAATTAATCACATTTACCGATCAATAAAATTGCATAATTAATCACATTGCCCGATTAATCGCTTGCCGCAACAGGTTTTTCACAAAAATACTCTCCCGCGCGCGTTTAGTTTCATTTTGGCTTTAGTTATATTTTTTTAAATAAAAAAAAGCGAGTTAACGAATAGGCCATCTGATGTTAAGTGATAACCGCCACCCATATAAAAACTATATTTGTAGTATATTAAGAAATAGTAAAAAATATAAATATCTTGTATATATCTTAAATTAAATATCTATGAAAGCAACACCGCAGCAATGTAGCTTTAATAATAATTACTGCAGTAATTAGAGCCTCGATAGCTCAACGGTTGAGGAGCGGACTCAATTCCGAAAGGTCAGCGGTTCAAACCCCACCCGTTGCACCATTGTCGTACCCACTCCTGGCACAAGCTTTACGCTTAGTAGGAGGGGAAAGGGGAATACTAGTCATGATTAGCATGGCTAATAGTCTTGAAAAAAAAAATGTACTGTAGTAATGTAGCGATTTCATGCAAAATTTTGACTAGCACATATTTCTGTGGATCCCTACCTGCTAACTTTTTTTTCTTCTTCCTAATAACTTTTTTGTATTCTGTGTCAATTTTTAGCCAAGCTCGAAAATTCTCTTTGGTCATTGCCTTTTTGTATGCCTTTTCCGCTAATTTTCTATCGTTTTTCAGTTGGCAACACTGTTCGTCCCACCATGGAGGTTGAGTACTGTCGTCTAATACTTTTTTGACGCTACCTATCTCTTTCTTGCCTCTCTCTTTACCTACAACGTAATATTAGAGAAGTTAAAAACTTGGCTTTTATATTTTGTTGACATTCGAATCATAACTATTAACTGTGTTAAAAGCTTGGCTCATATTTTGTTGATATTCAATTAAAACTAACAAAATTTATACTAAAACTGGCTCTTGTATTGCTGATATTCGAATCATAACTAACTATAACTGCATTAAAATTGGCTCTTATATTTTGCTGATATTTGAAATATAACTAACTGTAACTTTATTAAAACTGTATTCAGAATGATTTTATAATTATTGTTGTAAGTACTTTAATAAAAAAAAAATTCAAAAGAAAAATAAAACCGACTTCAAAAACCAAAAACACTAAAAAGTAGAAAATAATTTTTGTTTAGCTACACATGTAATGTACCTAAGTATGAAGTCGAGCGAGCATATTAAAACAAAATTAGAAATCCAAGAGTGAAGCTCGCCCGACTCCATACCTAGGTACATTACATGTGTAGCTAAACAAAAATTATTTTCTACTTTTTAGTGTTTTTGGTTTTTGAAGTCGGTTTTATTTTTCTTTTGAAAATTTTTTATTTCACAATTTTTAGTGGCCCCACTGTACTATAATATGCTATGCCCAGTTAAAACCCTACTGTTTACTAAGCTATTACAGTGATCGCGAGCAATTTGCTCTTATCCATTGAGGAGTTCTGTTCTCCATCTCCGAAGATATTCATCAGATCTTCACCAAATTTATATGGGACCACCTGCACAGTATACCCTTTCAAACAAAAAAAAAAAAATTCCAAATCGGTCCAGGGGTCTTTGAGTAATCGGGGAACATACATTAAAAAAAAAAAAAAAGATCCCGACGAATTGAGAACCTCCTCCTTTTTTGGAAGTCGGTTAAAAACATTGTAATTTGTAAAAACTAGTCATAAACGAGTCAAGGCATCTTGTAGCGGTTGCCACATTCAAAAGCAGATGTCGCTTCTAGATTCAATCAATCATCAACGCTCGATACATGAACCCCAGCCTGATAACTCACGACCCGCGGCCTAGATGGCAGCACGGATAGCTTAATTGGAAACTCAAGGAGAAACACGCAACTTTCAATCGCATTGACAGAGCGTTTATCAAACTGCACTATATATATAGAAGTTTCAACGCACAACCGTCGGCCCAGCTGGCGCTACCGAGCACAACACCGCTCGGAGGGAAATTTCCCTATTGCTACGGTCGAGCACACACACAGACATACAGCTCCCGTACAATCTAAATGCGGCGCGTGTGTTCGAACCCTCGAACGCGAGTGAACGGGCGAGTAATAGTAGCTATGCTTTGCTTGTTCTGAAGAGTACAGACAAATCTTACCAGGTGGCTGTCGCGCTCTGTTGGGGACGAACTCAGCCGCCAGCGGGTTGAGTGTAGACCTGGATACTGCCTCTTCTAGTGACAGAGACCCTGAGCCGTTGCTTGTTCTGTAAATACAAACAAAACATTTTACTAACTATTGCAATACCCACCTTTTTTTTGTTCAGGTACAAGTTTGCTCTTGACTGCAATGTCACCTGGTGGTAAGTGATGATGTAGCCTAATATAGAAGCGGGCTAACCTGGAAGAGGTATGGCAGTTTTTATTAAACCCATACCCCTTTAGTTTCTACCATCATGACAGAACGCTATATCGCTTGGCAGCACGGCTTTGCCGTTAGGGTGGTAACTCTAACTAGCCACTGTCGAAGCCTCTCACCAGACCAGACCATCATCATCATCATCATCATCATCAGCCTGTGGACGTCCACTGCTGGACATAGGCCTTCCCTATAGAGCGCCACCACACCCGGTCCTCAGCCTTCCTCATCCAGCCACTTTTCGATCAGATTTAGACCAGACCAGTGATTTAGTAATTATAGAATTCCAAACCCTGCCGGGAATCGAACCCGGGACTTCTCACTACCACAAACCTTACCACTGTGCCAAGGAAGTTATCGAATATCACCTTACAGTATCCACCCTAGGAGGGGGTTTTAAGAGGGTTTATCCTCCCACAAAAACCTGGAAAACCCCTTAACAACTTACGTAGGATGGTTGTGTCCATTGGAGACAGGCCTGTGCCTCTGTTCCCGCTGCTCGTCTTCTAACATCGCCTCTATACATTGCTCCATCAACGCTTCTTCTTCTAACTGCTGCATCACCTGCAAATTTTATGACAATATGAAGAACAATTGAACCACGAGCGCAGTGAGCGTGAAATTTTTGAAACAAAACTTCTTAACAGACATTTGGAATGGCGGATCACCTGCAAATTATATATGTTGAACAATTGCGCCACGAGCGCAGTGAGCGTAACACTTCTTAACAGACATTTGGAAAGGCGAATTAGCTCGCAACAAACAAAACGAATGAATTCTGCGATGCAGAGCGATTTTTCACTCATATGAGTGAGCGAGACAAAGTAAAAGACTTTATGTACAGTAAAATTTTAGTGGTCTTAGAGTAGTGACTTGGTGAAGCACCTTAAAAGCACTTCTATCAATTTTCACCCATTCATAATCTTTAATTTAAAAAAAAAAAATATTGAGAAATGATTGTTTTGAAAAAATTTCTTACTAGCATATTTAACTTTGCATTTACAATTATTATTTTGCATTGATCACATTGCCTATGCAGTTAGGCAATATGATTAATGCAAAACACAAATATGATTAATGCATTAATCACATTGACTAGTTAGGCATTATGATTAATGCAAAACATGAATCAGTGCTTTTTAAGTTCTGTACTTGAACGGTCCCAATAAAACCCTATTACTAAGCCTCCGCTATCCGTCCGTCTTTCTGTCAGCAGTCTGTATCTCATGAACTGTAATATTGAGTTGAAATTTTCACAGAGAGTTTCTATTGTCGCTATAACAACAAATTAGTAATAAAAATTTCAAAATGGCGGCTTGTAAATAAAAAAAAATTACATAATCTTGTGTGATTATACGAAACCCTACGTGTGCAAGTCCAACTAGCATTTAAATGGTTTATTTTATTAGTCAATATTAAGGTTAGAACAAAATTTTACTAAAACTAATACTAACTCTGCAGAGTAAGTATAGGTAAGACTCACTTGCTTGTCGAATTTCTCCTCATTCTCCATCCACATGTCTTCGAAGTCATCCGGCATCGCGGGGTGCGCGGGTGGGTACTGTGGTACGTAGTACGCGCCTGCCATCACGTATCCTGCTGAGTAAGTGATAAAACTCACTTGCTTGTCGAACTCCTCCTCATTCTCCATCCACATGTAGTCTTCAAAGTCGTCCGGCTGCGCGGGGGGCGCGGGCGGGTACTGTGGTGGGTAGTACGCGCCTGCCATCACGTATCCTGCTGAGTAAGTGATAAAACTCACTTGCTTGTCGAACTCCTCCTCATTCTCCATCCACATGTAGTCTTCAAAGTCGTCCGGCTGCGCGGGGGGCGCGGGCGGGTACTGTGGTGGGTAGTACGCGCCTGCCATCACGTATCCTGCTGAGTAAGTGATACAATTTTATTAATTTTTGGGGTTCCATAGTCATAGTCATTCTTGTCGTTGTCTCTCTGTCTGTCTGTCTGTCTGTCCGTCCGTCCGTCCATCGTGTCTGTCAACAAAACCTATAGGGTACTTCCTGTTGACCTAGAATCATGAAATTTGGCAGGCAGGTAGGTCTTATGGCACAAATATAGGAGTAAATCTGAAAACCGTGAATTTGTGGTTAAACCATTTAAAAAAATTAAAATGTGTTTAAATTTTCATAATAAGATAACAATACCAAGTGGGGTTTGAAAGGTCTTTACCTGTACATTCTAAAACAGATTTTTAATTATTTTTATGCATAATAGTTTTTGATTTATCGTGCAAAATGTTGGAAAAAATACCCGAGTACGGAACCCTCAGTGCGCGAGTCTGACTCGCACTTGGCCGGGTTTTTGTCTTTGTCACTTGTATGGGATTAGGTAACAGAGAGAGCCGTATACAAACTTCTCTCCGTGGATATGATACCTGGTATGTGCCCCCTGGGTATGTGCACGGGGTAGACGGGCGGACGGTGCACGCCCGCGTCGCCGCTGCCGACCACGCCGCCGCCCACTCCGCTGTCGATTATCACGCCGTTTGGCTGCAACAATCCTCATCATCAACACTTGATATTTTTAGGGCTCTGTACCTCAAAAGGAAAAACGGAACCCTTATAGGATCACTTTGTTGTCTGTCTGTCTGTCAAGAAACCTATAGGGTACTTCCCGTTGACCTAGAATCATAAAATTTGGCAGGTAGGTAAGTCTGTCTGTCTGTCCGGCCGTCCGTCTGTCTGTCCGTCGTGTCTGTCAAGAAAACCTATAGGGTACTTCCCGTTGACCTAGAATCATTATCAAGTACTAACAATAACCTAACTATTATACCGCAAACTGGGAAAATTCGATGGGAGCTGTAGTTCAGAAACCGAGCAACCTCTTTCGTGTTTTTTAGGGTTCCGTACCTCAAAAGGAAAAACGGAACCCTTATAGGATCACTTTGTTGTCTGTCTGTCTGTCTGTCTGTCTTTCCGTCCGTCCGTCGTGTCTGTCAAGAAAACCTATAGGGCACTTCTCGTTGAACTAGAATCATGAAATTTGGCAGGTAGGCAGGTCTTATAGCACAAGTAAAGGAATAAATCCGAAAACCGTGAATTTGTGGTTACAAAATTAAAATGTGTTTAAATTTTCATAGTTCTTACTATGAAAATTTGGGTACCATATCCAACCACCACCCACCACCAAGTGGGGTATCATATCTTTATGATACCCCACTTGGTGACTATACCAAGTGGGGTATCATATGAAAGGGGCTTTGCCTGTAGATTTTTATACATAATAGTTTTGATCTATCCTGCCAAATGTTGGAAAAAAAATCCGAGTACGGAACCCTCGGCGCGTAAGTCCGATTCAAGGGGCGGACCAACAAATTCCTGAAAGGCCGGCAACGCATCAGCGGTACCTCTGGTGCTGCAAATGTTCATGTGCGGCGGAAATCACTTAACATCAGGTGACCCACCTGCTCGTTTGCTCTCTATTTTATTATCAAAAAAATCATCGCGACCCATCACCGGCTCACTACAGTTCGCGACAGGTCGACATGGCAATTTTCTAGTGAGGTGACAATATCACATACCAGGTAATCGATATAGACAATTTTTTGGTAGGTACTGTGTTTAAATTTTATCACCACCTTGTTCTAAAGTAATATCCTTATTGAAAACTAGCCAATGCCCGCGACTTCGCCCGCGTGGATTTCGGTTTTTCCTAAATCCGTGGGAACTTTTTGATTTTCCGGGATAAAAAGTAGCCTATGTGCTAATCCGGGTTATTATCTATCTCCATTCCAAATTTCAGCCAAATCCGTCCAGTAGTTTTTGCGTGAAGGAGTAACAAACATACACACAAACACACACATACAAACTTTCGCCTTTATAATATTAGTGTGATTCTTGATGAATTGAAAGATGCAGAGTAAAACACTCGACATGGCAATCAAGGCCCCCCCCCCCCCCGCCTCATACCCCGATTGCCATCTCGACCTGTCGTGTAGTACAAGAGTGAATAGGCACCTTCTAGGTAAACGCGTCCCATCTTAGACCACATCATCACTTTCCATCAGGTGTGATTGTGGTCAAGCGCTTACCTATAGTGAATAAAAAAAAAAAGTACTAATTTTATAATGTTAAGAGCCCCCGAGACGATCAATCGCGATTGTCAATTTTTACGTGATTGATGCTCATTGTCAATGCCAAATGATTGTTTAATAAGAGAATCGAAGCAATTGTCAATTGCAACTACGGTATTGAAGGACATTGATGGTGATTGATGGCAATTGACGCGTGTGCATTGACGTTCAATGACAGCAATTGTCAATCGTTTTTATAATCATCCGGCTCTGTTTTTAAAGATTTCTTGGTAAATGTTCGTTAGTGAAGCGATATCTTAAATTATAACATTTCTTGGACCAATGTCTAGTTTTTTTCGTTTTTTGTGGGTAGAAACTGCAAGAAAATACTATATCTGCGTTTGAAATCATATTTCGAGCCTTGACTTTCTTCATTGCAGTTCAATATCAGACTGAAGCAAGCGCAAATGATACACATTCATTTGGAGCTTCAATCGCTCATCATTTGAAATCTTCAATCACGTAAGCATTGTCAATTGCAAATTATCGTTTCGGGCATCCTTTAGAGAGAAGGGGTAAAATTATTTCTCACCTGCCACTGCCCATTTTCCTCGTTGCCATAATAAGCGCCAACGTTTGCAGATGTTTCCGGAATTTTCATGCTTGCACTTACAATTTACACAACTACCCACAGATTAACCATACGATATAAAATACACTCCCGAAAAACAATTACTCACTTAAAGGTTAATTTAAAACAAAATCTAATTACTGGCTTCGAATAATACAAGTTAAAATTAATAGTAAAAGTTTTAAACAAATAGTTAAAGAGTTACGCGTTAAATCTTATGATATATAATTTGAGGCACTGTTATCATAGGCTTATCACTTCTTAGTGGGTTTGTTTCGATCATGTCTGGTGTAATTGCCAACTGGAAACAAAAAAAAAGTTATTTTTAGAGTTCTGTGTGTCCAGAGAAAGCTGGTCAAGTGCAAGTCAGTTTTGCACACGAAGGGTTCTGTACCATCGTACACTGTAATAGTATATACTACTAGCCGATGCCCGCGACTTCGCCCGCGTGGATTTAGGTTTTTCAAAATCCCGTGGGAACTCTTTGATTTTCCGGGGTAAAAAGTAGCCTATGTGCTAATCCAGGATATTGTCTATCTCCATTCCAAATTTCAGTCAAATCCGTCTAGTAGTTTTTGCGTGAAGGAGTAACAAACATACACACACGCACACATACACACAAACTTTCGCCTTAATAATATTAGTGTGATAGTGTGATACTTATAATAGGTGCTCAGTAGTGACCCAGTGATGACTTGATGTTGAAACAAAAGTCTTATCTATGTACCACAATAATAAAAATAGAAAGATATACTCAGATTACTTTTAGGAGTACTTATAAATCATCAAATTAATCTACCACTGGTTTGGATTGCCCACACTTGTTATTTTATTTAGATACAAGTTAGCCCTTGACTGCTGGCTCACCAGGTGGTAAGTGATGATAGTCTAAGATAGAAGCAGGCAAACCTAGAAATGGAATGGCAGTTTTTACTAAACCCATACCCCTTTAAAATTGCTTGGTGGCATGGCTTTGCCGGTAGGGTGCTAACTAGCCACGACCAAAGCCTCCCACCAGACTAGACAAGAGATTTTAAAAACAAAGCATTCTGTACCAGTGGTATATGCATTTGACGATTCAAAAGTACTTGTAAACGTTTAATTGAATAAAAAGTATTTTGATTTTTAAAAACCCATAGAATAAGAAATATTTAGTTTTTTTTTTTTTTTGGGAATTGAACCCAAGGCCTGCCACTAATAAGACCACAGCACTTACCATTGTGCCAGGGAAGTTGTAAACTACTGAGAAAACCAGAAAGAAATGTAGTTACTTCATTCAAAACACTAGCTTCTGCCTATAACTTGATCTACGGTATGTCTATGTTATATTCTATTATTAGTGTCTATATATATTAGTGTCTAGCACTCAGGGATAATCAATCAGTGAAAGAATTTTTAAGAATGGATGAGTAGTTTTGGAGATTACCTCTTATATCCAAACCTACAAACTTTACCTCTATATAATATTAATATAGAAGAATTACACTATACTTGTGCTTGTCAAACTTGTACTTTTTTAACAACAATAAAACAGCTTATTAAAATATATATCAAGCAAAAATGTTAAGAAGTCAACAGAAAGGTATGCGAGTTACAAAGTACCTTGCCATTGATCTTATTTGGAACACATAATATGAAAGTGTTTCAAAACATCTCTACATAGTAATAAAAAGTGAAAATTCATGATGTTAATTGCCAGTTGTTATGGCTAACTGGCATAATAGAAAGTTATTAACATAAGTGTTAACGGAAATTGATGTAAACCTAACAATATTTTCCTAACATTACACTTCTATCGACAATTATGCAGTTACATTGACAGGCATGAAACCAATCTTAAAATAGACCACCTATATACGATATAGAACGAAAATATGTAACTGACCGACTTTTGTTGTTAAGTATGTGGACCAAGAGATGGAAATAATGTCGACGTGTTAAATTTTAGTGCTCACATTTCGTCTAGAGGATGCAATACATTCGATTCGATCTTTAACACGTGTTATCAACGAAAATATGCAGTACTTACTCAAAATTCGCGGTTAAGGCGCGATCTTTATCACTTTACCGCAGTTTAACGTAACCACACACTGTTTATTGCGTTTTCGTTGCACAATATTTTAATTTTAAACTAAATAACCTAAACACCATTTCACACAAGATTTTTACGCTAAGTCGTGGCTATAATGGCGACCGGAGTGAACATCGTCTGCATGGAATACAATTTTCAATAACAAAACTAACTTCGCACTACTGAAATGCCGGTTCTGTTATTTTCAACGGAAGTTTTTTAGAATTGAATTTGTAAAAGAGATAAATTATGATATATTTAGTAGTTACTTCAAATTACCTTTTCGAGAGAAACTTATTCTTGTAAATTTAGTTGGGCCAAAATGAAGTCAATAATATTATTGTCAAATAATTTTTGATGTTTGATTCAAAAAATAGTTCTACTCTTACCAACCTAACAGCACACAGAAGGCTTAGAAGGAGACTGGAAATTGGAAGGAGAAGGCACGGAGCTTGAAGAAGGTGAGAAGGATTTATGATACCACTACATGCTTGTTATATGGTGCCGCTAAACCTTGTTATTGGCGAAGTACATTGTGCTGGTGTGGCACTACTATAAGCCAATACAAAATAAGAAGAAGAACAACAAATAACTACAAACTTGACATTGGCTAATCTATGTACAGCCAGACGAGAGAAAACAAAAGAGCTAGAACCCGGGGCCGAAAGCTTTAAAGACTTTAAAATGACCAAAGAGTTAATGTGGACTTCGTCTGTGTTGGCGTTAGCTGGCGGGCGTGCTCTGCCTTTTTGGTTTATTTTTTTTTTTTTTTTTAAACTGACTGGAAAGCGCTCTAAGGAGGTGCCGTGCGTATGTCGGCGAGCGCCGGCACACTCGGGGTCCATACTTGTATACTTTAACTAACTTGTTACAAATAACTACATACTTGACATTGGCTAATCTTTGTAAAGCCAGACGAGAGAGAGAAAAAAAAAGAGTTAATGTTTATGGTATAGAATCTGTGGTACATCAAAGAGAATAACCTATAAATTACACAGATTTTTCTGTGAAAAAGGAACAATCGGGGGCTTGAGTTCGATCAATTTTCACTGTGATTATAAACATAATCCAGATCCAGATTCCATACTTTTATCTCAATAATCTCATGACCAGTACCTAGTAGAGCTGGAATATCTGCGTATAATTATCAGTTTCCGTAAGTTCCTTTCGATTTTTCCTTCAACTCTACCTAAAAATTTAACAACAGCTGTTCTTTGACAATATTAAAAACAGTTCAGCTTTTTATTCTGGTCGGTGCAGTTCAGGCTTGTCATCCATTCATGCATTTTGTAAAATTATATCTTTGTACTGTAAACTTCAATGGGTACTGTATGGTATGGTTTTATGGGTACTGTAGTGTTTATCAAGCCATGTGAAGGTAATCCATCCCTACAAATATGAAAGTGTATATCTGTTTGCTAGCTTTTCACGGCCTATCTGAATAACCTATTTTGACGAATTTTGGAAGCTGTAAGACTTATAGAACTTGTATATTCACTTGTCTGGGGTGTTATAAATTTTTAATTTACACTTGTAAGTTCTTTAATACATGCATGGCTATACCTAAAGACGTATATTTATACTTATGTTTTTTTTTCAGATTATTCACCACTGCCAGAACGTCTATGGTTTCAGTCAGACTGTCTTCAACAACTGCCAGAATCACAAAACGAGATATTTTGATGGTTTCTCGAAAATGGATAGCAAAGAAAAAGTTACATCAAAACCATCTAAACCACGTTTTATATTCGAAGAGCACAATGAGTTTATCAAAAGAGAGCGATCAACAAAAGAAAAACTTGTTTTATACCCTGTTATAAATATAGATGTTGTGAAAGAGGAAGTAAACGAACCAGAGCCATGTAATAATGTAGATTTTCCTATTGAAACTAATTTAAATAACCAGGTAAAAGTTTTGAACACTTCAGCACCAGGTATTGCAAGAACCATCAAACAGTATACAAGAAAGAGTAAAAGAAATAATAAGAGTTCTCTTGCGCCACAACTCATCGAAAGTGAAACCCAGAATGTTGAAATCAAAATGGAGCCCGTGGAACCATTTGAATTGGTTGATATTAAAGAAAATAGGGTCAAAATTGAACAAATCGACGACAGTGTGATAAAAATTGAAAATGAAGACACAGTACCAGTTGTCATGGATGTCAGAAAAGTGAAGAAAGGATACGTAGCGTGCGATGATTGCGAGTACCAAACGTCTAGACGGTATTCCCTCATCAATCATATAACAGCTAACCATAACAAAAAGAAACCAAAGAAAAGTATAACTCATAAGTACAAGTGCGATTTCTGCGATGAGAAATTCCCTACGATACAACAACGACAGGAGCACACTAAAACTCACAATGGCAAAGGCCTGTTCTGCGGATGTGGGCATGGATATTGGAAGTTAAACCACAAGAGACGCAACGGGTCGAAATTCTTTTGTAACCTCTGCGAACACCAAGCATGTTCCAAAAGCTTGCTCGACTGTCACATAATCGAAATCCACAAAATGAAATCACTCACTTTCAAGTGCAACAATTGTCAATCAAGATTCTCCGAGAAAAGTGATTTGACCGCCCATTTAAGAGCGCAAGACAAAAACCTTTTCACCGGTTACAAGTGCTCCAGCAAAAATGCGAAGAAATGTAATAGATACAACGACTTCACATTTGACTACGACATGTACATATCCAAGGGAAAGAAAAGTTTGTTCGATTCGAGCAATAAACAATATGAGTGTACTCAGTGTTCCTATAAGTGTGCACTGAAACAAAATTTGAAAACGCATATGGAAACACATACTAATTCAAAGGAGAAGGCCTATACTTGTCGGTTTTGTAAGTTCAGATATTCCTCTTATGTTGGCCTGGACCGACATATGATGAAGGTCCATCCACATAAAAGGCCCTACTTCTGTAAACTGTGCGACTGCAAATACTCTCGGATGAATGATCTGGTGAGGCATATCAGGTCTCATTTCGGGAGGAACTGAGCCAATGGCGCTCACAGGGAAACCAGGGTAGGCATTAGTAGGGTTCCTCTTTACTAGCCTGTCTTCTTCTCTCTGGGCTGATTTCCGGACTTAAACGTTTCCGTCTGTTGTGCGTGCGTTGCCCCTCCCCGCCGAAGTCTTCACTCCAGCCATCCAAGCTCGCTCCAGAAGCCGAGTAGACCGCCCAGGTTGCCGAGGGCTTCATGAAGTGAGGTTAGGGATCTAGCCAGTCAAACAGTCTAGCCAGTTTTTTTTTAAAGACTTTATTAGCCATGTTAATCATGACTATTCCCCTTTCCCCTCCAACTAAGCGCAAAGCTGTGTTAGGAGTACTGCCGACCTTTCGGAATTCAGTCGGCTCCTTAACCATTGAGCTATTGAGGCTCTTACCGGTATTGTAGCTAACAGCTTGGGTAAGCAGTGCTTTTATGCCTGTATGACGCGCCACTGACTGAGCTGATGATACAGTATACCCTATCCATGGAAAGAAATTAGTATAAAACTCTCTATTACGTAATTCTATACAAGTGATAGAGCCAAAACTCTCTGGGCGCTAACCATTTTGAGTCACCAACCAATCGCAAACGAAACTATGTTTTCTTATCGAATTTCGAATGTTTTAGGGTTCTGTACCTCAAAAGGAAAACGGCACCCTTATAGGATCACTTAGTTGTCTGTCTGTCTGTCCGTCGTGTCTGTCAAGAAACCTATAGGGTACTTCCCGTTGACCTAGAATCATGAAATTTGGCAGGTAGGTAGGTCTTATAGCACAAGTATACAGGAATAAATCTGAAAACCGTGAATTTGTGGTTACATCGTTTAAAAAAATATGTGTTTCAATTTTCAAAGTAAGATAACTATACCAAGTGGGGTATCATATGAAAGGGCTTTACCTGTACATTCTAAAACAGATTTTTATTTATAATAGTTTTTGATTAATCGTGCAACATGTTGGAAAAAATACCCGAGTACGGAACCCTCAGTGCGCGAGTCTGACTCGCACTTGGCCGGTTTTTTTTAAACGCCAAGCCAGAAGCTTGCATGCTTAGAAAAGCAAATTACCTCATCTCTACTTGAGGTAGTGGTAATAGTGTGTTTCATCGAATAGTACCTATGGTGTTATGTTGGCTCCCCTGTCTGTTGGGTGGTCATTGGCACCATATTGGCATGAGAAGACGCAGATTTTGTTTATTTTCATTTGATTTCCATTTCATTCATTCAGGAAAATCAAATGAAAATAAACAAAATCTGCGTCTTCTTATGCAAATATGGTGCCAATGACTTGGACAGACAGGGGAGCCAACATAACGCCATAGGTACTATTCGATGAAACGCACTATAGATGCTTTTGACGATTCAAAAGTACTTTGTCTAATTGAATAAAAATATTTTGAATTTTGAGGGACTACCTACAAATTACAGAAGATCCGCGAGATCTTAATGGATTTTATTTATTGTACTCATAAGCTTCTTAATGTATTTTTTTTTTAATATTAAAATTGTGGCTAATGCAGTTGTACACAATGGTACTGATTCTGATGGCGACTCATTACCATCTTTTTCTTACCAATACAATAAGAAAAGGACAGACAAACAATATTTTACTACTTACTGGCCCGACGTCTTGCCGTTCGGTAACAACTTTAGGTGCCAGTCTTGAACATAATTTTGGTTGAGTTGCATTAAAATTTTGAGTCATTAATTTAAAATTCATTTTCCGTCCTTTTTTAGCTATATTAAAAAGAAAAGGATGCAGATAAGTACTCTTTTAGTTCAGAGGCATCAGAATCGACGCCATTAATGACTAAAATGAGAGGTCTAAATTTGTTGCCATCCCATTCACAACGCTCTCTGCGAAAAAGGATAGCACTAGATTTAAACCTGTCAATTTAGTTAATACAGTGTGAACAAAAGAATTAGCCTAAATAATTATTATTATTCTAATTTAATCTAGTTAGTAGATAATTGATTGATAAATAAAATATTTAATATAAGGAAAAGGTTTTTAATTTTTTTGAACCCTTTTAAATTACCTTACACTTGTACTTGGTACACTTACATATACATTAACGTGCAAGAGACGGGTCTGCCCGCGAAATTCAAATTTTGTTTTTCGCGTAGTTATTAGTAGGATGGATAATATTAGTAGGCTGTGTCCACACTATGAGTCTTTATATGCTTGGCTAGCATGTCCTGTTGAAGACATCTATACCTGCAATGGCGGCATGTGAAAACATGCACATTTGTATGCACACTCATGATATGCTGGTTCAAGTGGCTCCGTTGCACGCTCTTGTAGTCACAGAATATGCATGCGAACGGCCTAGCCCCGGTATGCCTTCGCATATGCTGGTCTAAATGACACCTCTGTGTGCACGAGTAACCACAGAAGTTACACGAGAATGGTTTCACATGTGTATGTGTTCTAACATGTTGGTCCAATTGGCTTTGTTGAATGCATTCGTAGTCACAATAGTTACAAGAATAAGGTTTTGTTCTAGAATGAGTCCGCATATGCTGGTCTAAATGACTCTTTTGCACGCATTTGTATCCGCATATCCGACAGCAGAATATTTTCACTCTGGTATGCGTTAGCATGTATGTGTAGTTATTAGTAGGATGGATAATATTAGTAGGCTGTGTCCACACTATGAGTCTTCATATGCTTGGCTAGCATGTCCAGTTGGAGACATCTATACCTGCAATGGCGGCATGTGAACACATGTACATTTGTATGCACATTCATGATATGGTTGTTCAAGTGACTCCGTTGCACGCTCTTGTAGTCACAGAATATGCATGCGAACGGCCTAGCCCCGGTATGCCTTCGCATATGCTGGTCTAAATGACACCTCTGTGTGCACGAGTAACCACAGAAGTTACACGAGAATGGTTTCACATGTGTATGTGTTCTAACATGTTGGTCCAACTGGCTTTGTTGAACGCATTCGTAGTCACAATAGTTACAAGAATAAGGTTTTGTTTTAGAATGTGTCCGCATATGCTGGTCTAAATGACTCTTTTGCACGCATTTGTATCCGCATATGCGACAAGAGAATCTCTGCACTCTGGTATGCGTTAGCATGTGTGTTTCGAAATTCTTTTTTTTATTACATTTGTAACCACAGTGTATACATTCATAGGGTAGGATATCTCGTTTGATTCTCTTTTTCTTTCTACATTCTTTAGACTGTGTACAATACTGGTCGTTTGTACAATTTTCATCACATTTTCTATATGTAACAATTATACGCTTTTTTAACATTCTTTTGGTGCTCTTTTCGCGTAGTTTTATAACTTTTGTCTTTCCCGGTATTTCTATGAGTAGATCTTTGTTTTCGTTGATTGCACTGCTGTCATTATCAACATCAACTTTGACAGCACTAGTATCATTATCACCCTCAACTTTGACGGTATAATTACTGTCATTATCGACATCAACTTTGACAGCACTAGCATCATTATCACCCTCAACTTTGACGGTATAATTACTGTCATTATCGACATCAACTTTGACAGCACTAGCATCATTATCACCCTCAACTTTGACGGTATAACTACTGTCTTTATCAACTTCAACAATATTACTGCCATCATAATCAACTTCAATTTTAACAGTACTACTGTCAAAATTAATATCACTGGTATCACTATGAATATTAGTTTGAGAATTTCCAAACATTCTTTTGGCGTTCTTTTCGCGTAGTTTTATCGCTTTTGTCTTTCCCAGTATTTCTATGAGTAGATCTTTGTTTTCGTTGACTGCACTGCCGTCATTATCAACATCAACTTTGACAGCACTAGCATCATTATGACCCTCAACTTTGACAGTATAACTACTGTCATTATCAACATCAACTTTGACAGCACTAGCATCGTTATCACCCTCAACTTTAACGGTATAACTACTGTCATTATCAACTTCAACAATATTACTGCCGTCATAATCAACTTCAATTTTAACAGTACTACTGTCAAAATTAATATCACTGGTATCACTATGAATATTAGTCTGAGAATTTCCAAACATTATTTTAGTGTTCTTTTCGCGTAGTTTTATCGCTTTTGTCTTTTCCAGTATTTCTATGAGTAGATCTTTGTTTTTGTTGACTGCGCTGCCGTCATTATCAACATCAACTTTGACAGCACTAGTATCATTATCGTCCTCAACTTTGACGGTATAACTACTGTCATTATCAACTTCAACAATATTACTGCCGTCATAATCAACTTCAATTTTAACAGTACTACTGTCAAAATTAATATCACTGGTATCACTATGAATATTAGTTTGAGAACTGTCAATGTCATTCTTAACACTATCACTATCAACAATATTATTTACACTTACACAATGATTTTTAGTACTGTTTAATTTAGTTGTATTATCTTCATCGTCTTTGTGTCTCGCTAAGCGTTTTGGGCGAACTTTTTTTACTTTGACTATCGCCCATTTACTGGATGGGGGTTTATCTGAAAAAAAAAAAGAAACAATGAGTTTCACCTATAAATGAACTTACTATTTTATTATTATGAACTAGCTTTTGCCTGCGACTTCGTTCGCGTGGACTAAACAAATTTCGAACCCCTATTTTATACCCTTAGGAGTTTGATTTTCGAAAAATCCTTTCTTAGTGGATATCTACGTCATCATAGCTATCCGCATACCAAACTCCAATACTTTTTAGGGTTCCATACCTCAAAAGGAAAAAACGGAACCCTTATAGGATCACTTTGTTGTCTGTCTGTCCGTGCATCTGCCGGGTCTGTCAAGAAAACCTATAGGGTACTTCCCGTTCACCTAGAATCATGAAATTTGGCAGGTAGGTAGGTCTTTTAGCACAAGTAAAGGAATAAATGCGAAAACCGTAAATTTGTAGTTACATCATTAAAAAACAACTATATTGCATTTAAATTTTCAAAGTAAGATAACTATACCAAGTGGGGTATCATATGAAAGGGCTTTATCTGTACATTCTAAAACAGATTTTCATTTATTTTTATGCACAATAGTTTTTGATTTATCGTGCAAAATGTCGGAAAAAATACCCGAGTACGGAACCCTCGGTGCGCGAGTCCGACTCGCACTTGGCCGGTTTTTTTTAAAGAATATTTCAAGATAAAAGGATGCCTATATACCTATGTGTCCATGATGCAAGCTATCTCACTACGTTTCTTCAAAACCGGCCGACTCGGACTTGACTGGTTTTCGCTGTACACAAATATGAATAGAATAGAATAGATTTTTTTATTCAAATAAACTTTTACAAGTGCTTTTGAATCGTTAAATAATTTACAACTGGTTCGGAATGCCGTTCCTACCGAGAAGAACCAGCAAGAAACTCGGCGGTTGCTCTTTTCAATTGTTCAATTTACAATAATATTGTATACTATACAAGCAATTGCAGACCCGCGCATTGCTGGAGCGAGTCAAATCCATGCTTTTTTATCATTTACATAATCTTCGATATGATTAGTCCAAAACAATTAGTCCAAGCAAAACAAGTATTCCAATCAGAACACGAGGAATAATATGACTGTGCATTGTGCAACAAGTGTAAATTAAAAATTTATAACACCCCCGACAAGTGAAGGTTACAGTAACTAGAAAAGAGCTGATAACTTTCAAACGGCTGAACCGATTTTCTTGGATTATAGCTAAGAACACTCTCAATCAAGCCACCTTTGAAACACGAGGAAGCAAATCGCTTCGTTCGTGTTCGAGGAATTTCAACTACGTGTGAAATCCTTACATTCGAAATTCTGGTGATTGCATTCTGGTGGTTCAGCAGTGTAAATCGAAAATCGAATTGATTGACACCTCATTCTTCAAAATCGGCCAAGTAGTTTAGGCGCTACGGTGGAACACACAGAATCTGATACAAACATACATACATAGACTGCTTAAAATTATAGCCCTTCATTCTGGCATTGCCGTAGTCGAGTAAAAATAGGTTTAGGGATAAAAATTTAATATATAAATAAAAATATTTTACCCAAAATGTTTAAAAATAAATGTTGTCAGACTGCTAGTCCATACTAATATTATAAATGTGAAAGTGTGTCTGTCTGTCTGCTACCTTTCCCAGGCCCAACAGTGTAACCGATTCTAACGAAATTTGGTACAGGGTTAGCTTATACCCTGGGGACGGACATAGGCTACTTTTTATCCCAGAAAATCAAAGAGTTCCTAAAGACCCATCCACTTAACCGATTTGTATGAAATTTGGTACTGAGGTAGTTTGCGTCCCTGTAATTGACATAGGCATTTTATCACAGAAAATCAAACAGTTCCCACGGGATCTATAAAAATCTAAATCCACGCGGACGAAGTCGCGGGCATCTTCTAGTTCTAAATAAAACACACCTACCATTTTTTAAAACACCACTGGATTGCTTTTTTCTTTTACCACGAGCGGCCCTCTTCTGAGAAATAAACAAGATAAAGTTGAAAACTAAAACCCAACTGCGATCATCTTAATAAATACTAAATATTATAGTTAAATTGCTTATCTGTCGCTTGGTATATTTTAATGTTGTAGTACGTTTACATTTATGAACTCAGAATTTTCTCCTCTTTCATTTGACACTCCACTCCATACAATAGCAAAAAGGCCGATTGTGCTTCTTTGTCGCTCGTTCCGCGCTCTCGCTTGCACTTCAAGCCTTACATGGAACGCCTCAGAGCGAGGTAACGCCGCATGAGTCATGTTTTTTCGTGCGTGCAGCCCGCTCTATCGAATTATAAGACGTTGTCGCGTCAAAAAAATTTTGGAGACCCCCACTTTTTTTCATATAACATCCTTTAGGTCAATTTTTTTTGTATATAATGTTGCCGATGTCACCTGGACCTTTACGACGAATCGATTGACACCTCATTCATCAAAATAGGCCCAGTAGTTTAGGCGCAACGGTGGAACACACAGAATCTGGTTACAAACATACATACATAGACTGCTAAAATCATTACCCTTCTTTTTGGCTTTGCCGCAGTCGGGTAAAAAGAAAAGCTTACTTCAATAATTTGTTACTTACAGTGGTATGTTTCTTCATATGCTCATTGTATGCATCTTCACCCCAGAATGCTTTAAAGCACACTGTACATTTCAACATCGCAAATTCATCCAGCGAGATCACATTCTTCATAACAACATCCTTCAATCCATCAACTTCATCATTTTGTATGCTTTTAACTGTTTCAAAATGCTTCAGAACCTTATCAACGTTTTCATAATGATTCCGAATTCCATCAACTCTGTTATGCGTTGGAATTTCTTCAACCTTCATAATTCCATCAACTTTACCATAACCTAATTCAACATCTCTAAACTCATTTTCAACTTTAATATTAGTTCTATCAACTCTGTTATTCCTTGGAATTTCATCAACCTTCATAATTCCATCAACTTTACCATAACCTAATTCAACATCTCTAAACTCTTTTTTAACTTTAATATTGACATTGAAAAAATTATCTTTTGGTTCTGTGACATTGCTAAAATCATTTTCATCGTCAATATAAAGATCACTGATCACTTCTTCTTGTACAAAATTATTATATGGTTCTGATTCATCGATAATTTCATTTATCACTTCAATATGTTGATATGTTGTGTCTAACTCAGCTGGTTGCTCTTCAGTGTAACCTTGCACATAAGTTTCAGTGTATTCTTGACTATATTCTTCAAGATGGTTATATTCTTCGCTGTATTCTTGGCAATGGTTATTTTCTTCAGTATATTCTTGCATATCTGCTTCTAAATTGTATTCTTGCACATTATTGTCTTGTTTGCCGTATTTTAGCCTTAAATCCCAATGAGATGGAGTGGATGTGACGCTAATAATCTTTAACTCATTTTGAACTCCTTTCATCCTTGCTGTATTTGGTTGTTTTGACTGAAAAATTATAGAAACAAATTAGTATCACCTTGATCATTTATACTTTTTCAAAATTCCTCAGTGCTTGAAGACCAAAGTATTGGAACAGTGTGTCTGGCATGGATTCAAGACATGGTTGCTAAATAACCGTTGAGCCTCAAAAGCTCAACCTCAAAATCAGGATACAAACATACATACATACACACATAGACTGCTAAAACCATTACCCTTCCTTTTGGCTTTGCCGCAGTCAGGTAAAAATCGAGGGCTAGGTATTCAGTAGTTGCATTAATATCCACAAGCTCATAATATTGTACGAGGGCCGATACTATTTATTCGTCGGCATCTAAAAATTACACCAGGCCAACCGATAGACGTCCAAAGTTGAACTAGGGTCTCTTGCAAAACTCTCCAAAGAACAGTCTTGTGTCTAGCAGCTCAGAGCTATTCGCTTCCTGTTCTTACAGTTCATAGTTAAAAACATACATACACACATACATACATACATAGACTGTTAAAATCATAACCCTTCCTTTTGGCTTTGCCGCAGTCGGGTAAAAAATAGCGACTTCATTAACGCCATGTCAACAAACCTTATTCGGTAAACTTGTATCGGAGTTAGTGGGCTTTAGCAAATCCATATTTCCACCAAGACAGATCCCTACGAAACAAACAATAATATTTTAATTTATCCCACTTTCCATGATAAATACTTTCAGTAGGTAGATATTCATATTTAAATTCGTAGTGAATACCAATTACCAATTTACCATGTAGAACGTAGTGTTTATATACGTTATACAATTTATATGCTCTTTGCATATATCAGTACCAAAGAGTATGTAAACACTACGTTATATCAGTACCTCAGACTAAGTATATATAAGATCAGTACCTCAGTACCCAGTATATGTATGAACACATACTAATCTATGGTATTTACTCTGTGGTGAATGATTATATTATTCTCTTTGTTGTAGCCAAATCGTAGACAACTAAAACCTTGTAAAACGCTTGGAAAAGTTGCCAAACTGTGCCAAACAAATCAGGGTGTCTGCATGCCTGCGTGCATGGACGTACTATCACAGAATATTATTACCCACTTATTACCCTCGTACTATTCTTTTATACTATAGTATATCGATGGGTGTCTGATCTGTGTGGTGGATGCTCTTTCTACGATTTGTTGTCTAAGGGGTAGTAGAACCATAGATTATCTACTATAGGTATATGATATGTAGGTACGCGCGAGTGCAATGAAACGACCGTACCTATGCCTTCGAAGCTAGTTTATACCGCTGACGTGATCCGTCATCCGAGTGCAATCGGATATACCTACATCAAGAACCCAAAGCAATAAACCCCAAAGTCAGTTAAAAAAAAAAATAGGAATCTGATTTTCTATTTTCTGCTCTGTGATCTGTATCTTTGTTTACTGTTCTGGTTGGTGTTTTTCATGTTTTTCCGTTTTTGGTTGGTGATTTGTTTAGCACCGCACGCAGGTACATACATACTGATTATATTTATTCTGGTTGCTGGTTGTCGGTTGAACTTAAAACTCCAAGATGGAGGAACTGACCCACAAGTCCACATATGATACCGACTACCTCATAGAACCCAAGGAGGAATTGCTAGACGACTGTGAGGATGACAAGGGCGATAATATACCAAAGGAAGAGCTGTCCAACACAAGTCCTCACCTAGACAATGGTTTGAGTGAACAAAATGTGGACATGGTCATGCCTATCAAAACTGAACTAACTTTATGTGCTAATATCGCTCAAATACGCAGACATTACGAGTCATCTGAACATGGAGTTGCATCAGACAAGGATGTGCACATGGACACAGTAGAAGAGATTAAAGTGAGTTATCTACTTATAGCTATACTAATCATTTATGAGCGCCAACTCGCCAACAAACTGCGCAGTTTGGCGAGATATAGATTTTAAGGAATTCTTGTGCACTATGGTAAATCACACTAATATTATAAAGGCGAAAGTTTGTATGTGTGTGTGTGTGTGTGTGTATGTTTGTTACTCCTTCACGCAAAAACTACTGGACGGATTTGACTGAAATTGAGAATGGATATAGATAATATCCTGGATTAGCACATAGACTACTTTTTATCCCGGAAAATCAAAGAGTTCCCGCGGGATTTCAAAAAACCTAAATCCACGCGGGCGAAGTCGCGGGCATCGGCTAGTAAAAAATAAAAAAAATAACCCATCACTGTCTCACTAATAAGAATGGATCTTGTCTAAGAATGAGAAGGGTCTACCACACTGGCCAAGTGCAGCCTACCTAACTGCCAAATTTCATTATTCTAGGTCAACGGGAAGTACCCTATAGGCTTTCTTCACAGATAGATAGACAGACAACAAAGTGATCCTATAAGGATTCCTTTTAGGTAGAGTCCTTTTTCCCCTCAAAAGGGACTATACCTGTATAAATAACAAGAGAAACTAACTGCCTGACGGAACATACAGCTACATTCTGTGAACTGGTCGTAGCCCAGTGGTTAAGACATCCGCTCATATTCAGAAGGTTGGGGTTTGAGTTTGCGCATATGCGCGCGTACGCATGTCTTAACTTTTCAGAGTTATATGCCGTTTAAGCAATTAAAACACTGAGGAAACCAGGTTCATTTTTTTCCTGAAGATACGGAGCCACAAAATTTACACTTGAAAAAATCTGGCATGTTTGGGAAATGTTCTGTCAATATTGCCAAGAATATTGAAAAGTCTGGTTGGAGGCTTCGGCCGTGGCTAGTCACCATCCTTCCAGAAAATTCCAAAAGTTCCAATACGATGCAGTGTAGAAACCAAAGGTGTATGGGTTTAACAAAAACTGCCATACCCCTTCCAGGTTAGCCCGCTTCCATCTTAGACTGCATCATCACTTACAACCAGCTGAGATTGCAGTCAAGGACTAACTTGAATAAAACATTAAAAAATCTGGCAACTTTGGGAAATTTTCTGTCAGTGTTGCCAAAATTGCCAGGAATATTGAAAAGTTTGAATAACCTTTGGATTTTTTTTCTCTCTCTCATCTGGCTTTACACTGATTAGCCAATGTCAAGTTTGTAGTTATTTACAAGTTAGGGAAACTATATGTATAAGTATGGACATTGTCTGCGCCGGCGCCCGCCGTCACACGCGCGGCGCCCCTCCAGAGCGCCTCCCAGTCAGTTCCATCACACAAAAACCGGCCATTTCCAACAAAAAAAAAAAAACAGTCCAAAAAGGCACAGCACGCGCGCCAGCAAACGCCAACACAGACAAAGACTTATAACTCGTGCGCATTAACATGGCACCTGGCTCGAAAACAACCCTCCTCCCACTTCCAAGCGCCATGTCCCGCTCTCGCCGTGCCGCCGCGCCGTGCGAGACCAGTAGCGGCACGGCGATAGCGGGGCATCGCGCGGGGAAGTGGGAGGAGGGTTGTTTTCGAGCCAGGTGCCATGTTAATGCGCACGAGTTATAGATATTTTTATCACTAGTTGTGTTTGTTGCAGCGCGAGCGGCGTGACGACGTGACCATGGACTCGGCCAGAGTGCCTAAACATGGTAAGTGCCGCCTCACTGCATTCATAGTCAACCTATCGGCGGCCTACTACTGAGCACGGGCCTCCTTTCGGCATAAAAAGCCAGCCAAATGCGAGTCAGTGTCGCGCACCGAAGGTTCCGTACTCGGGACTTTTTTTCCCACATTTTGCACAATAAATCAAAAACTATCAGACTAATATCATAAAGGAGAAAGTTTGTATGTGTGTGTGTGTGTGTATGTTTGTTACTCCTTCACGCAAAAACTACTGGACGGATTGGACTGAAATAGTTTTTCAGTTTCAGAAACAATTTTCAAAATAAGATAACTACACCAAGTGGGGTATCATATGAAAGGGCTTTACCTGTACATTCTAAAACAGTTTTTTTTTTTTTTTTGCATAATAGTTTTTGATTCATCGTGCAAAATGTCGGAAAAAATACCGGAGTACGGAACCCTCAGTGCGCGAGTCTGACTCGCCCTTGGCCGGTTTTTTTATTTTATTTCACGTCACGTCTAGTCTAATATTTGACAGACGTCGATTCAGGACCAAAACCGAGAGATCCCTCACTCTCACTCTGCCTCTACTGTAATTAACAACTGCGTTTGCTCCAATTTAATTTTTTTTTTTCCAGTTGCTCCTCTTCTGAAGAAACGTACGCCGAGTCAAAACGTTAGAGCTGCTGAGAAAAAGGGACATTACTCTAGCAATGATTACGAGAAACAATTTAAACTTAAAAGAAGTTTAGTTGGCTATATGATCACTCACACTGGCGACATACCATATTCATGTCACGTTTGTAAAAAGACATTTAAATCAAACTGCTATTTAGCTACGCACATGAGAACTCATACGGGTGACCGACCGTATTCCTGCGACATTTGCCAGAGGAAGTTTACATGGAAAAGTAGTTTACCTAATCACCTGAGAACTCATTCTGGTGAGCGACCGTATTCTTGTAAAGTTTGTAAAAAGACATTTACACAAACAGGCAATTTAACTATGCACATGAGAACTCATACGGGTGACCGACCATATTCTTGCATCGTTTGTCCGAAGAAATTTACGCGGAGAAGTATTTTAAAGAATCACGTGAGAGCTCACACGCAGCCATACTTTTGCAAAGTTTGTAAAAAAAAATTTGCATCAAAAAACAGTGTGCTCACGCACATGAGACTTCACACGGGTGAGAAACCGTATTCTTGCGAGATCTGTCAGAGGAAATTCACATGGAAAACTTGTTTGAATGATCACCTGAGAATGCATACAAATGAAAGACCATATTCTTGTTACATTTGTCAGAAGAAATTTCGTCAAAGAGCTAATTTAAGTGTGCACTTGAAAACTCATAGTTCATCAGATCATCTGTATTCATGTCTCATTTGCCAGAAAACATTTACACGAAAAGGTAGTTTAACTTTGCACGTGAGACTTCATATGGGTGACCAGCCATATTCTTGCGGCATTTGCCAGAAGAAATTTACAACGAAAAGTATTATAAAGTGTCACATGAGAGTTCACACTGGGGAGAAACCGTTTCCTTGTGATATTTGTCAGAAGAACTTTGCCTATAAAGGTAATTTAACTAGCCACTTGAAAACTCACGCAGAACAACCATACTCTTGTAAAGTTTGTAAAAAGAAATTTACTTCAACAGACGGTCTAACTGTGCACATGAGAACTCATACGGGTGAACAGCCGTATTCTTGCAACGTTTGTCAGAGGAAGTTTACATTGAAAACTTGTTTAACCAATCACCTAAAAACTCATTCAGGTGACCGACTATATTCTTGCGACGATTGTCAGAGGAAATTTACAATGAAAAGCGATTTAGCGAGGCACACGAGAACTCATAATGATGAAAATCCAAATTTTCGTGTCGTTCATCAGAAGGACTTTACACAAAATAACTATTTAACCACTATACACATCAAAACTGATATGGGGGAGCAACCATTATTCTTACGTTTGTAAGAAGAAATTTACATTGTAGAGGAGTTGGACCAGCCCACGTTAGGCACCAATTTGTAGAGGTTACGCGGGCGATGAAGAAAACACGAGGTCGAACTTGTCGGAAACTAGGTAGACAGCAAAAAGAAAATATTCTAACTTGGTAGACAAATAAAATCATTGGGAATGCCGTCAATCAAGGATAAGAAATACCTACGCTGTCGACAACGCACGACCACGGCATTCGTATTGAATCTTACTCGAGACGATAGAGCACTAAGCACCTATCTTGTTTCTTTCTTTTTAGTTTATTTTACTACCAAGTCGGGTTCAAGTTGTCTCATTTTTTCGTAGTCGGGTTATAGTTTTTTCAACTTTTTTTCTATTACAATTCACGAAGGCGAGTGGCTCTTGCTTGTGTTGAAGTCGTATCGGTATAAGTAATCACACTAATATTATAAAGGCGAAAGTTTGTATGTGTGTGTGTGTGTGTGTATGTTTGTTACTCCTTCACTCAAAAACCACTGGACGGATTTGGCTGAAATTCAGAATGGAGATAGATAATATCCTGGATTAGCACATAGGCTACTTTTTATCCCGGAAAATCAAAGAGTTCCCACGGGATTTCAAAAAACCTAAATTCACGCGGGCGAAGTCGCGGGCATCGGCTAGTGTACACTAAATGTGTGCGTGTACGAGCGCTTGCTCGCGACTGATTGGTCCGACATGCACGCACACTTACACAATGCCAATGTAAACAACGTAACCACAAGTAAAGTTCGCTGTGTCGGTGTTAGCTGGCGGGCGTGCTCTGCCTTTTTGGAGTGTTTTTTTTTTGTTAAAACTGACTGGAAAGCGCTCTAAGGGGGTGCCGTGCGTGTGTCGGCGAGCGCCGGCACAGACGGGGTCCATACTTGTATAGTTTCCCTAACTTGTTACAAATAACTACAAACTTGACATTGGCTAATCTTTGTAAAGCCAGACGAGAGAGAAAAAAGTTCACTTGCCTTCGTGAATTGCAAGAACTATAGTTTGCTATGAAAAATTGTTTTTGTCTCGCTCAGTGAAGAAGCGGTGTAGGACCAACCTATGTCAAACGAGTTTGATGGATTTGCTGGTGATTTTTTGTTAGTGTATCAGCCGCAGATGGATTAAAAAATCTTTAGTAAAAGGAGATTGGCGAATTTGGACCCAGCATTTTTAAAAACCGTTCAGATTCAGTTTTTTTTTTTTTTTTTTTAATTATATAGACTAGCGCTTGGCTGCAATCAGACCTGCCAGCAAGTTATGATGCACCCTAAGATGGAGCGCGCTTGCCTAGAAGTTGCCTATTCACTCTTGACTTGAAGGTACCCATATTATAGGTGGAAGGGAAAACTGACGACGGAAGGGCGTTCCATATCCTAGCGGTTCGAATTAGGAAAGAGGAAGCAAATCGTTTCGTACGTGTTCGGGGAATTTCGACTACGTACGCATGCAGACCTTGACGATGCTTGGTAGTGCGATGGTAGAAAGGTAATAATATTTTTCAGAGTAATTTTCTGTGTACCTAAGCCTGACACTTTTAAAAGATGGGGATCAAAAATATAATTATTCACAAGCACTCATTATAAATAAATAACCGTTACATGGCAATAAAAGTGAATATCTTTTTTCTCCCAACTTTATTTGATAGACTTTGATGAAGTTTTTTGTTAGACTGGTTTACTAGAACAAGCATGAGAAGTTTGATTCGTGAATGTGGGCTTGAGGCTCACGGTTCTGTTAGTTTGGGTCTGAAACTCCATGGAATTCGCCATTCTCCTTTTAAGCACCTACAATCTACATACATGTAAAAAATTGTACAAATTGTAAATACAAGTGTGTACAAGTATGTGCATCACACTTCACACTAATCACACTAATAATATTATAAAGGAGAAAGTTTGTATGTGTGTGTGTGTGTGTATGTTTGTTACTCCTTCACGCAAAAACTACTGGACGGATTGGGCTGAAATTTAGAATGGAGATAGATTATACCCTGGATTAGCACATAGGCTACTTTTTATCCCGGAAAATCAAAGAGTTCTCACGGAAATTTTATAAAACCTACATCCACGTGAACGAAGTCGCGGGCATCAGCTAGTTGTAAATACAAGTGTGTGTAAAATATGTGGTTAAACGTATAAAAATCAAGTATTCAGTGTTTTATTGGATCCCCTTGTTATTTCTACCTTAAGGGGCATGAGACGGGTCTGCCCGCGAAATTCAAATTTAATTTGGTTTTTCCCAATTTGTAAACTAATACCACAAAGTAGGCTTATATGGCATTTTAATGCGCCAATGGCAGTATCATCTTTACAGGTTTATACAAAAATCTTTATTTAAAAGGGTCCAGTTTAAGAAATTAGTTATAGTATGAACTAATGGGTAACTCATTATTTTGACTAATTTCTTGAACTGAACACTTTCAAGTAAAGATTTTTATGTAATCCGGTGAAGATAATACTGCCATTGTCGGAATTCGAATGCCCTATGCCTACTTTGTCGTATTAATTTACAAATTGCGAAAAACTAAATTAAATTTGAATTTCGCGGTTAGACCCGTTTAGTGCGCCTAAATCCACGCGGACGAAGTCGCGGGCATCCTCTTGTTTATCATAATTTTGTCAAGAACAATGGAAGACTTATAGAGGACTAAAATAAAAGCATTAGCACTACAATTGACCTTTGCCAGGGAAGAAAGAAAAGAGTCTCACAAACTATTTGAGATAGATTTGGAAATAAAGAAAGTACAGTGGACCCCCGGTAATCCGGCACCCCCTGTAATCCGACATGTCTATTATTATTGAATTTATTAAATTTGACATACATAGTAAAGTATGATTTGTACTTCAGAGTATGTATAACATATAGAATCTTCATTGCATCTGTAATTTGTCGGATTACAAGGTACTCTTTTGTAAAAAAATCCGAACTATGGGGGGTCAGGCAGTACTCTGTAATCCGACAAATTCGATAGTTCGACAATGTCCTGCAAAACGTTTGTCGGATTACCGCGGGTCCACTGTAGTTCAAATCTTTGAAATGAGCAACCGCCGAGTTTCTTGCTGGTTCTTCTCGGTAGGAAAGCCATTCCGGTAGATGCATTTGACGATTCAAAAGTACTTATAAAAGCTATAATAATTGAATAAAAATATTTTTTGAATTTGAGTTCTCAGGCAAGAAAGAATTAAAGCCAGATTATTGTTAGCACTATAATTGAGAGAAAATTGTAATCATAAAAACAATTTATCATAATTTTAATAAATATATTTTGTATAACGAACGTTTTAATAACAATGTATTAAAACACGCACTGCTTAGGGTTTACAATCGATAATTTATTGAATCACACACTGTCTGCTTTGTACAAGAATTATCCAAAAGTTCCAACTGAATTTTACAAAAACAAACACTGCTCCTCTCGCGCGTAGCCATCTTGACAGTTCATAGCCATCTAGATTTGCATGGCCACCTAGAGTGTGCATAGACATCTAGAGTAGGCGTCTAGGCATCTAGAATTGCACTAACTCCCGTTTTACCCGCGTCACTGCTCGCCCCGTCCGATCGCCACCGACAGCAGCCGAGACACCTTCCATTCTATAGTAGCGACGCCGCGCGTCACAAATGGCCAAACCCTTCTCATACTGTGAGGAGACCTGTGCTCAGTAGTGAGCCGTCGATGGTGAGATTTTCTTCGACATTCACAATTCTATGTTTACGTTCCACTATGAGTGATCATGTGCCTGACCAAATTGCTTTTCGTGGTATATGCCTTCTCACACCCAGCACAAGAAAACAGCTTACATCCTGAGTGACTTCGTATGTGGTAGCCTAAACTCCTCTTATCTTTATACTTCATCAGGCATTGCTCACAAGCAAGAATCATGGAGAAACCTGTGTGCCTGAGTTCTTCATAATGTTTCCAAGGTGTGTGAAGTCTGCCAATGTACACTTGGCCAGCGTGGTGGACTATGGCTAAACCCTTCTCATTCTGACAGACACGTGCTCAGTAGTGAGCCGTCGATGGTGGAGATTTTTTCGACATTTACAATGAAGAAACCTGCATGCCTGAGTTCTTCATAATGTTTCCAAGGTGTGTGAAGTCTGCCAATGTACTCTTGGCCAGCATGACAGACTATGGCCAAACCATTCTGAGAGGAGATCCGTGCTCAGTAGTGCGCCGTCGATGGGGAGACTCCATGTTTACGTTCCACTATGAGTGATCATGTGCCTGACCAAATTGCTTTTCGTGGTATATGCCTTCTCACACCCAGCACAAGAAAACAGCTTACATCCTGAGTGACTTCGTATGTGGTAGCCTAAACTCCTCTTATCTTTATACTTCATCAGGCATTGCTCACAAGCAAGAATCATGGAGAAACCTGTGTGCCTGAGTTCTTCATAATGTTTCCAAGGTGTGTGAAGTCTGCCAATGTACACTTGGCCAGCGTGGTGGACTATGGCTAAACCCTTCTCATTCTGACAGACACGTGCTCAGTAGTGAGCCGTCGATGGTGGAGATTTTTTCGACATTTACAATGAAGAAACCTGCATGCCTGAGTTCTTCATAATGTTTCCAAGGTGTGTGAAGTCTGCCAATGTACTGGCCAGCATGACAGACTATGGCCAAACCATTCTGAGAGGAGATCCGTGCTCAGTAGTGCGCCGTCGATGGGGAGACTCCATGTTTACGTTCCACTATGAGTGATCATGTGCCTAACCAAATTGCTTTTCGTAGTATATGCCTTCTCACACCCAGCACAAGAAAACAGCTTACGTCCTGAGTGACTTCGTATGTGGTAGCCTAAACTCCTCTTATCTTTATACTTCATTGGGCATATCTCACACGCAAAGGGTTTGTCTCCACTGTGGCTCTTCATGTGATAGCTAAGGCTGCTCCGATCAGTATATTTCATCGGGCATTGAGTACAAGCATATGGTTTTTCACCAGTGTGAGTTCTCACATGATAATTCAAACTGGTTCTATCACTGAACTTTGTAGGGCACTGATCGCAAGCGTACGGTGTTTCACCTGTGTGTGTCCTCAAATGCGTTGTCAGACTACTCTTCTCTGTAAATTTACCTTGACAAATGCCACAAGAAAATGGTTTTTGACCAGTGTGAGTTCTCAAGTGCTGTTTCAAATTATTTTTCTTTGAGAACTTTTTCTGGCACACATCACAACTGTATGGTTTTTCACCAGTGTGAGTCCTTGTGTGGTCTGTCAGAGTACTTTTTTGAGTAAATCTTTTATCACATACTTCACAATAAAAGGGCTTTTCACCGAAATGTGTCCTTAAGTGGTAGGTAAGACTACTTTTTTCGGTATATTCTTTAGGGCATAGGTTACAACGATATGGTTTTTCTACAGTGTGAGTCTTTATATGGAGATTTAAATCGGTTTCGTCTTTGAATTGTTTGTCGCATACATCGCAAGAGGTAAGTTCCTTTTTCTCAGCAGGGTTTTCTTGGCTTGGTGTACATTCTTTCAGCAAAGGATCATCTGTAAGATAAAAAATACATGAAGATTTTTTTTTTTAAACCCCTTAAAAAGTAAAATAAATGATATTTTTTTATTTAGATACAAGTTAGCCATTGACTGCAATCTCACCCGGTGGTAAGTGATGATGCCGTCTAAGATGTAAGCGGGTTAACCTGGAAAAGGTATGGCAGTTTTTTATTTAACTCATACCCCTTTGGTTACAACACAGCATTGTACCAAAAAGGCTTAGCGGTACTGCTTTGCCGGTAGGGTGGTAACTAGCCACGTCCAAAGCCTCCCACCAGACATTAAATCACACTAACATTGTAAAGGCGAAAGTTTGTGTGTATGTGTGTGTGTGTGTATGTTTGTTACTCAATCACGCAAAAACTACTGGACGGATTTGGCTCAAATTTGGAATGGAGTAGATTACACCCTGGATTAACACATAGGCTACTTTTTATCCCGGAAAATCAAAAAGTTCCCACGGGATTTTGAAAAACGTAAATCCGCGCGGACGAAGTCGCGGGCGTCAGCTAGAAATTATAAAATTCCACACCCTGGGAATCGAACCCAGGACCTCCCACTAGTAAGATCACAGTGCTTACCACTGCGCTAGAGGTCATCAGAGTTCTCAAATGTGTGTGAAGCCTGCTAATCTGTACTAGGCTTAAATCCTCATTCTAAGAGATCATGTAGAGGCATGCGGCCTCTTTTAAGACTGGCAACTGCGAAGAAAACATTGCACTTTGCAGCTGCCACTTAGAACACA
Source organism: Maniola jurtina (assembly GCF_905333055.1). Taxonomy (NCBI): domain Eukaryota; kingdom Metazoa; phylum Arthropoda; class Insecta; order Lepidoptera; family Nymphalidae; genus Maniola; species Maniola jurtina. Next base: position 1,490,427 of record NC_060056.1, on the reverse strand, counting down.
ATTCAAATAAGGAACGATTCAAACGAACGACGAACCCCGGGCAACTAATTCACCAATTCACCTTAAAAACATCAAGACCGCAACACCTCGGTCTAGCATCAAGCTCCGGCCCTCGTTTTATACCACAGTTTTTATCATAACTACAGCCATATTGTAAATAATTGTTCATATAATACAAAGTGTAAATATGTAAGCAGCATTTCATTTATCAGTAACATTCGCTGCTACATATTCTGGTGACCCCCGAGAAGAACACGTAAGCATATGGGTATTGCTGCCATAATAATTGGCTCGCTACAACTGAACCTTTGAACCCGACGCGCAGGTTCATACATGCCTCGTGAGGACATATCCGAGCCGCCCTGAGGCGGTACTGCACCGGCGATGGATACAGAACAAAGATGATGATACACAGCACTCACCGTGTACCGGCATGCTGTCCACGTCCACATTATTAGTCACTTGCTCTACCTGCAATCAAGACAGACACTTAAGACAAAGATTCAAGATTCAAGATTTTTTTTTTGTGTTGTGTTGTGTTTTTTAATAAATTAAAATATTACTTGTTTGAACAGTGAAGGAAAACATTATGAGGATATCTGCATGCCTGAGAGGTCTCCATAATGTTCTCAAAGGTGCATGAAATCTGCCAATACACACGTCTTGGACAGCGTGGTGGACTATGGAACCCTTCTCATACTGATAGATCTATGTAATCATATTTATCAGTTATTTTTAACCCCCGACCCAAAAAGAGGGGTGTTATAAGTTTGACATGTGTATCTGTGTGTCTGTCTGTGGCATTGTAGCTCCTAAACTAATGAACCGATTTGAATTTAGTTTTTTTTTGTTTGAAAGGTGGCTTGATCGAGAGTGTTCTTAGCTATAATCCAAGAAAATCGGTTCAGCCGTTTGAAAGTTATCAGCTTTTTTCTAGTTACTGTAACGTTCACTTGTCGGGGGTGTTATAAATTTTTAATTTACACTTGTATGCATTGACTATATATATTACTTCATCATTTATTCTTGAAGATAATGTAAATAACTCACTTTAATCTCTATCATTACATATTCCGTAGCCACATCCTGGTTTGAAACACCATGTCCAGATGCCTCGTAGTGTCTGCGTAGTTTAGCCATATCATCACTTAAAGTTAATTCTGTCTTGATAGGCATGACCATGTTCACTTTATGTTCATTCAAATCATAGTGTAGACTCGTGTTAGACTCTTGCTTGGGTATAATAAGGCCCGTGTCATCCCCACAGTTGTCTGTTGCGACCAGGTCGTCTAGCGGTTCCTCCTTGGGTTTGATGAGGAAGTTGGCATCACATGTAGACTCATGGGTTCGTTCCTCCATCTTAGTGTTTCATTCAACTTATTGCACTAACCACTGGTTACACTTGATCATTGTATTATGGTTGTTCTGTAAAATCCAATTCATTCTCTATTTTAACATCTTTAACCTGCTTCAAAAAAAGGAGGTTCTCAATTATATGTGTAGTTTTAGTGCTGAGGGAAACAAAAAGTATAAAAGCATTAAGTAGATAGTATAGCTAGGTATCTGAAGTGTAGGTAGCTAGGTAATCCTTAGATCTTAGATTATGAACATTTCCTTAATTTAACAGGTAATCAATACCATACCAAGTCATTTCACTTTTAACGTGCTTTTAACATCAGTTAGCACTCGGCATCATTTTCATTGGCCTCAACACCAGACAGAGAACGATCCATAAATAATTATAACAATCTCAAAGTCAACAAGATCTCATCTCTAGTCTCAACTCTCAACAACAAAATATAAATATTAAATAATTCGATAAAACGGGGGGGCCCCCCCCCACATTCTAGTTAACCGAAGTGTTATTGGTCTGTGGTCAAACTCATACTTTATACTCTTTGTTCAAACCATAGATTAGGTCAAATACCTAGAGCCGTGTAAAAAAAACTGTTGTCTCCGGATTCCTGGTCTGTGGCTGGTTGAAAAAAAAATGAAAGGAAACAAACTTGTTTATTTTTGCTTTGCAATTTGCTTAGAAAATGAAACTGAAAACTCTCTAAAAATCTTGAAATATTAAAATAACTAAGTATATTTAACTAGTAAGTATGTAACAAAATGAAAATCTTCCAAAAACCAACGCAAAGTAAGTATGAAAACGGATTCCTACTAAATATCTTTCCATTAATAATATTTTGTAATATGACCACCGAATATGACTTATGAGTAGGTAAGTACCTAATGATTTCTGTTGAAACCCTTACCTACTGTGGGTTACGCTAAAACCATCATTACATATTACATCTGTAATATTTACTTTGAAGGATAAGGCAACATTACTTTTATTTTCACACACTTTCATTCTAAGGTTTTTTTATTATTATTATTAATAGATAAGCCCATACACAGTGCATTGTGTATATACTTTAATGCAAAAAGCGACTCAACTTGTTTGATATGATGGCTACAAAAAGAGAAGCAATGTTTTCAAGCTTCATATACGAACAGTGACAGGACTAGGTTTGCACCCATCAGTCTAATGGACTAAAGACGGGCGCAAACCTAGGTTTGTCGCTGACACATATTCATATATGAGTTTCTTCATTCCACTATAACTTATAATTGTTTTCCATGTGGACTACCCTAATGTTAAACCCTTATTTTACTCTCTTAGGGGTTGAATATACTAAAATTCTTTATTAGCGGATGTCTATGTCATAGTAGCTATCTTCATGCCTTTCATATTAAATGTGTTATGATCAACCCATTTCCGCCCCACTACTGAGTACGCGTCTCCTCTCAGAATGAGAAGGGTTTTAGGCCATAGTCCGCCACACTGGCCCAATGCGGATTGGCAGACTTCACACACCTTTGAGTACATGGAGAGCTCTCAGGCATGCAGGTTTCCTCACGATGTTTTCCTTCACCGTTAAAGCAAGTGATATTTAATTGCTTAAAACGCACATAACTGAAAAGTGAGTGGTGCGTACCCGGGATCAAACCCCCGACCTCCGATTACGAGGCGGACGTTCTAATCACTAGGCTATCACAGCTTTTTTTTATGTGTTATAAAATTTATATTATAAGTTATAGTGTGTTTATATTATAAGTTATAGTGTGTTTATATTATAAGTTATAGTGTGTTTCTATTAGAGTGTATGTTTATGTATACCTATTAATTGTATAGTTGCATTTTAACTCCCCATCTTACAGTTCTGTAAGTTCGTAAGTATGGGTTGCCTGGATAAGATCTAGGATCTAGGACTTTGAACTTTAGTCTATCCTGTATTATATTCTTTGTCATAGTATCACATCACACTTAATATTATAAAGGAGAAAGTTTGTATGTGTGTGTGTGTGTGTGAGTGTGTGTGTATGTTTGTTACTCCTTCACGCAAAAACTACTGGACGGATTGGGCTGATATTTGGAATGGAGATAGATTATACCCTGGATTAGCACATAGGCTACTTTTTATCCCAGAAAATCAAAGAGTTCCCACGGGAATTTTAAAAACCTACATCCACGCGAACGAAGTAGTTAAGTAATAAAGTTGTTTAAATAAAAATAAATAAATTGTTCCAGGTACTTTTACATTGCATAGTTAAAACTTTTGAAGAAATAAAAGTTCTCATTATGACATGATTTTCTGCAAATACTAAGTACCTAGGTACTAGGTACAAAGTTTTGTTAGATTGAAACACATTCCTATTATCTTTCTGGTAAGTTTATATATTTTTTATATACTTTTATCTTCTAGTTCATATTATCAATACTAATATTATAAATGTGAAAGTGTATCTGTCTGTCTGTTTGCTAGCTTTTCACGGCCCAACAGTTTAAGGGTCATGACCCCGGCCTGCCCGCGAAATTCAAATTTAATTTGGTTTTTCGCAATTTGTAAACTAATACGACAACGTAGGCTTATGGTTATTTTATTTGCGAAAATGGCAGTATCATCCTCACAGGTTTATATAAAAATCTTTACTTGAAAGGTCCAGTTTAAGAAATAAATTAAAGTATCAACTAATTTGTGAGAATAGTTGATACTTTAATTTAATTTAATTTTAAAAAAAGTAGACTGATTCTATTTAATTAGTCTGTTAATGTATATTTAGCTATATCTATGCAATGATCATGATGATTGAAGGACAAACCAAAACTGTACCAAGTTTTCGCAGTGCCCAATAAAACCGACTGGTTTTTGTAATATTATTTATAATATTAGTATCATATTATAGTTTCGAAAAAATTGTTTCAGCAAAAATGTCGGATCCAGATTACATCTGTGACTTCTGCAGCCGTTCGTTCACGAGGAAGTACAACCTTCGCACTCACATAGAGAACTGTCATCTAAACATGTCATGCCACTGCGCAATCTGCGATGTGGGATTTGGGAGCCCTACTGGTTTAGCCCTCCACTTAAGCCGTGGCCACAACAGCTTCAATCAAGGATTCCCACAATGCGATCTGTGTGGAAGAGTCTTTACAAGACGACAGAACATTATCAATCATATGATCAACGTACATTTGCAAACAAACCCACTATTTTCCTGCCACTTGTGTGATAAGACCTTTACTACAGAACGCAATATGAAACGACATTTGAATATACTACATAATCCAGCCATAGCATGCCTAAGATGCAATTATTGTCTAAGAACTTTCAGAGAAAGGGACGGCTTAATAGCACACCTACAATCTCATGAGAGAATGTTAACAGGACTAATAAAGTGTCAGCTGTGTAATAAAGTTTACACGAACAATAAAAATCTGAAACGGCATATGGAAATGAGTCATGGTGAAAAGGGCATTTTCAAATGCGACATTTGTCCTAAAGAGTACACGTCGAATCAAAGTCTAAGACGACACACGAAATCTGTACATCTTAATGGAAACAATGAAGAGTATACATGTGAATATTGCTATAAAGTTATAAACAGCAAGAATCTTGATAATCATAACGCTTTTTGTCACAAACGATTCGTTTTCAGCACATTTGAATCTACAAAACATTATTCATGTGAAATCTGTGATATGCAATACAATAAAGAGCGCTTGCTGAGGCAGCATATCAAAACTACCCACAGTTTTCAAGATTTTTACGAATATTGCAAGAAATCTTTATTAAAATCGACGGAGAGACTGGAGAAAAATAAAAAGATGAAAGAGAATTGTCCAATATACTCTTGTGAGTATTGTATTCAAGCATATCCAACGGTTTACGAACTGAAATACCACATGAGGTATTCACATGACAGGGAGTACAGTTTGGCGACTTGTAACGTGTGCTTCCAAAAGTTTTTCAGTAAGGAAACTATTAAAGAACACAGAAAAACATGTGTTCCACCGAAAAACGTTAACACATGCAGCCATTGTGATAAATTATTCACAGACGTTTCAAGTCTGGAGTTCCATACAAGAATCTTCCATCCCCAAGCACAAATCGCGGATTCAATAACATCCCCCTCGGAAGACGTGAAAGAATCTTGTCACAAATGCGTAATTTGCAACAGAATTTACTACAGCGAGAGATCTCTCAAACACCATTTGAAATTAAAACACACCACAGATGATCCTGTGAAGTGTGAATTGTGTGAGAAAATTTGCAACAACAAATACTATTTGGCGTCACATTTAAAAGTGGTTCACAATAACAAATCTAGTTCCAAATGTGACTACTGCGACAAAGAATTTAAATCGAAAAGGAACATACGGAGACATATAGAATACACACATTTGGGAATGCAGAGGTACAAGTGCATTGAATGTGAAACTCTTTTCAAAGAAAAGCGTAGTTTAAGAAAACACGTTAGAGTCAAGCATCCGAATTCAACAGCGTTCCCTCAATGCCATATTTGTGAAAAACGTTTCGAATCTGCAAAATCTTGTAAAACACATCTAAAACTACTCCATTCCTTCAATATGAACACACATCCATGTGATCTTTGCTCGGTTTCATTCGACTCTTTAGATTCTTTGAACATACATTTATCAACAAAACACTTGGCCGAAGATGAAATTTATAAATGTCAAGATTGCAACCTAGTGTTTAAAGGACAGGAACAATTTGGTAGACACTTTGAAACGTTTCATTCGAATCTACCCTCAGTTAAAAAAAGTTTGCCGCGTTGTATCATTTGCATGAAAGATTTTAGTACACGCAAAACTCTTAAGCGACATATTAAGAAGTTTCATAATGATTTTAATGTTGATGAGTTGGCCACTTATGGGTCCAAAAAGCGTGTATTCAACGTCGACTGTGACGAATGCATTAAGAATTTCAATGACGACTTTTACTTTGGGATTTATTTAAAGTTAAAGCATTTACGGGAGTCTATAATATTTAAGTGCGAAACGTGTAAATGTTCCTACAATGCTTTGGAATTCGCTATACAAAGATATAAGTTAAATTTCGATGCATCACAAACTAAGTTGTATCTAAGCGAATTGTGCACTACAGAGATGAGTGATGATTCAAAAGTTGATTCATTAGAAGCAATGGAACCTGAAAGCACTACGACTGATATCAAAGTAGAAACTGTTGAAATATCAGATGAAAGTATGGATGTTAAAGTCGAAGAAGATGATATTAAGATGTTTGATGAATTCGCTTCGAGATACGGTCATAAAATTGGGGCTTTGTCTCCATAATAATATACTTCTTAACCCCCAACCCAAAAAAAGCGGTGTTATAAGTTAGACGTGTTTATCTGTGTATCTGTCTGTGGAGTGTGGCATCGTAGCTCCTAAACTAATGAACCGATTTTAATTTAGTTTTTTTTTTTGTTTGAAAGGTGGCTTGATCGAGAGTATTTTAGCTATAATCCAAGAAAATCGGTTCAGCCGTTTGAAAGTTATCAGCTCTTTTCTAGTTACTGTAACCTTCACTTATCGGGGGTGTTATAAATTTTTAATTTACACTTGTTAATCTAATACATGATGACCGTATGGATTTAGGATAAAAAGCAATGCAAGCTCTCTGTGACATGAAAAGGTAACAGACACACAATTTTACAGTAAGTAGATATAGATTTTTTATCTGCTTGCTTGAAGAGTAAAAAAAAGTTAGTTTTTTGCGGAAACGCGTAAGCGCCACGTAGTGAATGGCGCTTAAGATGGTCTTGCAGCGAACTACCAATAAAACGAGCAACCATTAATAGACTAGTATGGACTATGGATCGCCTTCTGTCGCAACAAGCAATAATGCGTTTATACCTTCAGTTGTATCAGGCCAAGCTCACTTGACCCACTCGACCCGAGATAAATATCTCGGGTATGACAATAAAATTAAGATAGAAGAGTATGATAATGAACTTTTTCACCTCTCTAGCTCAAACAGGGCGCCTTTGCTACCTAAAACCAGTGAGAAAAAATACTTTTTCTTACTGGTGTGAGAAAAAGTATTTTTTTTTATGATGATGATGATGTATATTTTATCTCCTTCAGGAAAGGCAAAGGTCGTAGACCATGCAGCCTGGTAAGTCGTAGATAAATAACTATTTCCTCAACCTACTTATTTAAAAAAGAGAAAAGAAAGCCCGCAGAAAAGCTTAAGCGACATGCGGGTTATGTCGCTTAATTTTTTGTCTCTGTCATTTGTATGGGATCACGTAACAGAGAGAGCGCAATACTTCGTCTTTTCGTGGATAGAGTATACAGTGGACCCCGGTAATCCGACAAACGTTTTGTAGGACATTGTCGAACTATCGAATTTGTCTGATTATAGAGTACCCCCGGATTTTTTTACAAAAGAGTACATTGTAATCCGACAAATTACAGATCCAATAATAGGATTCTATATTATGTTGTAAATACTCTCTATTTTGTATGTCTTTAGTAAATTCAATAAAAATAGCATGTCGGATTACCGGCGGTCCACTGTAGTGTGATTGAACTCCGTACAACGCCATCTAGTTCCAACTAACAACTTCCGGATTAAAATCTGGAAGTTGCTTTTGTTATTTTAACTATGGACTCCTTTTATATTTTAGCATAAGGAAATGTATTCATTCTATAGGTATTATATTATTGTACTACTTTATAATGCAGTTTTATTTTAAAAATCACCCAGTAGGCTACAATTAATTAATATGGTTAAATCGCAGTACTGATTGGTTAACTTTCTTTTTAATTTAAATATAGTGAGCAAACGAGCAGTCGGGTCACCTGAAGTTAAGTGGTTACCGCCGCCCATGAACATTTGATTTTGCAGCACTAGGAGCCACCGAAGAATGGATCGGTGATGCATTCATTTTGATGATGATCATGAATAAAAAACCTTAATAAAACTTGAAAAGTATATTTTGCAAGAAAAATACTTTAAATACAATTTTATACATTTAAATTAGTCTTTAAAATCTATTAAAAATATATTATTCAAAGACAATGTGGTTTTTACACTGCATGAACAATAAATCCAAAAGCCACAGCTAAAACAATCCACCAGACCAGAGAGAAAATTTAGAAATTATAAAACTCCAAATTTCCTTGGTCCTCAAATATTTTAATTTATCGACACTTGACTCTAAGGGTGAGATCTATAGAGCGCGCTCTGCCTTTGCTTAGACTTAAGACAGAGTTAAAACGAGACAGAGCTATATCTCTCACATAAATCTGTCTCGCTTTAACTCAATCTTAAGTCAGAGCAAAGTCAAAGTGCGCTTTATAGATTTCAGCCTAAGACCTCATTCGCACGAGAGCTTTTTTAACGTCCGTTAAAAAAGCGTTCAAATAGAACAAATGCATTCCCAAGTATCTGTTCACACGTTCAACGCTTTAACGCACACTTTGTATTGTCAGCGCAACGCCGGGTTTTAACGCAACGCTTTTTTAACACTCGTGCGAATTAGGGATACGCAGAATCTTCAATCAAATAAAAAAAAAATCCTTTTTATCATAATTATGTACAAACAAATAAAACTAAAACTTAGTACTTTTTCGTCTAAATGGAATCTTAGTGTTTAACGGCAATTTCAACTGTGCAGTCTTTTTACTGCCAGATACAACGACACTTGCACCCGTCACTCTAATCTTCATCGTAGCATTCCTTTCAGACAGTTTGAAAGTTTCACATAGTTCAGCAAAGTCAACCTTCAAACCACTTATAAGTAAAATGAAAACCATCGCATGGCACATCGCCCTGTCCTTATAAGTCATTGGTCTGTTCCGTTTTCCGTTGATAGTTGTACAGAAGTTCTTTAAAATTAACTCGTTAAGTGTAACAGAGTGTGGGCATATCACGAAACTTTTTGCCGTGATTATTCTCACAACTGAACTGTACATTTGGACGAGACAGCTCGCATAGACAGCTAGCACGAGTAATTTCGGCGACAACTTTTTCTTTTCAACAATGCTTTTCACGAGTGGTACCAAGTCAGATTTATAGTCTTTGCCCTCCAACTCGGAGTTTATTTTTGCATATTGCTCTTCCGTTAATATGCTATCTATATCATATAACGCTTCAGCTGTAGTGGCAGCACGATTAATGGGTGGTATGTAAAAGTCATCAGAATTCTGGGTGTCATACAACGATAAATCAAGCTCGTCCTTTGATATTGTTTTCGTTACATTCTGCATTTGTTCCGTGACAGTTTCCACGTTAACCTTAAGCTTTTCTCGTTGCTCCATTCGCTTTTTCTGCTTCTTCGAACCGAATTTTCTGCTCAGTTCCAAATTACTTGTTTCGAGTAACGCTTGTGTTGGTTCTGAATTCATTTTTAGAATAGGTTTCATATCTACAACACTGCTATCTATTAGACGGACCTTACCCGTTTTTTTATTTCTTGTAAGAATGAAGGTTTTAGTCAGTTCTTCTGATTTTTCTTCACCGGCGTAAACTAATTTGTCTATTACCGTGGCAACGGTTTGCAACTTGTTTTCACTGTTTTCTAAAACTATGCACTCTTGTTCAGTAAATCGGTCTGTAACGTACCCATTTTGGAAGTTAATGATCATAGGGTACATTCCCTTCTTCGGACAGACTTCGTCTATGCTTATTTGGGTCATTTTTCCAAAAAATTCACTACATGTGCAATTTTATAGGTTATGTTTATAAGTGGTTACTTCTTGAATTACCGTAGGGTTAAGGAAGTTGGCACGGCGTCTACCACAAGACGTCTCTACTTGCATTAGAGGTGTCTACTGTCTAGCAAAGCACACCGACCGGCGGCAGACGAATTTATTTTAAATGATTTATTTTCATTTGTTTTGAACTCACAGGGGTTTTCTATTTTCAAATCTTTTGAGACCACAGAGTAGGTTTGTAATGTTATGTTTGACAGTTTGACTTTGAAACTTTGACTCTTTGGTAAACAGTTTTTTTTAACTGGCTTTCTTTACGGCTCTGGGTTCTAACAGTTAAAACTTCAAAGGTGCTTCAAAGCAAGCATCCATATAGGTATAGTAACTAGATAATCTATGCAAGGATCTATATTCCTATCTTTATGCATCTTCATTTGTTGTGAGTATCCTCTAATCATCAGTTTATAAATGTCCATGCCTCTAATGATCCTCTATTAATCTGTGGTTCTGAGCTCTTCTTTTGACACATCACAGAGTAAAGTACAATTGTATTAGATGAGGGTTCGAACTTCGGACCATCGTAAAAAAAAATCCACGGCGGCTATTTTGAAATTTTTATCATTTAATTTGTAATAGCTGCCTTTATATAACCTCTGTTATAACTCTACCTATTCCTACTGTAATATTACGGTTCACGAGATGGAGACAGCCCACTGACAGACATACGCCTCTCGTGTTCACATTGGACTTGTTTTACACGCACTATTACGGGCACTTTGCAGCTCCTTGTCTTCTATACTACTATAAATAGGTAGTGAGTGTGCTTGTAGGAAGTAATCAGAACTACTGAACATATTTCTTTCACCAATAGTTTATAGAGCAATCTATGGACTTCGTCTGTGTTGGTGTTAGCTGGCGGGCGTGCTCTACCTTTTTGGAGTGTTTTTTTTTTGTTAAAACTGACTGGAAAGTGCTCTAAAGGGGTGCCGTGCGTGTGTCGGCGAGCGCCGGCACAGACGGGGTCCATACTTGTATAGTTTAACTAACTTGTTACAAATAACTACAAACTTGACATTGGCTAATCTTTGTAAAGCCAGATGAGAGAGAAAAAAAAAAAGAGTTATCTATAACTAGCTACATTATTCCTGAGTATTACTGACTAGCGACCCGCCCCGGCTTCGCACGGGTGGACATTTATTTTTTCTATTTTCCGGGATAAAATATAGCCTATACGGATTCGGAAGAATCCCTCTAAGTAATGGTAAAAGAAATTTTGAAATCGGTCCAGTAGTTTTTGAGCCTATTCAATACAAACATACAAAAATACAAAGGTTTCCTCTTTATAATATTAGTATAGATTATAGATATAGTCTCTATTATTTTCAAAAAAATTTAGAGATCCCTACAAAAATTGTAAGAAGCTACCAGTGCGAAGCCAGGCATGCATTTCTGTCGGGCATTTTGTGTGCCTAGGGGTTTTATTTGAATAAAACTAAAACAATTAATTTTACATAACTTTAATAATCATTTTCTACAAATGTAGGTTATTAGTAATAATGAAGTTTCAATTAAAGTATAAATTAATTTAACGCTATTTTATTTCTATTTTGTCATCAACCCCCGACCCAAAAAGAGGGGTGTTATAAGTTTGACATGTGTATCTGTGTGTGGCATCGTAGCTCCCAAAACTAAGAAACCGATTTTAATTTAGTTTTTTTTTGTTTGAAAGGTGGCTTGATCGAGAGTGTTCTTAGCTATAATCCAAGAAAATTGGTTCAGCCGTTTGAAAGTTATCAGCTCTTTTCTAGTTACTGTACCTTCACTTGTCGGGGGTGTTATAAATTTTTAATTTACACTTGTCATTGACTAAACTCATTGCCTGTCCACTATTGAGCACAAGTCTTTCATAATGAGAAGAGTTTAGGCTATGGTCCACCACTCTGACCAAGTGCAGCAGACTTCACATACTTTTAACAAGTGTAAATTAAAAATTTTATAACGCCCCCGACAAGTGAAGGTTACAGTAACTAGAAAAGAGCTGATAACTTTCAAACGGCTGAACCGATTTTCTTGGATTATAGCTAAGAACACTCTCGATCAAGCTACCTTTCAAACAAAAAAAACTAATTTAAAATCGGTTGATTAGTTTAGGCGCTACGGTGCCACAGACAGATACACAGATACACACGTCAAACTTGTAACACCCCTCTTTTTGGGTCGGGGGTTAAAAAGATTATGGAGAGTTCTCATGCATTCATGTTTCCTCGCTATGTTCTTAACCATTAAAGTGAGTGATATTTAATAATTAGACTGCACATAACAATGAAAGTTATAGGTGCATGCCTGGGATCGAACCCAGGACCTTCTGAATAAATGATTGATATTTTAACTACCAGGCTTCTTTCTTCTCTCTGGGCTGGTTTCCGCACTTGAATGTTTCCGTCAGTTGTGCGTGCGTTGCCCCTTCCCGCCGAAGTCTTCACTCCAGCCATCCAAGCTCGCTCCAGAAGCCGAGTAGACCGCCCAAGTTGCCGAGGGCTTCATGAAATGAGGTTGGGCATCCCAAATGGCGCTCTCGTTCTGCCACGCCCGTGCACTACCAGGCCATCACCGTTCTTTTCTAACTCCGTTTTAGTACTCCTCTTTAATCTCTGTCTTAATTGCTTCTATCATTATTTCTGCCATACCTGTGTCTCCCAACTCCAACTCATCTCTTTCTATCTTTATCTCTACCCTATCCTTCGCATCTATATCTGTCCCTGTCTCAATACTTTCTACTTTGGCAATTTTTATATTATCTATGGGTTCTATAGATTTCTCAACTCTATGGTTTATATCTATCCTATCCTTCACTTCTATATCTGTCTCGCTCTCAATTTTCTCCACTTTAACAGTTTCTATATTACCTATTGGTTCTATAGTCATCTCAAACTCACTATTTTCGGTTTTTATTTTAGGTTTTGCATCATTAATACAGACATGTGAGACGAGAGCGGTTTTAAACCTGAAATTTTTGTGACACATGTTACATCCAAAGGGTTTTAGGCTTGTATGCTTCCTCTTATGCTTATTCAAACTAGTGTTACTTTTGAATTGAGCATGGCATACATCACAAACTTTTGGTTTTTCTATTGTCACCTTTCTCATGTAGGGCTGCTCACCGTCAATACAATAATGTCTGACCAAAGCGACTTTGAAAGCAAATTTTTTACCACACGTTTCACATGCAAAAGGCTTTTCACCCGTATGCAGTCTCATATGGTTAACCAAGGCTGAATTATTTACAAATTCATAAAGGCATATATTGCACTTATTCAGTTTGGATGGTTCTTCCTCATCATGCATGGTTTTCATATGGTATTGAAATTGGAGCAGATTTGTGAATCTTTGATTACATTGTTGGCATAAGCCTCTGTAAGGCCCCTCGTATATAAGAGGTTTTGCTTCTTCATTCTCAACAGTACTAGCACTTGTCTCTTGACACTTATCTTGGTTTATTCGTGAACATTCTTTTAAGAATTCTGCTTTAGGTTCAATGTAAACTTGTGCAAAGTCACAATTGTTAACATGGGCTTGTCTCTCGGTTTTCACTGCAGCATTACTTTGTTGCATTGTTAACTGAAACAATATAGAAAGAAAATTAATACAAAGTCTCAAGTCTGATGTCAAAAGGGGTACCTACACCTTGGATGAAGGATTCTCTATGACCTACACTGATATTTTATTGACAAAAAAAGTCGGTTTACTGACGATAGTTGAACGTGACAACGTCTTGATAAACCAATCCGAAATTACCTTCAGCTGTGCTGCAGTGGGTTTAAGGTCGACCGAGCAAGCGTGGCCAAAATCGTTGTCCAAAGAAGTAGATTCGAATCTTATGATTGATGATGACCATTTAGTGTTCCAAGTAGATTGTGCTTGAACCTCAATTTGATCTGAAGAAGTACTTGATTGTAGAGTAGTTTCTGCTGGTTCTGTTGCTAAAGTTTGACGTGGTTGGTCGGTGAATTGTCGTTGAGTATCAATATGGACGGTGTTGAACCTTTGCCCTGAACGAGATGAGGATGTAGTTGACGCTTCTAGTGTACCACTGGCAATAACCAAGTTAGCAGCTTGGCGTAATCTGTTGTTTCGTTCTCTTAAATTACGTGCTTCTCTTGCAGCTGCCACCTGAGCAGCAGTTCTAGATGCTTTGATACGCTGTCTGTACTCACGTTGTATTTGTGCCCTTGTTTTTGGGGCAGGAGTTTGGGATGCAGCAATCCGCTGTCTATACTCATGTTGTATTTGTGCCCTTGTTTTTGGGGCAGGAGTTTGGGATGCAGCAATCCGCTGTCTGTACTCACGTTGTATTTGTGCCCTTGTTTTTGGAGCAGCAGTTGTTGGTGCTGCAAATAGCGTCGCAGCTGCCAAGTTAGCAGCTTGGCGTAATCTGTTGTTGCGTTGTCTTTCGTTTTTCGCTTTTCTGGCAGCAGCCGCCTGAGCAGGAGTTCTAGATGCTTTGATACGCTGTCTGTACTCACGTTGTTTTTGGGCTTTCGATTTTGAAGCAGTGATTATTGGCTGCGCGAATGGCGTTGCTAGAGTAGATGCTACATCATCTTGAACCTCCGTGGGTTCACTCATCGAAGGTAGTGGCTTATTCGTGACATCCTCTGGTTCGTCAGGCTTCTTTCCCATGGTGGGATTGTAAGCGGTTCTGCAAAATAAATCGTCGTTCGAAACAGTTTAAAAAAAAAATTCATAAAATTCTTCATTCAGAAAATCATTTTAAATTTAAAAAATAAAAATACAACAAAATACTTGAATAAAATTTATTGTTTAAATTTCTACTCAATTGTTAAAATTTAAATTTTGATTTTATTATTTTAATAGTATAATTAAATTTTTTCAATTAGATACTTAATTATTTTTGCAAATTTAATTGTAATTTGTTATAAAAAAGTTGAAAGTGATGCATGGAAGTTAAATATTACCACAACTATCTTTATTCATCAGTTGTTTGTGGGTCAACCAGCCTCGTTTTATTACATTTGTAAAAGTATGTAAAAAACTTGCAATGTAGAAAAATCACTTGAAATTGAAGGCCTATTTATAGAAAGCTGGACAAACAACTTTTATTTCTATGTAGCTTTTCACTTTTGTTCATCTTATTCTCTACTCACAATCCACAGTAATTTGGGTGATTGATGAAATTTGAGAAAAATAATGTAAAAAATAATTGTAATGAATGTGTTGTGTGATGTTGATTACTCTTTTTTTTTAACTGGCTGTACGGCTCTGGGTTCTAGGACAACTATACGTCACTCTCTTTTTTTAAACTGGCTTTACGGCTCTGGAATCTAAGACAACTACTAGATAGACTCCAATGTCGCCATTTTCCAGTGATACCAACTGTCATGCAAGAGTGTTCTCTATGGTTATCATATATACATCCTACTCTATGGTTATCATTGGTTTCATTCACAGAGTAGGTACTTACATTGTTGAACAAGTTGTTGAATAACAAATCCATAGAACAAATCAACCACCTAATTTGCTGTGATATATAATATGAATACAGAAAAACATGATAAATTCAGCTACAAAGAAATACGAAGTTTTCGTGCACCTTTCTAAAAATATTCAATTTCAGCATTTTAAGTGATTTGTCGTGCATTTTTCAGCAACTTAGCAAGATTTTAACTCTCTTGTAGGTACTTAGATGTGAAAATATTGTGTTGTGCCTTTCCACATAAAGAATATTGTGAAAATGATAGCACCCAGTTTGATGACCTTTCGGGTCCATCAGTTTTTTTGGAGTAAGTAGATACCTATTATTTTTGCATCAGATCAAAAGAAAACTTTGGACCTATGCTGTAGGTAATTCAAAAATAATTGTATTTTTGAATCAGGCCAAGAATAAATTCTTCAGGGGATCACCGGATTTCTCATTGCATAAATTTTCTACATAAATAAATGTTCTACACCATCCAAAGAGCTGATTCATTTGATGCTGGGACCTTGCCTGGACCACGATCTTCAGTACTGAAGAAACAACAGCCCGACTAGCATGGGCAGTAGATAAAAATTATATCCCTGCTTATATCCACTGATTTCTATGACATTTATTTATTTATTTATTTTTTAAGGGACGCTAACAATATACATATTTAACATTTTATATACTACTTACATACTATTACATGACCGATATGTATATAATAGAGCGCCAGTAAACTTTATATTACAATAGACTTAACATGAACTAGACATTGGTGGATATAATTTTTATCTACTGCCCATGCTAGCCGGGCTGGAGAGAGATACTTAAAACATTAATTATTCGTATACGATTGATGAATTTTCGTAATCCCTCTACTGTCACTATGTAATAAAACAAAGCTGGTTGACCAACTAACTTTATTTTATTAACCCCCGACCCAAAAAGAGGGGTGTTATAAGTTTGACGTGTGTATCTGTGTATCTGTCTGTGGCATCGTAGCGCCTAAACGGATGAACCGATTTTAATTTAGTTTTTTTTTGTTTGAAAGGTGGCTTGATCGAGAGTATTCTTAGCTATCATCCAAGAAAATCGGTTCAGCCGTTTGAAAGTTATCAGCTCTTTTCTATTTACTGTAACCTTCACTTGTCGGGGGTGTTATACATTTTTAATTTACACTTGTGATCTACCATCTTCAAGTATAAATTACACTACAGGTTACCAGGGACCAGTCAGTTTTGTCTTCAGCGGCATATTGTAAAATTTTGCTTCTTAAAAAGAGCAACTGCCGAGTTTCTTGCTGGCTCCTTTCAGTATAATCTGCTTTCTGAAGTAGTGGTTGAGTCTTGATATATTTATTATCTTAAACTTAGCCCTACACTAAAATATATATTTCATTTCAATATTGGCATCATTCTATGCTGCTAATTTTGACAGTAATTTACTTAACTTTAACATTACCATGCTGAACAGCCAAACTGATTCTTTGCATAATAAATATGAACTTTAACATTACCATGCTAAACAGCCAAGCTGATTCTTTGCATAATAAATATATCAGTGTATCCCATTTGTCGTCAGACTTGAGACTTTGTATTAATATTCTTTTTATATTTTTCAGTTAACGATCCAAAAAAGTAACGGTACAGTGAAAACTGGCACAGTTGATGTTTATGTTAACGATTGCAACACTGCAGAAAATTATATTTAACCTAAACCAGAAAACTTAACGGACAGTTCACGAAAAAACAAGATAAGTGTCACGAGACAAATGCTAGTACTCATGTAGATGGAAAAGCACAATCTATTTAATGTGAGATATGTCAGAGGTGCAATCAAAGATTCTCAAATCCGTCTGATTTGAAGTACCAAGTGGAAACCCTAACTGAGGAGAAATCGTTCAAATGTGATCAGTGTAAACGGACATACAGTCGAAAAACCATCCATACTAATATTATAAATGCGAAAGTGTTCCTGTCTGTCTGTTACCTTTTCACAGCCCAACAGTTGAACCGATTCTGATGAAATTTAGTACAGGGTTAGCTTATATTATATCTACCTAAATCCACGCGGACGAAGTCGCGGGCATCCTCTAGTATTTCTTAAACACATGATGGGTCATAACAGTGATGCTCCTGAACCAATTGTTACTTGTGACATTTGCAATCAAAGTTTTAACCAAAAACAGGATTTAGTCAGACATATAGACACTGTACATTCTACTGAAAAAAATGTTCAAACTGAAGCTCCGTTCACTTGTAAAGTTTGCAACCATATATTTCAACGTAAATGCGAATTCATCATTCATAGAAAATCACATTCCCTTAGAAACTATGCGTGTGAAATATGCAAAAGAAGTTTTAAACATGAGGGTAGTTATAAAATTCATATGGACAAACATTCTTCGAATAAACCGGTAATATTACATATTTGTAAGATATGCCACTATGAGTTTGGACATCACAAAGCGTTGGTTAATCATATGAGACTTCACACGGGTGAAAAACCTTTTGAATGTAAGACGTGTGATAAAAAATTCGCTTTTAAAGTGTCTTTGGTGAGACACTATTGCATTGATGGTGAGCAGCCTTACATGAGGAAAGTGACCATAGAGAAACCAAAAGTTTGTGATGTATGTCACGCTCAATTCAAAAGTGAGGTTAATTTGGCTAAACATATGAGTATGCATGCAGGCCATAAACCATTTACATGTAACATCTGTGAGAAACAATTTGCTTTTAAAGTCGCTTTAGTCACACATGTCTGTATTAATGGTGACAAACCTTACATGATAAAGACTGAAAACCATAGAGTTGTGAAATCTATGGAACCCATAGATAATATAAAAATTGTTAAAGTAGAAAGTATTGAGACAGGGACAGATATAGATGCGAAGGATAGGGTAGAGATAAAGATAGAAAGAGACGAATTGGAGTCGGGAGATATAGGTATAGCAGAAATAAAGATAGAAGCAATTAAGACAGAAATTAAAAAGGAGTACTAAATCCATACTTCCATACTAATATTATAAATGCGAAAGTGTGTCTGTCTGTCTGTCTGCTACGTTTTCACGGCCCAACCGCTGAACCGATTTTAATGAAATTTGGTACAGACTTGGAATACATTCCGGGGAAGGACATAGGCTACTTTTTATCCCGGAAAATCAAAGAGTTCCCATGGGATCTAAAAAAATCGAAATCCACGCGGGCGAAGCCGCAGGCATCCCCTAGTAGAAAATAATTCAAAAAATCTTCAACAAGAATGTGAATGGATTATTTTCAAAGTTAGGATATTATCTTCCATGTCTAAATAGAATAAGTAATTAAGGAAATTGTGTAATAAGTATACATATAACTTTTAGTATATAGTAATATATTATAGTATATTTGTAACTTCTTTATTAGTTACATATAGAAGAATAAATAAATAAAGCTATGTAAAATAAATTGTTTCGTTTTTATTTGAATAAATCCCTGGGCACACAAAATACCCGAATGAAACGAGAATTTTAGAATTTATAATATACTACCTAGCACAAGGTTGGTTACATCAAAAAATTAAATTACAAGTGTAAATTAAAAATTTTCAACACCCCCGACAAATCATTTTCAAATAAATAATTATGTATATCTAGGCAACGTCCATCTTGACAGCTTGACATTTGTCAATTGACATAATATTATGAACCTAACGGTTATCTAACCTTCTTTTCTACAAGAAAACTAGAAAAGAGCTGATAACTCTTAAACGGCTGAACCAATTTTTTTGGATTATAGCTAAGAACACTCTCGATCAAGCCACCTTTCAAAAAAAAAACTAAATTAAAATCGGTTCATTCGTTTAGGCGCTACGATGCCACAGACAGATACACAGATACACACGTCAAACTTATAACACCCCTCTTTTTGGGTCGGGGGTTAAAAATGTGTTCACAAAAAAATTAATTTACTAAATCACATATAGATGGCGCAGACCGTCACTTTCAAGTTCTACATAAAAGTGTCAGGTAATCTTTTATGATATGGAATCCATCATGTGCATGCTCATCCAATTACCAACTTAGGTCAACATTGCTTAATTTATTTATTTATTTATGTACCGCCCACAGAGTTACACATTTAGATTAAATACATGTTGTTCCTTAAATTCTAGGGCTCTTATGCAACTCCACTTACGGGCAGTCACAGCATACATTAACATAAACATAAGTCGTACAGTAAAATCACACTAATATTATAAAAGCGAAAGTTTGTATGTGTGTGTGTGTGTGTGTGTGTGTGTGTGTATGTTTGTTACTCCTTCACGCAAAAACTACTGGACGGATTTGGCTGAAATTTGGAATGGAGATAGATAATATCCTGGATTAGCACATAGACTACTTTTTATCCCGGAAAATCAAAGAGTTCCCACGGGAATTTTTAAAAATCTACATCCACGCGAACGAAGTCGCGGGCATCAGCTAGTATAAAATATAATATAATAGCTAACCTAAGGACTATGAAAAAATACCTAACTTATAAATTTTAAAAGAATATAATAAGATGGAAATTAAATTAAAGTTAAGTTAAACTAAGCTAAATTATCTAAATCATCTAAAATACAATATACTTACGGCTAGGGACTGACACTAATTATCGTTATCCTATTGAGGAATCGAATGTTAACAATCGCAATCACCTGATATGCATTGTTGCAAACACATTCAGACGGAACGATTAGCTGAATCAGTTTCTAACAGAACGATAGCCACCAAGCTCATAACTCATTTGACATTGGTTGGTTGTAGATTGCTGCTTCAGTCATTGATAATAAAATACATAGTCTTAGAAAACCTTCAGTGGATTAAAAATAAATATCAAATGACTTCGGTGGCTATCATTAAGTGTTAGACACTGACTTATCGAATCAGTAGACTGGTTGTTCAGGTAAATAAAAAAAATTAGGTATATAAAAGTAACTTTATTGCACACTGTTCAAATATTCTTCATCCATATTCTTGAATTTCTCTGTCATATCTTCTGGAACGTGTATCGATGACAGATCCTCAGCACCGACCTCTTCTTCCTTCTGTATTAATATATCTACAACATTTTCACACGCTAGCAATAAACTTGCATCTTTTTCCCACTTATGGTACTCCCTTAGTACATAATATACCCCATTTTCTCTTAAAACCTCTCTGCCATGTTTGGTAGCGCATAACTTGTTTAACGTTTCAATAACCATCTTCCGTATATCCATATCAACGTCTCGTTTCTTTTCTTTTGGCAAATATTGTAACGATATCGGTAACTTATCCATTTCCTCGTCGTCATATTCTTCGTTGCCCATTATGGGTGGTAAAAGATATGTTAGCAAGTCTATATCGTTGCTTAGTAGAAACTTGTGATAGACAGTGTCGAAGGATATGTTCCTTATAGTCCCTATTGCGCCACCACGACGGATAGAAGATTCAGCATAGTTGCAAAATGGAAGCAACTTTTTTAACGGTATATCCTTATATACTGTATTTTCTTCAGTAAACCATTTCCTGACGCGTGGGGAACAGCTAAGGTTACTAAATATTGGCGCTAAGTAATGTAATTTTGATCCTTTTTTGTTGTAATTTATGTTAGTAAAAATGTTTAATAAATCGTTCAAGTGTGGTAGAAATGTATCTAAACACACTTCTATGTTATTTTCTACTCTGTTTATATTTGATAGGATCATACAAGCAGCATCAGCGTACTCCTTATTCGGATCCTTAATATAACCTATAAGTAATTCGACGATATTTTTCTTCGTACTTGGCTTGTACTTCAATAACTCCGATGCACCTTTTTCGTTAGCAGTAATATTAATTAGTATTAATAAAGCGTTTTTACTCACTTGCTCGGCTTTATCGTCAGTCAATTCAATAAAACTCTGGATAACTTTTTCATGTTCCAGTAAGTCTTGTATACCACTCTCAGTAGCAGATACACCGAGTAAATGCTCCAAAGTTATGTGTTTCAAATCGATTCTGGCCTCTGGCTTCAAAAATTCCAGAACTTCTTCAAGAGGATCTTCTGCCATTGTTATTAAAATAAATTAAAATACGCAATACTTCGTGTGATTGCAATCAGCAAGTTTATTGTTTACTACATGTGTGTTTACTGGTTTTTTTTTCACAAATGAAATTACAGCCACAGATCAATAACATCAATTAAACTGAGATGACAGCTAAAAAATATTGACAAACCATAGATTACGGACTTCGTCTGTGGTGGCGTTTGCTGGCGCGCACGGGGTCCATACTTGCATAGTTTAGCTAACTTGTTACAAATAACTACAAACTTGACATTGGCTAATCATTGTAAAAGCCAGACGAGAGAGAAAAAAAAAAAAAAAAACCATAGATTACTGTGTTTCATAGAATGAGGTTCTAGTTTTTTAGTGCTTCCTAGGATACCATCTCTAGATATTTTCCCGATTTTTGTGGAGTGCATATCTTTAAATATTATAAAGAGTAAGTTTGTTTGTATTAAGTAATCTCTCTAACAACTGGACCGATTTTGAAAATTCTTTCACCAGTATTCCTGAGTAACAGGCTGTTTTTAAGGTTCCGTAGCCAAATTTTAAATTACAGATCCCTACGAAAATTCTAATATGCTACTCGTACAAAGCCAGGCAGGTCACTAACTAGTTAATAATAAAAAAATTAATGCAGTGATATAATAACTATTTATTAAAACACCAAATAAAACACGTCTATAATATAATCTAAGGCACACATCTAATAACATCTTTCCTAATTACATCGATCGGTTTTATGATATCAATTTGTTTAGTACCAGCTATAGTTATGCCAATTTAAAGTAATTATGGAAACGTACCTATATTTAAAAAATTAAATAATGAACTTATTGTTTAGTTATTTCAAACAAAAGAATAATTTTATAATAAATAATAATAAGTAAGGAATAAGTAAGAAAAATATTTAATAAATAAATAAAATACTTATCGTGCGATTAGTAAGTAAACATTTAGGAAAATCGACCGCTTTTCTAAACTTAGCTTCTATACTATCTTCAATGCCAAACTGTTATTTTAAATCTAAAAAACTTCACATTTTTTATTAATATAGTGTGCATTTAAAACTATTTACATTTTACATCCTTTTTAGTTAAGTACGTATATAAAATGCAATCTAACTAGTGCGTAGCTAACCCTGCTGTTGATTCTATCAATTATTATTTGAGGGGATAAGTTTCTGAAGGGGATAAAAAATAAACTAACATAAAAGCCCTTTGAGAATAATTTTTACTACAGGGTTAACTACACCCTTAAATAGGGACCTATTCTAATATTTAAATTTATTTGAGAATTGATAAAATATGAAATATGTACACATTTGTTTTAGTGGATAAAATTCTAGTGCTTGAAATGTAATACAAATATTGAATTATAAAATATCGGCTACTAAAAGTCTTTGAGGTGAACAAGAGGCGAATTTTAGAGACAGTCTTAATTTTAACGAAAAAACGAACATCATAACATTACTATACGTAGGTACCTATAAAGCTCATACCAATGGAGAATTCAACTGTAAATGGTGACGATACATCATCCTTCTCACTCATATGCTATACGTGTAAGTGAGAATAATGATTAATGCCGCCATTTTGGATTTCTTTCTTTATTCATACGAGATACCAGTACACATGGCATGTAATAGCGTATCAGTAGGCAACAAAACAAATTCAAAGACAGACAGACAAAACAAAAGTAGATACAAAGCGGATTGTTGCAGTTTTAGACGAATTATTAGTGATTCGAATTAATTGAGTAATTTTTAAATAGGATTTTTAGAAACTCGGCTTTGACAGACATTCAGTGAACGACAAAGGCATAGAAATATTACGTGTGTTCTGTCACATTACGAAATCGCTACCATGCTTGTTGGTGAATACTCTACTCTACTGCACGCGTCTTTATTTCGATTGGCTCGTGATAACTGTCACTTTGAGTAGCCAATCACAGTTCGCAGTGTTGACACATAATGAAGCAATCATGAGCCTATGTTGCGATTTACTTGGTACTAAAATACTGAATAATAAATGGTACTAAACACTTTACTAATTTAATTGGTTCAAGTGGTTCAAGTAACGAATTTATCAGATATGAATTTGTAGCTTCTATTTTCGAATGCCAATAAATGTCTGAAACGCGGTTTTTATGCGTTGTCGTTCACTGACTTGGTTTGTGTAAATGTAATATAGTGTTATTATAAGTTATGAGTGATAATTCAAATAAGTTATTCAATAAATTCTAAATTTTAGTGACATTATTATTAGTTAGCAAAAACACTAATTACTAATTTGTTTAAAAGTGACTAACATTTATTAGAATATATCTATAAACTCTATAGGTAATAAACTATTACATTAAATATAATATTAGGAATAGTACTTAAAAATACTTTTTTTTTTCATATCCATTTGGAAATATCTTTGTACTTAAAAGGGTTTAACTAAAAAGAAAATTAACTTAAAATACGTGTGATTTTTAGTTTTTTTGTTCATTTTAGTTTAACTATCTTTATTCCTTTGACCAAATATTTTAGTTATTCTTCAATTTTTGAAGTAGACACCTAATTAATTAAGTGCATAGATATTTCCGACTAAAACATTTAGTTACTATTAAAAAACTGAAAAGTGCTTTAGTTTTTGTGTGTGTTCTTAGTGGACGAGAATTTTCCTTAACCAGGTCACCAAGGCCACGGCGAGAAGCGAGATTTTGATGATTTCAGCATCTGTAAACCATAGAAAACACGTCATATGGTACTCGTAAGAATTAAATTCTTAAACTTGCCTATAACTTTGTCTGCGTGGATTTTAAGTCTTTCTTCAGGGTAATAAATAAGTAGCCTGGATTACTCTTTTTGTTAAATTTCCACAAAAAATAGTTTTAACTATTTCGAATATTAGCCCAGACAAACAGACGAACAGACAGATATATAAAGTATAGAGTTTGCTGTTGAAATGTTCGTCATTTCAACAGGATATTTTAAGTTCGAGTAATTTTGTAAGTAACTAATCAACAAACATCAAAGCGAGCGTAGTGTGCGCAGTATTTTTCTTAATTTTAAAGACTAGATGCAGAAACCAGTTCAATGGTGCAGACGAAAAAAGAAGATATGTCTATAAAATATGGATGCTAGAAACCACTTTAAAAAATGTTATACCTTTGTTTAATTCTGCAGAATGCATAATATCTTTATTTATAAAAATAAAGAATATAGCACGAGCGCAGTGAGCACGAATATTAAAACAAAATCATACGTTTATATTTTTCTGTTTAACTGGATATCTGTCACAAAGGCATAATGTTGTCATGCCCCACCCCGTGCACTCACACGCCAGTTGGTGATGGCATAAGGCAAAACAAATCAGACCTTAAGTCGTAGCAATAAAGTATAATGTTCTTACCATTGCAAGCGTGCTCCTTCTCTCGATACCCGTTCTCGGTGTCACAAAGGCATATCTTGTCCTGAGGCGAGTGGACTCTGAGATGCGCGGGCGTATTGCCGGTGATGTTGGGCGTGAGACAGACGAGTCCGTCGTTGCACTCGTCGCTGTTGGCGCACGCGTGGTAGAGGGCTACAAAGGAGTTTATTGTGTATGTCAAAAATATGTACGTACTACAACGTCATTTCAGCGATGCTCTTTACTGGATGATATGGTGGATGGTTCGCTTGGTGTTCTGTTTTAAAAAATCCCGTAGGAACTCTTTCATTTTTCGGAATAAAATAAGCGTGCAAGTTGGTTGGTATCTTGTATAGTTACAACTGTTTATTTTGAAAAAGATGGTTCACTATCATTAAAATGACGAAAATAATTGTAACAATAATATTAATTTAGAGACACGCACAAAGAAAACGTACCGCGCACCACAGTAGTCCATAGACACCTGTCAAAAAGCGACAGTGGAGGTGGACGTTTCGATTCAACGTTATAAGCATCTTTTTTTCTACCTCCTTGGAAGGGTATGTGCAGCGCTATCTATGAGGCTTTTAAAAACAGGCCTTAGAAAGTTCCTCACTAAGAAATTGTAAGTTTCAAAATTATTCCTGCCGGGAATCGAATCTGGGACTTCTTAATTTTATTAGACTACTAGATTAGGAAGGCTTTTAAAAGTGTTTTATAAATAAGTTGTATTAAAGTTACTCTACTTTGTGATGATGTGGACAAATCATAACATGGGGTTATTCAAGGGGTGGATCAGCTTCCTGAAAGGCCTGCAACGCATCGGCGGTTCCTCTGATGTTCATGGGTCGGCGATACCTAATCACTTAACATCAGGTGACCTGCCTGCTCGTTTGCCCGCAATTTTTTTTATTAAACAAGTGTAAATTAAAAATTTATAACACCCCCGACAAGTGAAGATTACAGTAACTAGAAAAGAGCTGATAACTTTCAAACGGCTGAACCGATTTTCTTGGATTATGCTAAGAACACTCTCACCTTTCAAACAGAAAAAAAAACTAAATTAAAATCGGTTCATTAGTTTAGGAGCTACGATGCCACAGACAGTTCCACAGATACACACATCAAACTTATAACACCCCTCTTTTTGGGTCGGGGGTTAAAAAATAACTCAATAAAAAAAAGTTACACAAGGATCGAAACCACTTTCTTTGGTGCCCTGTTTATACGTGGCTAATTAAATAACCCAATTATTAAGAGCCCGTTTAAGTAAAACGTAAAATCTTGTTCCAAAATCATTGTCGTGCCCGCGCGGCCTTCGCCAGTAATTAGCAATAATTAACCACTGGCCTTCGTGCGAGATGTTATAAACGATAATAATGCTAGAAACACATTCACCACATAACACGCCGCGTTGAAACGCTACTGGGCACAAGCGGCCGAAAATCAAGTGTACAAGAAAGTTGTTCAGCTGTGTATGCCTACGATGAGACATCACACTAATATTATAAAGGCGAAAGTTTGTACGTGTGTGTGTGTGTGTGTGTGTGTGTGTGTGTATGTTTGTTACTCCTTCACGCAAAAACTACTGGACGGATTTGGCTGAAATTTAGAATGGAGATAGATTATACCCTGGATTAGCACATAGGCTACTTTTTATCCCGGAAAATCCCAGGAGTTCTCACGGGATTTTTAAAAAACGCGAACGAAGTCGCGGGTATCAGCTAGTAGATAAGTAATGTTTTCTGTACTCGGTGTATTTTAAACTTGTACTTTAGCTATAATTCATGAACTCAGAATTTTTTCCTATTTGATTTTCTACAATGGCAAAAAATGCATGTAAAATACATAGACTGCTGTAATCATAACCCTTCCTTTTGGCGTTGACGTAGTCGGGTAAAAAACAAAATGCAGATACACTTTAAGGTGCATGAGACGGGTCTGCCCGCGAAATTCAAATTTAATTTGGTTTTTCGCAATTTGTAAATTAATACGACAAAGTAGGCTTATGGCATTCTAATTCTGACAATGGCAGAATCATCTTCCCAGGATTACATAAAAATCTTTACTTGAAAGAGTTCAGTTTAAGAAATTAGTTATAGTATCGACTAATTTGTGAGTAACTCATGTCAAACTCATTATTTTCAAAATGATGATGATGTCAAAATAATGAGTTTGACATGAGTTACTCACAAATTAGTCGATAGTATAAATAATTTCTTAAACTGGACCCTTTCAAGTAAAGATTTTTATATAAACCTGTGAGGGTGATACTGCCATTGTCGCAATTAAAGTGCCATAAGCCTACTTTGTCGTATTAGTTTACAAATTGTGAAAAAACAAATTAAATTTGAATTTCGCGGGCAGATCCGTGTCATGCACTTTAGTTTAGGTAGTTTATAGAAAAACATCAGAAGTGACAATTATCTGAAACGCACATTGAGTGTGTTTCTACCATTAAACCTCGCTATAACTACTGGGCTTCGTGTGAGATGGTATAAGCGATATAGTGGCTACCTACTGGCTAACCGTGGGGTGAACGCAGTTCTACGCTTTATTTATGATAGTATTTATTTACCCACAGCTAGCTTAAAAAAACGGTCAAGTGCGAGTCAGACTCGCAGACGAAGGGTTCCGTATCAAATACAAGAAATATCACTTTTTAATATTTTATAATTGGCATGGCGGCCATTTTGAAATCGTTATTATATGTTGTTACAGCGGCAATAAAAATAATCATTTTGTGATAATTTCAACTCTGTACCTATTACGGTTCATGAGAAATAGCCCGCTGACAGATAGACAGATAGGCAGGGTTCGTTGGTTAAACATAAATAAAATAAACCAGTTTTTTAAGTTAACGCAGTTCTACATTTTATTTAGGTATGACTAGCCAATGCCCGCGACTTCGCTCGCGTGGATTTAGTTTTTTGAAATCCCGTGGGAACTCTTTGATTTTTGATAAAAAGTAGCCTATGTGCTAGTCCAGGACATTATCTATCTCAATTCCAAATTTCGGCCAAATCTGTCTAGTAGTTTTTGCACGCGGGCGAAGTCACGGGCATTGGCTAGTAAATTATACATGTCTCTGTAAGAACTTCGTGTGGGGAGATTATATAACTGTAGGAGGAAAACATTGGGATCACACACAAGAGTCCAGAGCCGTAAAAAGTATAATTTGAAACTATGGCAAAAAAAATTTATAAAATGGCAAGAATCCCTCAGACAAAGAATCACTTGGCTGAGCAAGAATCCAGAGCCGAAAACTTAAAATATCTTGAGATCCATTTAAACAGGTCTAACCGCGAAATTCAAATTGAATTTGGTTTTCCACAATTTCTAAGCTAATACGACAAAATAGGCTTATGGCATTCTAATAGCGCCAATGGCAGTATCATCTTCACAGGTTTATATAAAAATCTTTATTTGAAAGGGTCCAGTTTAAGAAATTAGCTCTAGTATCGTCTAATTAGTAGGTTATAATAGATAAAGATTTTTATATAAACCTGTGGAGATGATATTATTTTGTTTTCATTGTCGCAATTAAAGTGCCATAAGCCTACTTTGTCGTATTAGTTGACAAATTGCGAAAACATTGCGACAACAATGCAAACATTAAAAAAATTCATAATGGCCGACATGAAAATGAAAAAATAATTAAAAAGTGTTATCTTCCGCGATGGTACGGAACCCTTCGGTTGTTAGTCCAGCTCGCACTTAGCCGATTTTTAAGGTTCCGTACCTCAAAAGGAAAAACAGAACCATTAACCCTCACTTTGTTGTCTGTCTGTCTTTCAAGAAACCTATAGGGTACTTCCCGTTGACCTAGAATCATGAAATTTGGCAGATAGGTAGGTCTTATAGCACAAGTACAGGAATAAATCTGAAAACCGCGAATTTGTGGTTACATCATTAAAAAAAATTAAAACGTGTTTCAATTTTCAAAGTAAAACAAGTAGGATATCATATGAAAGGGCTTTCTTTACCTGTACATTCTAAAACAGATTTTTATTTATTTTTAATAGTTTTTGATTGTGCAAAATGTTGGAAAAAATACCCGAGTACGGAACCCTCAGTGCGCGAGTCTGACTCGCACTTGGCCGGTTTTTAATTGACTAAAATGACTGGAATTTGGATGAGTCTCTACTTCAACGCGATAATATTAACCTCCAAAATGAAAACATGAATAAGTAAAAAGGTCAACCCTAATCTGATTTTATAATCTCGATCAATCTTATACAATAGCATAGTATGCTACTTGTAGAATCTACCTATTATATTATTTAACACAATAGGTTACATAAAATCAATCTTTGCTTCTTACATTAAAAAAACGGCCAAGTGCGAGTCGGACTCGCGGACCGAGGGTTCCGTACTCGGGTATTTTTTCCGACATTTTGCACGATAAATAAAAAATCTCTTTTAAATGAAATAAATTTTAAATCAACAGGAAGTACCCTATAGGTTTTCTTGACAGACACGACGGACGGACGGACAGACAGACGGACAACAAAGTGATCCTATAAGGGTTCCGTTTTTCCTTTTGAGGTACGGAACCCAAAAAAAGACCTAGTTGATATTTAGGTACAGATTTTCAAAAGGAGTTTTTGGATAACCTTGTAGATAGATATTCAGCATAGGTACCTTCCAACAGTGACAAAGCTAGGTTTTTAACCCCCGACCCACAAAGAGGGGTGTTATAACTTTGATATGTGTGTCTGTGTATCTGTTTGTGGCATCGTAGCTCCTAAACCAATGAACCGATTTTAATTTAGTTTTTCTTGTTTGAAAGGTGGCTTGATCGAGAGTGTTCTTAGCTATAATCCAAGAAAATCGGTTCAGCCGTTTGAAAGTTATCAGCTCTTTTCTAGTTACTGTAACCTTCACTTGTCGGGGGTGTTATAAATTTTTAATTTAAATGATACGAAAGTTTGGGAATGAGTTGCCAGTCAGCTTTGATAGTCCTAATAAGTTTATGTGATTTTGTAAAGTGGTGATAATAAAAAAAAAAGAATACCCGGCTGAGTTTTTTGTGGGCTCTTCTCAGACTTGGGCGCGTTTGGAACCCTCGTGGCTTTAGTTTTAAGTAACGTAATTAATTATCACCACTATATCGTACAAGTTTAACAATTTCGACCATCAAAAGGAGTACAATTGTACCTACTTTGAATAAACGATTTTGACTTTTGACTTTAATTTACACTTGTTAAGATTATTAGTTAAAAATACTAAGATTATTAGAGAATATACTATGATTTATTAACGTACTAAACTTACACAACTCCACATTAACAAACACTTGTATCCACAGGCACATAAGTATACACTCAAATATGAACACACACACACATTTCATACATTTTCCTACACTAAATAAAAAGACCAACATAAATATTAACAACTAGCTGATGCCCGCAGCTTTGCCCGCGTGGATTGGTCAGATCCCCTGCAGCATCAGGATTGAGGAGTTGGACTCCAAATTTTTTATGAAACAATGTCGCAAAGTTCCTCTATCGATTAAAAAAGAAATGACGCAAATCGGTTAAGAAATCTCGGAGATTTCGGTGTACATAGGTAGAAAAACACAACTACCTTCTTGAAAGTCGGTTAAAACAGTAGCCTATGTTACGCCCTGGTCAATTCTCTACTTGTCTGTGAAAATCCCGTCAAAATCGGTTCAGCCGTTCCCAAGATTAGCCTTTTCAAACAGACAGACAGACAGACAGACAGACAGACAAAAATTTTAAAAACATATGATTCAGTTATAGTATCGTTCAAATAACCATATGACCTTAATACGCGGTAGTTATTTCGAAATTACAGACAGACACTCCAATTTTATTTATTAGTATAGATAACCATATGACCTTAATACGCGGTAGTTATTTCGAAATTACAGACAGACACTCCAATTTTATTTATTAGTATAGATTAGTATAACATATGAAATGTATAAGTATAACTTTAAAAAGATGTAAATAATTAAGATAAGGTAAGGAATTAATAAAGGCTTTGAAATTGAAATTGAAATTTAGTGACAGTTCGAATGAATGAATGAATGAACGAATGAACGAATGAATGAATGAAAGGAACAGTGAATGAATGAAGCTCACACTTGGTGACGGGTTCGCAGCGCCCGTTCAGCGGCGGCGAGTTGTCGCCGCACAGGCACCTGGTGACGGGGTCGTAGTGCGTGCGCACGCACGACGCGCTGTTCACGCCGAGGCACTCCGCTTGTCGGTTGCAGGCGCGAGCTGCAAACAGAACATCCAGTCAGTTAGTTTATTAAATAAATAAATAAAAAAATAAAAAAGCCTTTTATTTCTTCACTAATATTTTTACAATAGAGATTATCACACTAATATTATAAAGGAGAAAGTTTGTTTGTGTGTGTGTGTGTGTGTGTGTGTATGTTTGTTACTCCTTCACGCAAAAACTACTGGACGGATTGGGCTGATATTTAGAATGGCAATAGATTATACCCTGGATTAGCACATAGGCTACTTTTTATCCCGGAAAGTCAAACAGTTCCCACGGGAATTTTAAAAAACCTTCATCCACGTGAACGAAGTCGCGGGTATCAGCTAGTTAAATATAACTTAAAGTACTAGATGATTGAAGTAAATAATTAAAATATCCTAAATATAGTAGGTACGATAATATTTTTATGAAGAACCCTTTTCATGTCTGAAGGAGGTCCAGAGAAATCAATTTTGCTCTGTCTTTGGCTTTGAGCATCCAGTTTGGTCCCGCCACTTTTTTATGTCATCGTTCCAACGATAATGCGGCCTTCCTCTACCACGTGTGCCTTTTGGGCCTGGCCAGTCAGTTTATTACTTACATTACTTACAATTTAAAGTTACAAGGCACACTTCTCAGCGTAACGTTCCCCGTTATGTTGCTATTGACGTTTCCTTTAATATCTCGTTCACACAGGCTGCGTAAAGGTGCCCACGCATTTGAACTGAACTGCAACTGAACTGCGCGTCGCGTCAGCGCCCCGCACGATATGCACGGCTGGAGAGAATATCGTGCGGGGCGCTGACGCGACGCGCAGTTCAGCTGCAGTTCAGTTCAAGTGCGTAGGCACCTTAAGCGTAGACGTAACGCGTACCATTGCGTTGTAATGTATGGAACTGTATGAAACATGGCTCACCGCTTGCGTAAAGCGGTGACGTTTGCGTAACTCGGTGTGTTAGGGGTTTACGAGCGTCACTACGCACGTGTCACGTGTACGTGCTTAGTGTGAATCGGTCTTAAAAGAAGAGTATTTTTTTTTAAATAGACTAGCACTTGGCTGTACCTAATCAGACCTGCTCGCAAGTAATGATGCAGTTAAAAAAAAGTACTTGTTAATGTCCATTTCAGTGAAAGAAATCCATATTTGACAGTAAGTATTTATATTTAACAGGGCTCTCTCCGTCACTTGCTCCATACAATCGTAGTTACATTTTCATTTGAATATTAAGCAACCAAAGTCCATGAAATTTTGCAGACATATTTTAGAAACTAATATCTGTGTCTGTGGTGTTTTAGATTTTTCTAAAAATATGTAGTTTTAAAATTACAGGGGCTCAAAATTTGTATGTGAATTTTTAAGTCCGCGTAACTTTGAAACCGAATATATTAACAGAAATCTGGAAAACCACAGACATAGATATTAGTTTCTAGAATATGTCTGCCAAATTTCATGGACTTTGGTTGCTTAGTATTCAAATGAAATTGGAACTACGTTTGTATGAAGCGAGTGACGGAGAGACCCCTCATCAAGAACCGAACCTATGACCTATGCGAATTAACTTTTGGACCGCTGCCGACTATGTGGCCTTCATGAATACAACTTTATTTAAAAAGGTCAAATTTAGGTAGAATTCAGTATACCAAAGGTTACCCTACCCTATTATTACATGTAGATACATATTTGTATCTATCATTGTACGAAATTTGCATGTAATAATATACTTACTTCTATAAAAAATTACCCCAGAAATATCACACTTCACACTAATATTATAAAGGAGCAAGTTTGTATGTGTGTGTGTATGTTTGTTACTCCTTCACGCAAAAACTACTGGACGGATTGGGCTGAAATTTAGAATGGAGATAGATTATACCTTGTATTAGGACATAGGCTACTTTTTATCCCGGAAAATCAAAGAGTTCCCACGGGAATTTTAAAAAAACCTACATCCACGCGAACGAAGTCGCGGGCATCAGCTAGTAATTTATTATTAAGAAAAAAACTATTCTAGAGCAAAACTTTTGAAATAACATAAAGATTTTTTTTATGAAACTGACTGACTGATATACTGTGGAATTTCGAAA
This sequence comes from Maniola jurtina, assembly GCF_905333055.1. Lineage (NCBI taxonomy): Eukaryota > Metazoa > Arthropoda > Insecta > Lepidoptera > Nymphalidae > Maniola > Maniola jurtina. The sequence continues at coordinate 1,457,156 of NC_060056.1, read as the reverse complement.
AGTTCTGAAATACTTAGGTAGGTAACTACTTCTTCATTTTTGCCCAAAAGCCAAATCCCAAATACCAATTTTTCTTACATTTACTTACAAATTCTCAGGATTTTCTTACAAACTTTTATCTCCTATTTATCTATTTTATATAGAATTTCTTAAAACATTGACACAATATAGTATTTCTTTTCTTTAAAAAAGAATATTAGTCATTTTAATCATGACTAACATTCCTCTTTCCCCTCCAACTAAGCGTTAAGCTTGTGCTGTACGACAATAGTGCAACGGGTGGGGTTTGAACCGCCGACCTTTCGGAATTCAGTCCGCTCCTATAACCGTTGAGCTATTGAGGCTAGTATTATATTTCTTCATTTTTAACCAAAAGCCCAAATACCATTTTCATGAATATAACTTGAAAAATGACAGACTTTCATACACACTTTCATCCCCCTAAATTCTTTCCCGATAATCCTTTCTCAGTGTGCCCTACATTATATAAGGAACCTACTGTCTTTATCCCAGCGGTGTAGGATACTTATGCGTTGATAGCAGTCAGTCAGTCAGTTATCTTTCCTTTTTAACTCCCGACCCAAAAAGAGGGGTGTTATAAGTTTGACGTGTGTATCTGTGTATATGTCTGTGGCATCGTAGCTCCTAAACTAACGAACTGATTTTAGTTTTTTTTGTTTGAAAGGTGGCTTGATCGAGAGTGTTCTTTTAATCCAAGAAAATCGTTTCAGCCGTTTGAAAGTTATCAGCTCTTTTCTAGGTACTGTAACCTTCACTTGTCGGAGGTGTTATAAATTTTTAATTTACACTTGTATATTATTGAATTAAGATAGACACTGGACAGAGAGCACAACCCTCAGAAATGAGGTATACAACGCAGAGTAAGAGAGGGTTAAATTAAGTGAAATTAGATGCAAAACAGCTTTATAAGCGAATACCTTAACCTACTTCGAGGAGTGATGGTTCGCGATAGTGTACGGAAGCGGTGGATTTACACTCTCCGCCGACCAGTATAGCTTGGACTTCCGTTGTTAGGGTGCGGGTTAGTTAGCCAGACTTTACGACATAAGGATAGTAAGCGCAAAACAAGTAATCGAACATGGCAGTCCGCGCAGGTCATAGTCATGTTTAATCCATACTAATATAAATGGGAAAGTGTGTCTGTCTGTCTGTTTGTCTGCTACCTTTTCACAGCCCAACAGTTTAACCGGTTCTGACGTTTGGTACAGGGTAAGCTTATATCCCGGGGACGAACATAGGCTACTTTTTATCCCGGAAAATCATAGAGTTCCCACGGGATTCCTAAAAACCCATCCGCTTAATCGATTTGTACAAAATTTGGTACCGAGGTAGCTTGCATCCCTGTTATTGACATAGGCAACTTTTTATCCCGGAAAATCAAACAGTTCCCATGGTATCTTTAAAAACCTAAATCCACGCGGACGAAGAGGCGGGCATACTCTAGTCCTTACTAAATACAAAAATCCATTAATTCTTTCATAATTCATTGTAGCTTAGACTTCCGTTGTTAGGGTGCGGATTTTTTTGCCAGTTTTACGACACCTAGGTACTTGTATAGTAAGTGCAAAACAAGTACATAGTTGCAATCGCAGGTCATAGACTATGGATTTAATAGATAAACCCATTCATTTATTCGCCATTAACAGGGCACTCTCCGTCACTTACTCCATACAATCGTAGTTCCAATTTCATTTGAATATTAAGCAACCAAAATCCATAAATTTTGCAGACATATTCTAGAAACTAATATCTGTGCCTATGGTGTTTTAGATTTTTCTAAAAATATGTAGTTTCAAAATTACAGGAGCTCAAAGATTTGTATGTCAATTTTTAAGACCGCGTAACTTTGAAACCGAATATTTTAAGAGAAATCTGGAAAACCACAGGCTAGAATATGTCTGCAAAATTTCATGGACTTTGGTTGCTTAATATTCATATGAAATTGGAACTTCGTTTGTATGGAGCGAGTGACGGAGAGACCCCTCTTAATTACTCTTTAATTAATTCCTTCATTTTAATTTTCATTTAATTTCAAGCCCGGCTGAGATCTGTCATGGAAGCAACGATAAGGCCAAATTCGGACCTCGCGTCAAACAAGTTGTAAAAGTCTACCGAGTGAAACTGGACCTTAAAATCCTGAACTTATACGTTAGGTCAGTTCCGTTTTAGAGGCCGCCACTGATACCTTTGTAGTTAGGTTACCTAGAACTAGGTCTACAAATGAAAACCGTTGAAAAATAAACCCTAAAACTTTAATTAATAAAGCTGAATTTCTTTTAACATTATTTAATTAGTACTGCCAATGATATTACTATGCGTTCAGTCCCCCGTGGAATTAGGAAGTACTAATACTTAGAACAAGCTGCCCCTTGGTAACTTTAAAAAAAACTAGCTGATGCCCGCAGCTTCGCCCGCGTGGATTGGTCAGATCCCCTGCAGCATCAGGATTGAGGAGTTGGAATCCAAATTTTTTATGGAACAATGTCGCAAAGTTCCCTTAACGAACAAAAAAAAATACGCATATCGGTTCAGAAATCTCGGAGATATCAGTGTACATAGGTAGAAAAACACAACTCCATTTTACTAAGTCGGTTAAAAAAGTAACCTATGTTACTCCTTGGTTAATCCTCTACTTGTCTGTGAAAGTACTGTCAAAATAGGTTCAGCCGTTCCGAAGATTAGCCTTTTCAAACAGACAGACAGACAGACAGACAAAAATTTTAAAAACTTGTGATTCAGTGTTGTTATCGTTCAAATAACCATATGAGCTTAATATGAGGAAGTTATTTCGAAATTAAAGACAGACACTCCAATTTTATTCATTAGTATAGATTAGTCTAGATAACGATCGTCGCGCAACTAAGATTCAGTCGCGCAATAGTTGCAACCTGTCAAACCATACTAATCTCTTTTGACAGTGGCTATATAGATGGAAAAAAGTAGAATGACCCAATAATTTGGAACAATCTTCCGATTCTAAAAAGTAACAGCTAAAATATATTAAAAGAAATATAAATATTTGTTAACCCCCGACCTAAAAAGAGGGGTGTTACAAGTTTGAGCTGTGTATCTGTCTGTGGCATCGTAGTTCCTAAAACTAAGAAACCGATTTTAATTCAGTTTTTTTTTGTTTGAAAGGTGGCTTGATCGAGAGTGTTCTTATTTATAATCCAAGAAAATCGGTTCAGCCGTTTGAAAGTTATCAGCTCTTTTCTAGTTACTGTAACCTTCACTTGTCGGGGGTGTTATAAATTTTTTAATTTACACTTGTAAATAAAGAGAATATAATATACTTTTATTGTGATTTTATTTTATCACTAGCTGATGCCCGCAGCTTCGCCCGCGTGGATTGGTCAGATCCCCTGCAGCATCAGGATTGAGGAGTTGGACTCCAAATTTTTTATGAAACAATGTCGCAAAGTTCCTCTATCGATTAAAAAAGAAATGACGCAAATCGGTTCAGAAATCTCGGAGATTTCGGTGTACATAGGTAGAAAAACACAACTCCCTTTTTAAAAGTCGCTTAAAAAAGTAGCCTATTTTACGCCCTGGTCAATCCTCTACTTGCCTGTGAAAGTCCCGTCAAAATCGGTTCAGCCGTTCCAAAGATTAGCCTTTTCAAACAGACAGACAGACAGACAGACAGACAGACAGACAGACAGACAGACAGACAAAAATTTTAAAAACGTGTGATTCAGTTATGGTATCGTTCAAATAACCATATGAGCTTAATATGAGGTAGTTATTTCGAAATTACAGACAGACACTCCAATTTTATTTATTAGTATAGATGCGAAAGTGTCTGTCTGCTAGCTTTTCACGGCCCAACAGTTTGATCGATTTTGATGATGGTACAGAGTTAGCTTACATCCCGGGGACGGACATAGGCTACTTTTTTATCCCGGAAAATCAAAGAGTTCCCACGGGATTCTTGAAGGCTCATGCATTTAACCGATTCATATAAAAGGCACAGAGGTAGTACTTGCGTCCCGAAAATTAACATAGGCAACTTTTCATCCCGGAAAAGCAAAGAGTTCCCACGGGATTCTTGAAGGCTCATGCATTTAACCGATTCATATAAAAGGCACAGAGGTAGTACTTGCGTCCCGAAAATTAACATAGGCAACTTTTCATCCCGGAAAAGCAAAGAGTTCCCACGGGATTCTTGAAGGCTCATGCATTTAACCGATTCATATAAAAGGCACAGAGGTAGTACTTGCGTCCCGAAAATTAACATAGGCAATTTTTCATCCCGGAAAAGCAAAGAGTTCCCACGGGATTCTTGAAGGCTCATGCATTTAACCGATTCATATAAAAGGCACAGAGGTAGTACTTGCGTCCCGAAAATTAACATAGGCAACTTTTCATCCCGGACAAGCAAAGAGTTCCCACGGGATTCTTGAAGGCTCATGCATTTAACCGATTCATATAAAAGGCACAGAGGTAGTACTTGCGTCCCGAAAATTAACATAAGCAATTTTTCATCCCGGAAAAGCAAAGAGTTCCCACGGGATTCTTGAAGGCTCATGCATTTAACCGATTCATATAAAAGGCACAGAGGTAGTACTTGCGTCCCGAAAATTAACATAGGCAACTTTTCATCCCGGAAAAGCAAAGAGTTCCCACGGGATTCTTGAAGGCTCATGCATTTAACCGATTCATATAAAAGGCACAGAGGTAGTACTTGCGTCCCGAAAATTAACATAGGCAACTTTTCATCCCGGAAAAGCAAAGAGTTCCCACGGGATTTTTGAAGGCTCATGCATTTAACCGATTCATATAAAAGGCACAGAGGTAGTACTTGCGTCCCGAAAATTAACATAGGCAACTTTTCATCCCGGAAAAGCAAAGAGTTCCCACGGGATTCTTGAAGGCTCATGCATTTAACCGATTCATATAAAAGGCACAGAGGTAGTACTTGCGTCCCGAAAATTAACATAGGCAACTTTTCATCCCGGAAAAGCAAAGAGTTCCCACGGGATTTTTAAAAACCTAAATCAGCGAGGTCGCAGTCGCGGACATCATCTATATATACTACTAGCTGATGCCCGCAGCTTCGCCCGCGTGGATTGGTCAGATCCCCTGCAGCATCAGGATTGAGGAGTTGGACTCCAAATTTTTTATGAAACAATGTCGCAAAGTTCCTCTATCGATTAAAAAAGAAATGACGCAAATCGGTTCAGAAATCTCGGAGATTTCGGTGTACATAGGTAGAAAAACACAACTCCCTTTTTGAAAGTCGGTTAAAAAAGTAGCCTATTTTACGCCCTGGTCAATCCTCTACTTGCCTGTGAAAGTCCCGTCAAAATCGGTTCAGCCGTTCCAAAGATTAGCCTTTTCAAACAGACAGACAGACAGACAGACAGACAGACAGACAGACAGACAGACAGACAGACAGACAAAAATTTTAAAAACGTGTGATTCAGTTATGGTATCGTTCAAATAACCATATGAGCTTAATATGAGGTAGTTATTTCGAAATTACAGACAGACACTCCAATTTTATTTATTAGTATAGATAGCATTTTCGATTGACTTACCTAATCATATTTTACTAAACAAAATTTAAATTAGAAAACCCATATCCATACTTCCATACTAATATTATAAACTAGCTGATGCCCGCAGCTTCGCCCGCGTGGATTGGTCAGATCCCCTGCAGCATCAGGATTGAGGAGTTGGACTCCAAATTTTTTATGAAACAATGTCGCAAAGTTCCTCTATCGATTAAAAAAGAAATGACGCAAATCGGTTCAGAAATCTCGGAGATTTCGGTGTACATAGGTAGAAAAACACAACTCCCTTTTTAAAAGTCGCTTAAAAAAGTAGCCTATTTTACGCCCTGGTCAATCCTCTACTTGCCTGTGAAAGTCCCGTCAAAATCGGTTCAGCCGTTCCAAAGATTAGCCTTTTCAAACAGACAGACAGACAGACAGACAGACAGACAGACAGACAGACAGACAGACAGACAGACAGACAAAAATTTTAAAAACGTGTGATTCAGTTATGGTATCGTTCAAATAACCATATGAGCTTAATATGAGGTAGTTATTTCGAAATTACAGACAGACACTCCAATTTTATTTATTAGTATAGATGCGAAAGTGTCTGTCTGCTAGCTTTTCACGGCCCAACAGTTTGATCGATTTTGATGATGGTACAGAGTTAGCTTACATCCCGGGGATGGACATAGGCTACTTTTTTATCCCGGAAAATCAAAGAGTTCCCACGGGATTCTTGAAGGCTCATGCATTTAACCGATTCATATAAAAGGCACAGAGGTAGTACTTGCGTCCCGAAAATTAACATAGGCAACTTTTCATCCCGGAAAAGCAAAGAGTTCCCACGGGATTCTTGAAGGCTCATGCATTTAACCGATTCATATAAAAGGCACAGAGGTAGTACTTGCGTCCCGAAAATTAACATAGGCAACTTTTCATCCCGGAAAAGCAAAGAGTTCCCACGGGATTCTTGAAGGCTCATGCATTTAACCGATTCATATAAAAGGCACAGAGGTAGTACTTGCGTCCCGAAAATTAACATAGGCAATTTTTCATCCCGGAAAAGCAAAGAGTTCCCACGGGATTCTTGAAGGCTCATGCATTTAACCGATTCATATAAAAGGCACAGAGGTAGTACTTGCGTCCCGAAAATTAACATAGGCAACTTTTCATCCCGGAAAAGCAAAGAGTTCCCACGGGATTCTTGAAGGCTCATGCATTTAACCGATTCATATAAAAGGCACAGAGGTAGTACTTGCGTCCCGAAAATTAACATAAGCAATTTTTCATCCCGGAAAAGCAAAGAGTTCCCACGGGATTCTTGAAGGCTCATGCATTTAACCGATTCATATAAAAGGCACAGAGGTAGTACTTGCGTCCCGAAAATTAACATAGGCAACTTTTCATCCCGGAAAAGCAAAGAGTTCCCACGGGATTCTTGAAGGCTCATGCATTTAACCGATTCATATAAAAGGCACAGAGGTAGTACTTGCGTCCCAAAAATTAACATAGGCAACTTTTCATCCCGGAAAAGCAAAGCGTTCCCACGGGATTCTTGAAGGCTCATGCATTTAACCGATTCATATAAAAGGCACAGAGGTAGTACTTGCGTCCCGAAAATTAACATAGGCAACTTTTCATCCCGGAAAAGCAAAGAGTTCCCACGGGATTCTTGAAGGCTCATGCATTTAACCGATTCATATAAAAGGCACAGAGGTAGTACTTGCGTCCCGAAAATTAACATAGGCAACTTTTCATCCCGGAAAAGCAAAGAGTTCCCACGGGATTCTTGAAGGCTCATGCATTTAACCGATTCATATAAAAGGCACAGAGGTAGTACTTGCGTCCCGAAAATTAACATAGGCAATTTTTCATCCCGGAAAAGCAAAGAGTTCCCACGGGATTCTTGAAGGCTCATGCATTTAACCGATTCATATAAAAGGCACAGAGGTAGTACTTGCGTCCCGAAAATTAACATAGGCAACTTTTCATCCCGGAAAAGCAAAGAGTTCCCACGGGATTCTTGAAGGCTCATGCATTTAACCGATTCATATAAAAGGCACAGAGGTAGTACTTGCGTCCCGAAAATTAACATAGGCAACTTTTCATCCCGGAAAAGCAAAGAGTTCCCACGGGATTCTTGAAGGCTCATGCATTTAACCGATTCATATAAAAGGCACAGAGGTAGTACTTGCGTCCCGAAAATTAACATAGGCAACTTTTCATCCCGGAAAAGCAAAGAGTTCCCACGGGATTCTTGGAGGCTCATGCATTTAACCGATTCATATAAAAGGCACAGAGGTAGTACTTGCGTCCCGAAAATTAACATAGGCAATTTTTCATCCCGGAAAAGCAAAGAGTTCCCACGGGATTCTTGAAGGCTCATGCATTTAACCGATTCATATAAAAGGCACAGAGGTAGTACTTGCGTCCCGAAAATTAACATAGGCAACTTTTCATCCCGGAAAAGCAAAGAGTTCCCACGGGATTTTTAAAAACCTAAATCAGCGAGGACGCAGTCGCGGACATCATCTATATATACTACTAGCTGATGCCCGCAGCTTCGCCCGCGTGGATTGGTCAGATCCCCTGCAGCATCAGGATTGAGGAGTTGGACTCCAAATTTTTTATGAAACAATGTCGCAAAGTTCCTCTATCGATTAAAAAAGAAATGACGCAAATCGGTTCAGAAATCTCGGAGATTTCGGTGTACATAGGTAGAAAAACACAACTCCCTTTTTAAAAGTCGCTTAAAAAAGTAGCCTATTTTACGCCCTGGTCAATCCTCTACTTGCCTGTGAAAGTCCCGTCAAAATCGGTTCAGCCGTTCCAAAGATTAGCCTTTTCAAACAGACAGACAGACAGACAGACAGACAGACAGACAGACAGACAGACAAAAATTTTAAAAACGTGTGATTCAGTTATGGTATCGTTCAAATAACCATATGAGCTTAATATGAGGTAGTTATTTCGAAATTACAGACAGACACTCCAATTTTATTTATTAGTATAGATGCGAAAGTGTCTGTCTGCTAGCTTTTCACGGCCCAACAGTTTGATCGATTTTGATGATGGTACAGAGTTAGCTTACATCCCGGGGACGGACATAGGCTACTTTTTTATCCCGGAAAATCAAAGAGTTCCCACGGGATTCTTGAAGGCTCATGCATTTAACCGATTCATATAAAAGGCACAGAGGTAGTACTTGCGTCCCGAAAATTAACATAGGCAACTTTTCATCCCGGAAAAGCAAAGAGTTCCCACGGGATTCTTGAAGGCTCATGCATTTAACCGATTCATATAAAAGGCACAGAGGTAGTACTTGCGTCCCGAAAATTAACATAGGCAACTTTTCATCCCGGAAAAGCAAAGAGTTCCCACGGGATTCTTGAAGGCTCATGCATTTAACCGATTCATATAAAAGGCACAGAGGTAGTACTTGCGTCCCGAAAATTAACATAGGCAATTTTTCATCCCGGAAAAGCAAAGAGTTCCCACGGGATTCTTGAAGGCTCATGCATTTAACCGATTCATATAAAAGGCACAGAGGTAGTACTTGCGTCCCGAAAATTAACATAGGCAACTTTTCATCCCGGACAAGCAAAGAGTTCCCACGGGATTCTTGAAGGCTCATGCATTTAACCGATTCATATAAAAGGCACAGAGGTAGTACTTGCGTCCCGAAAATTAACATAAGCAATTTTTCATCCCGGAAAAGCAAAGAGTTCCCACGGGATTCTTGAAGGCTCATGCATTTAACCGATTCATATAAAAGGCACAGAGGTAGTACTTGCGTCCCGAAAATTAACATAGGCAACTTTTCATCCCGGAAAAGCAAAGAGTTCCCACGGGATTCTTGAAGGCTCATGCATTTAACCGATTCATATAAAAGGCACAGAGGTAGTACTTGCGTCCCGAAAATTAACATAGGCAACTTTTCATCCCGGAAAAGCAAAGAGTTCCCACGGGATTTTTGAAGGCTCATGCATTTAACCGATTCATATAAAAGGCACAGAGGTAGTACTTGCGTCCCGAAAATTAACATAGGCAACTTTTCATCCCGGAAAAGCAAAGAGTTCCCACGGGATTCTTGAAGGCTCATGCATTTAACCGATTCATATAAAAGGCACAGAGGTAGTACTTGCGTCCCGAAAATTAACATAGGCAACTTTTCATCCCGGAAAAGCAAAGAGTTCCCACGGGATTTTTAAAAACCTAAATCAGCGAGGACGCAGTCGCGGACATCATCTATATATACTACTAGCTGATGCCCGCAGCTTCGCCCGCGTGGATTGGTCAGATCCCCTGCAGCATCAGGATTGAGGAGTTGGACTCCAAATTTTTTATGAAACAATGTCGCAAAGTTCCTCTATCGATTAAAAAAGAAATGACGCAAATCGGTTCAGAAATCTCGGAGATTTCGGTGTACATAGGTAGAAAAACACAACTCCCTTTTTGAAAGTCGGTTAAAAAAGTAGCCTATTTTACGCCCTGGTCAATCCTCTACTTGCCTGTGAAAGTCCCGTCAAAATCGGTTCAGCCGTTCCAAAGATTAGCCTTTTCAAACAGACAGACAGACAGACAGACAGACAGACAGACAGACAGACAGACAGACAGACAGACAGACAGACAAAAATTTTAAAAACGTGTGATTCAGTTATGGTATCGTTCAAATAACCATATGAGCTTAATATGAGGTAGTTATTTCGAAATTACAGACAGACACTCCAATTTTATTTATTAGTATAGATAGCATTTTCGATTGACTTACCTAATCATATTTTACTAAACAAAATTTTAATTAGAAAACCCATATCCATACTTCCATACTAATATTATAAACTAGCTGATGCCCGCAGCTTCGCCCGCGTGGATTGGTCAGATCCCCTGCAGCATCAGGATTGAGGAGTTGGACTCCAAATTTTTTATGAAACAATGTCGCAAAGTTCCTCTATCGATTAAAAAAGAAATGACGCAAATCGGTTCAGAAATCTCGGAGATTTCGGTGTACATAGGTAGAAAAACACAACTCCCTTTTTAAAAGTCGCTTAAAAAAGTAGCCTATTTTACGCCCTGGTCAATCCTCTACTTGCCTGTGAAAGTCCCGTCAAAATCGGTTCAGCCGTTCCAAAGATTAGCCTTTTCAAACAGACAGACAGACAGACAGACAGACAGACAGACAGACAGACAGACAGACAGACAGACAGACAAAAATTTTAAAAACGTGTGATTCAGTTATGGTATCGTTCAAATAACCATATGAGCTTAATATGAGGTAGTTATTTCGAAATTACAGACAGACACTCCAATTTTATTTATTAGTATAGATGCGAAAGTGTCTGTCTGCTAGCTTTTCACGGCCCAACAGTTTGATCGATTTTGATGATGGTACAGAGTTAGCTTACATCCCGGGGACGGACATAGGCTACTTTTTTATCCCGGAAAATCAAAGAGTTCCCACGGGATTCTTGAAGGCTCATGCATTTAACCGATTCATATAAAAGGCACAGAGGTAGTACTTGCGTCCCGAAAATTAACATAGGCAACTTTTCATCCCGGAAAAGCAAAGAGTTCCCACGGGATTCTTGAAGGCTCATGCATTTAACCGATTCATATAAAAGGCACAGAGGTAGTACTTGCGTCCCGAAAATTAACATAGGCAACTTTTCATCCCGGAAAAGCAAAGAGTTCCCACGGGATTCTTGAAGGCTCATGCATTTAACCGATTCATATAAAAGGCACAGAGGTAGTACTTGCGTCCCGAAAATTAACATAGGCAATTTTTCATCCCGGAAAAGCAAAGAGTTCCCACGGGATTCTTGAAGGCTCATGCATTTAACCGATTCATATAAAAGGCACAGAGGTAGTACTTGCGTCCCGAAAATTAACATAGGCAACTTTTCATCCCGGAAAAGCAAAGAGTTCCCACGGGATTCTTGAAGGCTCATGCATTTAACCGATTCATATAAAAGGCACAGAGGTAGTACTTGCGTCCCGAAAATTAACATAAGCAATTTTTCATCCCGGAAAAGCAAAGAGTTCCCACGGGATTCTTGAAGGCTCATGCATTTAACCGATTCATATAAAAGGCACAGAGGTAGTACTTGCGTCCCGAAAATTAACATAGGCAACTTTTCATCCCGGAAAAGCAAAGAGTTCCCACGGGATTCTTGAAGGCTCATGCATTTAACCGATTCATATAAAAGGCACAGAGGTAGTACTTGCGTCCCGAAAATTAACATAGGCAACTTTTCATCCCGGAAAAGCAAAGCGTTCCCACGGGATTCTTGAAGGCTCATGCATTTAACCGATTCATATAAAAGGCACAGAGGTAGTACTTGCGTCCCGAAAATTAACATAGGCAACTTTTCATCCCGGAAAAGCAAAGAGTTCCCACGGGATTCTTGAAGGCTCATGCATTTAACCGATTCATATAAAAGGCACAGAGGTAGTACTTGCGTCCCGAAAATTAACATAGGCAACTTTTCATCCCGGAAAAGCAAAGAGTTCCCACGGGATTCTTGAAGGCTCATGCATTTAACCGATTCATATAAAAGGCACAGAGGTAGTACTTGCGTCCCGAAAATTAACATAGGCAATTTTTCATCCCGGAAAAGCAAAGAGTTCCCACGGGATTCTTGAAGGCTCATGCATTTAACCGATTCATATAAAAGGCACAGAGGTAGTACTTGCGTCCCGAAAATTAACATAGGCAACTTTTCATCCCGGAAAAGCAAAGAGTTCCCACGGGATTCTTGAAGGCTCATGCATTTAACCGATTCATATAAAAGGCACAGAGGTAGTACTTGCGTCCCGAAAATTAACATAGGCAACTTTTCATCCCGGAAAAGCAAAGAGTTCCCACGGGATTCTTGAAGGCTCATGCATTTAACCGATTCATATAAAAGGCACAGAGGTAGTACTTGCGTCCCGAAAATTAACATAGGCAACTTTTCATCCCGGAAAAGCAAAGAGTTCCCACGGGATTCTTGGAGGCTCATGCATTTAACCGATTCATATAAAAGGCACAGAGGTAGTACTTGCGTCCCGAAAATTAACATAGGCAATTTTTCATCCCGGAAAAGCAAAGAGTTCCCACGGGATTCTTGAAGGCTCATGCATTTAACCGATTCATATAAAAGGCACAGAGGTAGTACTTGCGTCCCGAAAATTAACATAGGCAACTTTTCATCCCGGAAAAGCAAAGAGTTCCCACGGGATTTTTAAAAACCTAAATCAGCGAGGACGCAGTCGCGGACATCATCTATATATACTACTAGCTGATGCCCGCAGCTTCGCCCGCGTGGATTGGTCAGATCCCCTGCAGCATCAGGATTGAGGAGTTGGACTCCAAATTTTTTATGAAACAATGTCGCAAAGTTCCTCTATCGATTAAAAAAGAAATGACGCAAATCGGTTCAGAAATCTCGGAGATTTCGGTGTACATAGGTAGAAAAACACAACTCCCTTTTTAAAAGTCGCTTAAAAAAGTAGCCTATTTTACGCCCTGGTCAATCCTCTACTTGCCTGTGAAAGTCCCGTCAAAATCGGTTCAGCCGTTCCAAAGATTAGCCTTTTCAAACAGACAGACAGACAGACAGACAGACAGACAGACAGACAGACAGACAGACAGACAGACAGACAAAAATTTTAAAAACGTGTGATTCAGTTATGGTATCGTTCAAATAACCATATGAGCTTAATATGAGGTAGTTATTTCGAAATTACAGACAGACACTCCAATTTTATTTATTAGTATAGATGCGAAAGTGTCTGTCTGCTAGCTTTTCACGGCCCAACAGTTTGATCGATTTTGATGATGGTACAGAGTTAGCTTACATCCCGGGGACGGACATAGGCTACTTTTTTATCCCGGAAAATCAAAGAGTTCCCACGGGATTCTTGAAGGCTCATGCATTTAACCGATTCATATAAAAGGCACAGAGGTAGTACTTGCGTCCCGAAAATTAACATAGGCAACTTTTCATCCCGGAAAAGCAAAGAGTTCCCACGGGATTCTTGAAGGCTCATGCATTTAACCGATTCATATAAAAGGCACAGAGGTAGTACTTGCGTCCCGAAAATTAACATAGGCAACTTTTCATCCCGGAAAAGCAAAGAGTTCCCACGGGATTCTTGAAGGCTCATGCATTTAACCGATTCATATAAAAGGCACAGAGGTAGTACTTGCGTCCCGAAAATTAACATAGGCAATTTTTCATCCCGGAAAAGCAAAGAGTTCCCACGGGATTCTTGAAGGCTCATGCATTTAACCGATTCATATAAAAGGCACAGAGGTAGTACTTGCGTCCCGAAAATTAACATAGGCAACTTTTCATCCCGGAAAAGCAAAGAGTTCCCACGGGATTCTTGAAGGCTCATGCATTTAACCGATTCATATAAAAGGCACAGAGGTAGTACTTGCGTCCCGAAAATTAACATAAGCAATTTTTCATCCCGGAAAAGCAAAGAGTTCCCACGGGATTCTTGAAGGCTCATGCATTTAACCGATTCATATAAAAGGCACAGAGGTAGTACTTGCGTCCCGAAAATTAACATAGGCAACTTTTCATCCCGGAAAAGCAAAGAGTTCCCACGGGATTCTTGAAGGCTCATGCATTTAACCGATTCATATAAAAGGCACAGAGGTAGTACTTGCGTCCCGAAAATTAACATAGGCAACTTTTCATCCCGGAAAAGCAAAGCGTTCCCACGGGATTCTTGAAGGCTCATGCATTTAACCGATTCATATAAAAGGCACAGAGGTAGTACTTGCGTCCCGAAAATTAACATAGGCAACTTTTCATCCCGGAAAAGCAAAGAGTTCCCACGGGATTCTTGAAGGCTCATGCATTTAACCGATTTATATAAAAGGCACAGAGGTAGTACTTGCGTCCCGAAAATTAACATAGGCAACTTTTCATCCCGGAAAAGCAAAGAGTTCCCACGGGATTCTTGAAGGCTCATGCATTTAACCGATTCATATAAAAGGCACAGAGGTAGTACTTGCGTCCCGAAAATTAACATAGGCAACTTTTCATCCCGGAAAAGCAAAGAGTTCCCACGGGATTCTTGAAGGCTCATGCATTTAACCGATTCATATAAAAGGCACAGAGGTAGTACTTGCGTCCCGAAAATTAACATAGGCAACTTTTCATCCCGGAAAAGCAAAGAGTTCCCACGGGATTCTTGAAGGCTCATGCATTTAACCGATTCATATAAAAGGCACAGAGGTAGTACTTGCGTCCCGAAAATTAACATAGGCAACTTTTCATCCCGGAAAAGCAAAGAGTTCCCACGGGATTTTTAAAAACCTAAATCAGCGAGGACGCAGTCGCGGACATCATCTATATATACTACTAGCTGATGCCCGCAGCTTCGCCCGCGTGGATTGGTCAGATCCCCTGCAGCATCAGGATTGAGGAGTTGGACTCCAAATTTTTTATGAAACAATGTCGCAAAGTTCCTCTATCGATTAAAAAAGAAATGACGCAAATCGGTTCAGAAATCTCGGAGATTTCGGTGTACATAGGTAGAAAAACACAACTCCCTTTTTGAAAGTCGGTTAAAAAAGTAGCCTATTTTACGCCCTGGTCAATCCTCTACTTGCCTGTGAAAGTCCCGTCAAAATCGGTTCAGCCGTTCCAAAGATTAGCCTTTTCAAACAGACAGACAGACAGACAGACAGACAGACAGACAGACAAAAATTTTAAAAACGTGTGATTCAGTTATGGTATCGTTCAAATAACCATATGAGCTTAATATGAGGTAGTTATTTCGAAATTACAGACAGACACTCCAATTTTATTTATTAGTATAGATGCGAAAGTGTCTGTCTGCTAGCTTTTCACGGCCCAACAGTTTGATCGATTTTGATGATGGTACAGAGTTAGCTTACATCCCGGGGACGGACATAGGCTACTTTTTTATCCCGGAAAATCAAAGAGTTCCCACGGGATTCTTGAAGGCTCATGCATTTAACCGATTCATATAAAAGGCACAGAGGTAGTACTTGCGTCCCGAAAATTAACATAGGCAACTTTTCATCCCGGAAAAGCAAAGAGTTCCCACGGGATTCTTGAAGGCTCATGCATTTAACCGATTCATATAAAAGGCACAGAGGTAGTACTTGCGTCCCGAAAATTAACATAGGCAACTTTTCATCCCGGAAAAGCAAAGAGTTCCCACGGGATTCTTGAAGGCTCATGCATTTAACCGATTCATATAAAAGGCACAGAGGTAGTACTTGCGTCCCGAAAATTAACATAGGCAACTTTTCATCCCGGAAAAGCAAAGAGTTCCCACGGGATTCTTGAAGGCTCATGCATTTAACCGATTCATATAAAAGGCACAGAGGTAGTACTTGCGTCCCGAAAATTAACATAGGCAACTTTTCATCCCGGAAAAGCAAAGAGTTCCCACGGGATTCTTGAAGGCTCATGCATTTAACCGATTCATATAAAAGGCACAGAGGTAGTACTTGCGTCCCGAAAATTAACATAGGCAACTTTTCATCCCGGAAAAGCAAAGAGTTCCCACGGGATTCTTGAAGGCTCATGCATTTAACCGATTCATATAAAAGGCACAGAGGTAGTACTTGCGTCCCGAAAATTAACATAGGCAACTTTTCATCCCGGAAAAGCAAAGAGTTCCCACGGGATTCTTGAAGGCTCATGCATTTAACCGATTCATATAAAAGGCACAGAGGTAGTACTTGCGTCCCGAAAATTAACATAGGCAATTTTTCATCCCGGAAAAGCAAAGAGTTCCCACGGGATTCTTGAAGGCTCATGCATTTAACCGATTCATATAAAAGGCACAGAGGTAGTACTTGCGTCCCGAAAATTAACATAGGCAACTTTTCATCCCGGAAAAGCAAAGAGTTCCCACGGGATTCTTGAAGGCTCATGCATTTAACCGATTCATATAAAAGGCACAGAGGTAGTACTTGCGTCCCGAAAATTAACATAAGCAATTTTTCATCCCGGAAAAGCAAAGAGTTCCCACGGGATTCTTGAAGGCTCATGCATTTAACCGATTCATATAAAAGGCACAGAGGTAGTACTTGCGTCCCGAAAATTAACATAGGCAACTTTTCATCCCGGAAAAGCAAAGAGTTCCCACGGGATTCTTGAAGGCTCATGCATTTAACCGATTCATATAAAAGGCACAGAGGTAGTACTTGCGTCCCGAAAATTAACATAGGCAACTTTTCATCCCGGAAAAGCAAAGAGTTCCCACGGGATTCTTGAAGGCTCATGCATTTAACCGATTCATATAAAAGGCACAGAGGTAGTACTTGCGTCCCGAAAATTAACATAGGCAACTTTTCATCCCGGAAAAGCAAAGAGTTCCCACGGGATTCTTGAAGGCTCATGCATTTAACCGATTCATATAAAAGGCACAGAGGTAGTACTTGCGTCCCGAAAATTAACATAGGCAACTTTTCATCCCGGAAAAGCAAAGAGTTCCCACGGGATTCTTGAAGGCTCATGCATTTAACCGATTCATATAAAAGGCACAGAGGTAGTACTTGCGTCCCGAAAATTAACATAGGCAACTTTTCATCCCGGAAAAGCAAAGAGTTCCCACGGGATTCTTGAAGGCTCATGCATTTAACCGATTCATATAAAAGGCACAGAGGTAGTACTTGCGTCCCGAAAATTAACATAGGCAACTTTTCATCCCGGAAAAGCAAAGAGTTCCCACGGGATTCTTGAAGGCTCATGCATTTAACCGATTCATATAAAAGGCACAGAGGTAGTACTTGCGTCCCGAAAATTAACATAGGCAACTTTTCATCCCGGAAAAGCAAAGAGTTCCCACGGGATTCTTGAAGGCTCATGCATTTAACCGATTCATATAAAAGGCACAGAGGTAGTACTTGCGTCCCGAAAATTAACATAGGCAACTTTTCATCCCGGAAAAGCAAAGAGTTCCCACGGGATTTTTAAAAACCTAAATCAGCGAGGTCGCAGTCGCGGACATCATCTATATATACTACTAGCTGATGCCCGCAGCTTCGCCCGCGTGGATTGGTCAGATCCCCTGCAGCATCAGGATTGAGGAGTTGGACTCCAAATTTTTTATGAAACAATGTCGCAAAGTTCCTCTATCGATTAAAAAAGAAATGACGCAAATCGGTTCAGAAATCTCGGAGATTTCGGTGTACATAGGAAGAAAAACACAACTCCCTTTTTGAAAGTCGGTTAAAAAAGTAGCCTATTTTACTCCCTGATCAATCCTCTACTTGTCTGTGAAAACCCCGTCAAAATCGGTCCAGCCGTTCCGAAGATTAGCCTTTTCAAACAGACAGACAGACAGACAGACAGACAGACAGACAGACAGACAAAAATTTTAAAAACGTGTGATTCAGTGTTGGTATCGTTCAAATAACCATATGAGCTTAATATGAGGTAGTTATTTCGAAATTACAGACAGACACTCCAATTTTATTTATTAGTATAGATATAGATACTAATAAATAAAATTGAAGTGTGTCTGTTTGAACGGGCTAGTCTTCGGTATGGCTGAACCTATTTTGACGGGACTTTCACAAACAAGTAGAGGATTAACCAAGGAGTAACATAGGCTACTTTTTTAACCGACTTTAAGAAAAAGGAGGAGTTGTGTTTTCTACTTATGTACACTGAAATCTCCGAGATTTCTGAACCGATTTGCGTAATTTTTTTTATCGATAGAGGAACTTTGTGATATTGTTCCATAAAAAATTTGGATTCCAACTCCTCAATCCTGATGCTGCAGGGGATCTGACCAATCCACGCGGGCGAAGCTGCAGACATCATCTAGTCTAGTAATAAATAACTGATATCTCCGAGATTTCTGAACCGATTTGCGTAATTTTTAATCGATAGAGTAACTTTCTGACATTGTTCCATAAATTTGGATTCCAGCTCCTCAATCCTGATGCTGCAGGGGATCTGACCAATCCACGTGGGCGAAGCTGCGGGCATTATATAGTCTAGTAATAAATAACTGATATCTCCGAGATTTCTGAACCGATTTGCGTAATTTTTTTTAATCGATAGAGTAACTTTCTGACATCACACTTCACACTATAATATTATAGAGGAGAAAGTTTGTATGTGTGTGTGTGTGTGTGTGTGTGTGTGTGTGTATGTTTGTTACTCCTTAATGCAAAAACTACTGGACGGATTAGGCTGAAATTTAGAATGGAGATAGATTATACCCTGGATTAGCACATAGGCTACTTTTTATCCCGGAAAATCGAAGAGTACCCACGGGATATCGAAAAACCTAAATCCACGCGAGCGAAGTCGCGGGCATCGGCTAGTAATAAATAAAGCAAAAAGTTCGTTTTAGCGCCGCTGAGCAATATTTCTTCGCTTCCGGCGTTGTTTCTTTAATACAGGGTTGTCACTTGAAATTATCTATAACTAGCCTTTTCCCGCGACTTCGTCTGCGTGGACTATACAAATTACAAACTCCTATTTTACCCCCTCAGGGATGGTATTTTTAACCCCCGACCCAAAAAGAGGGGTGTTATAAGTTTGACGTGCGTATCTATGTATCTGTGTGTCTGTGTATCTATCTGTGGCATCGTAGCTCCTAAACTAATGAACCGATTTTAATTTAGTTTTTTTTTGTTTGAAAGGTGGCATGCAGATAGCTATTATGACGTAGACATCCGTTAAGAAAGGATTTTTGACAAGTGTAAATAAAAAATTTATAACACCCCTGACAATTGAAGGTTACAGTAACTAGAAAAGAGCTGATAACTTTCAAACAGCTGAACCGATTTTCTTGGATTATAGCTAAGAACACTCTAGATCTCACTCTCACCTTTCAAACAAAAAAAGACTAAATTAAAATCGGTTCATTCGTTTAGGCGCTACGATGCCACAGACTGATACACTGATACATAGATACACAGATACAAAAATACACACGTCAAACTTATAACACCCCTCTTTTTGGTTCGGGTGTTAATAAATATAGTAAATGTTAAAGTACACCGAGCGACAGAAAACAATTTTACTATATCTATCGCTACCTATCGGCGGTTTGCGGGTAGTAGATTAGATATATTGTATCCCTGTTTATTGTAGGCTATGTAGGCCATGCAGACGAACAGGTAAAATCTAGGTACAGATCATCAATCTAGGTACAGGAATCTAGGAACAGGTAAAAAAATTATGTGGCAAACCGGACCTTGGGTTTATTTACGACTAAGAAAAAAGTTAAGCTACATATATTTAAAACTAGATTGCATCATAATAACTAGAACTTTTTTTTTCTCTCTCGTCTGGCTTTACAAAGATTAGCCAATGTCAAGTTTGTAGTTATTTGTAACAAGTTAGTTAAACTATACAAGTATGGACCCCGTCTGTGCCGGCGCTCGCCGACACATGCACGGCACCCCCTTAGAGCGCTTTCCAGTTAGTTTTAACAAAAAAAAAACACTCCAAAAAGGCAGAGCACACCCGCCAGCTAACACCAACACAGACGAAGTCCAACTTTTTATTATTAGGTTAAATCTAAATTTAGTCCGTCTAAAACCCCCAAAATGTCGTGTCGACAACCCTATCCTTATCTGACACTTTACGTCCCACTTCCGTTCACAAAATGGCGGCTTATTTTTAGTTCTGAAAATATATTGTACGAAATATTATTTAATTATATCCCTCCCTATATATGTCTTGGATATAATAATATGAGGTGTCCGGTGTCAGAAATAATTCAAAATGAATTCAAATCCATACTAATATTATATCCATACCAATGCGAAAGTGTGTCTGTCTGTCTGTCTATCTGTCTGTCTGTCTGTCTGTCTGCTACCTTTTCACGGCCCAACAGTGTAGCCGATTCTGACGAAATTTGGTACAGGGTTAGCTTATATCCCGGGGACGGACATCTGCTACTTTTCATCCCGGAAGCCCGGAAAATCAATGAGTTTCCGCGGGATTCCTAAAGACCCATCCACTTAACCGATTTATATGTTTGGTACCAATGTAGCTTGCGTCCCTGTAATCTAAATAGGCTGCTTTTTATCCCGAAAAACCAATTAGTTCCCACGGGAATTTCAAAAAACCTAAATCCACGCGGACGAAGTCGCGGGCGTCAGCTAGTGATATTATATATTGGTAGACATATGAAATACAGACCTTATTGATTCGTTAAAGAACATAGTTTATTAAATCACATAAATTTTTAACCCCCGACCCAAAAAGAGGGGTGTTATAAGTTTAAAGTGTGTATCTGTGTATCTGTCTGTGGCATCGTAGCTCCTAAACTAATGAACGGATTTTAATTTAGTTTTTTTTTTTGTTTGAATGGTTGCTTGATCGAGAGTGTTCTTAGCTATAATCCAAGAAAATCGGTTCAGCCGTTTGAAAGTTATCAGCTCTTTTCTAGTTACTGTAACCTTCACTTGTCGGGGGTGTTATACATTTTTAATTTACACTTGTATATAGAGAAAGACAAGAACCTAACTAACTATCTATTACCACTAAATTGCATCGGCCAAATTCGTTAACGCAGAAACGAAAAATGCAGAAATGCTGACTAACCACCAATGAAATACATACCTTATTGATTCGTTAAAGAACATAGTTTATTTTTAACTGACTTCCAAAAAGGAGGAGGTTCTCAATTCGTCGGAATCTTTTTTTTTTTAATGTATGTTCACCGATTACTCAAAGACCCCTGGACCGATTTGGATTTTTTGTTTGTTTGAAAGGCTATACTGTGCAGGTGGTCGCATATTGGTGAAGATCTGATGAATATCTTCGGAGATGGAGAACAGAACTCCTCAATGGATAAGAGCAAATTGCTCGCGATCAATGTAATAGCTTAGTAACCAGTAGGGTTTCAACTGGGCATGCTCGCGATCAGCTTAGTAACCAGTAGGGTTTTAACTGGGCATAGCATATAGTACAGTGGGGCCACTAAAAATTGTGAAATAAAAAATTTTCAAAAGAAAAATAAAGCCAGGTACATTACACGTGTAGCTAAACAAAAAATATTTTCTACTTTTTACTGTTTTTGGTTTTTGAAGTCGGTTTTATTTTTCTTTTTTCTAAGTTAGAATCCTGAGCGTAGCGAAAGATTCAAAGGCACAAGAAGCAAAGACTTGGCTGTCGTGTGATACATACAACTTTTCACCTCAATAGCGAGAAAAAAAGTTGTATAAAAAATAATTATTTACTAGCCGATGCCCGCGATTTCGCCCGCGTGGATTTAGGTTTTTCGAAACCCCGTGGGAACTCTTTGATTGTCCGGGATAAAAAGTAGCCTATGCGCTAATCCAGGATATTATCTATCGCCGACTCTATTCTATTAGTAGTTTTTGCGTGAAGGAGTAACAAACATACACACATACACAAACTTTTGCCTTTATAATATTAGTGTGATAGTGTGATTGAAACACTAAGAATATTTTATATTCATGTATATTAGGTACGTACTTATATATAATAAAACCAGTTTGGTCTTCTTCACACCTTTAGCAAATCTCCGATCGTTAAATAATTCATAGGCTTTCAAGTATTTTTCACGCGACTTTTCCGGAACAAAGTTCAATTCAGCGTTAGACACTGATTCCTAATAAAATGATGGTGTTAAATCACACTAATATATAATATTATAAAGGCGAAAGTTTGTATGTGTGTGTGTGTGTGTGTGTATGTTTGTTACTCCTTCACGCAAAAACTACTGGACGGATTTGGCTGAAATTTGGAATGGAGATAGATAATATCCTGGATTAGCACATAGGCTACTTTTTATCCCGGAAAATCAATGAGTTCCCACGGGATTTCAAAAAACCTAAATCCACGCGGGCGAAGTCGCGGGCATCGGCTAGTTATCACTAAAATCACTCATTTTGATATTTTAAAACTTTTATAACAATTATTTACAAACAAATTAGATAGGTATGTAGTTATTATGTAGTTACAGGACTAATGTGTCAGAATTAGTCGATACTACAGCTAATTTCTTAACCTGGACCCTTTCAAGTAAAAATTTTTATATAAACCTGTGAGGATGATACTGCCATTGTCGCAATTGAAAATGCCATAAGCCTACGTTGTCGTATTAGTTTAAAAAATGCGAAAAACCAAATTAAATTTTCAATTTCGTGGGCAGGCCTGTCGCTTCCACCTTAAGACCTCATAGACAATTTTTCTTTTGTTTTCCCGCCATGTTTTATTCCTTTTTTGCCTGCGTTCCGAATTGTGTCATTCATAAAACAAAACATATTAATTAATAATTTAAATTTTCTTTTATGTTTCATGTTGTGTTACAGTAGTATTTAAAGTCTAGTTTTTTCCTCGATTAATACAGCCTCATCGGGTGACAGAAGGGCTTGCTCATTTTTTGCGCAACGGATCAGCCCGGCTGTCTAAGCGTACATTATAGACAGCAGAAAACGACTTCGTTTTATAATAAACTAGAGGATGCCCGCGGCTTCGCCCGCGTGGATTTAAGTTTTTAAAGATCCCGTGGGAACTGTTCGATTTTTAGGGATAAAAAGATGCCTATGTCAATTACAGGGACGCAAGCTACCTCGGTACCAAACATACGAATCGATCAAGCGGATCCGAGTATTTAGGAATCCCGGGGGAACTGTTTGTTTTTCCGGGATAAAAAGTAGCATATGTCCTTTTCCGGAATGTATCCTAAGTCTATACAAAATTTCATTAAAATCGGTTCAGCGGCGTGAAAGCGTAGCAGACAGACAGACAGACACACTTTCGCATTTATAATATTAGTATGGATGTAGAGAAGCAAACTAAAGAAAAAACGGGCTATACTTAGGACGAAAATGTGATTATGATGTGATGTGTGTGTGAGCTTTATTTAGATTAGTTTATACTATGTATATCTACATTATGCTGTATATTATTTTGTGTTTTTTCTTTTTCTTTATTGTTTGTTATGGGTTGTCTTGTGACTTATATTGCCTGAAATAAAAAAAAAAATAAAAAAAATTTATAATTTTTTCGGCGCACTTCGCACAGCGTTTCATGACAGAAAATCCAACATGGCATGTCTAAGCTTGTTTTTAGAGAAATGCCCCTTGTATTTAAATTCGCAATGAAATTTAAATAATTCAAGGCAAAAAGTATAATAGCACTTTCGTAGTTCGTACTCAGGTCACGCCAGCACGCGCCATCTTGGATCTTGACTGCGAATGTCAAACAGAACGATTTAGTGTCTGTGGCTGTACATATGTCACACTATACATTTGAAAAGAGCAACCGCCGAGTTTCTTGCTGGTTCTTCTCGGTAGGAACGGCATTCCGAACCAGTGGTAGATTGTTTTGACAATTCAAAAGCACTTGTAAAAGTTTAATTGAATAAAAATAATTTGAATTTGAATTTATCACACACTAGCTGACGCCCGCGACTTCGTCCGCGTGGATTTAGGTTTTTCGAAATCCCGTGGGAATTCTTTGATTTTCCGGGATAAAAAGTAGCCTATGTGCTAATCCAGGATATTATCTATCTCCATTCCAAATTTCAGCCAAATCCGTCCAGTAGTTTTTGCGTGAAGGAGTAACAAACACACACACACACACACACACATACCGCCTTTATAATATTAGTGTGATATAGTGTGATAAATGAGTGTGAATACTGAACTCCGGACTGGTAGACTTCCCACACCTACACCATTGTGAATATTATGGCGAACTTTGAGGCATGCATGTTTCCTCGTGATGTTTTCCTTCATCGTTAAGGTGCACTACACGGGTCTGCCCGCGAAATTCAAATTTAATTTGGTTTTTCGCAATTTGTAAACTAATACGACAAAGT
Source organism: Maniola jurtina (assembly GCF_905333055.1). Lineage (NCBI taxonomy): Eukaryota > Metazoa > Arthropoda > Insecta > Lepidoptera > Nymphalidae > Maniola > Maniola jurtina. The sequence goes on along the minus strand of NC_060056.1, from coordinate 1,432,833 downwards.
AGGCTTATGGCACTCTAATTGCGCCAATGGCAATATCATCTCCACGTGTTTATATAAAAATCTTTACTTGAAAGGGTCCTGTTTACGAAATTAGTTATAGTATCGACTAATTTGTGAGTAACTCATGTCAAACTCATTATTTTGATTAATTCCTTAAACTGAACACTTTCAAGTAAAGATTTTTATGTAATCCTGTGAAGATGATACTGCCATTGTCTCATTGCCACTTCAAAATGGCCGCCATGAAAATTAAACAGTATTGTTTCTGGTACGATGGTACGGAACCCATCGTGCGCGTCCGACTCGCACTTAACCGATTTTGTTTATGGTCGGTACCTCTTGTGCCAGGGTTGAAGGGTTACGATTATTGTTTCTATTAGTATAGGAATGCCGTTTCATTTTATTGTTTGTTTCGTCAAGGTTAAAGAGACATGTTATATCACTGGCGGTAGACATTTGTAACTTCTGTTTTGCTTAGCTATTCTAAAGTTTATATAAGCTGCTTTTGCAAATATAGTAAAAATCTATAATTATTTCCTTTTAACTAATCCCCGCCGTTTGGTCTCCCCTGCCGGGGTGTAATCCTCTGCCTGGTACAAATATGTATTTATGTAACTTGTATGTATTTTTATAATATACTAGATAGAGGTTGCCCGCGACTTTGTGCGCGTGGAGTTAGATTTTCTAAGATCCCGTGGGAACTGTTTGATTTTCCGGGATAAAATGCCTATGTCAATTACAGGGACGCAAGCTACCTCGGTGCCTTTCATACAAATCCGTTAAGCGGATGGGTTTTTAGGAATCCCGTGGGAACTCTGATTTTCCGGGATAAAAAGTAGCCTATGTCCGTCCCCGGGATATAAGCTAACCCTGTACCAAATTTCGTCAGAATCGGTTAAACTGTTGGGCCTTGAAAAGGTAGCAGACAGACAGACAGACACACTTTCGCATTTATAATATTACTAGAGGATGCCCGCGACTTCGTCCGCGTGGATTTAGGTTTTTAAAAATCCCGTGGGAACTGTTTGATGAAAAGTTGCCTATATCAATTACAGGGACGCAAGCTACCTCGGTGCCAAATATACGAATCGATCAAGCGGATGAGTATTTAGGAGTCCCGCAGGAACTGTTGGTTTTTCCAGGATAAAAAGTAGCCTATGTCCTTCCCCGGAATGTATCCTAAGTCTGTACAAAATTTCATTAAAATCGGTTCAGCGGTTGAGCCGTGAAAGCGTAGCAGACAGACAGACAGACAGACAGACAGACAGACAGACAGACAGACAGACACACTTTCGCATTTATAATATTAGTATGGATAGTATGTATGAAAGTGTATTATATTCCTTTTTGGCTTTAATATGTACTTATTTATTTTGTACACGGAAGAATAGACGAATAATAATGATATCCTTCGGACCGAATCTCCATGGAGCCTAAACTGCCGTACTACTCTATCCATGGAAAAGTTAACAGGGCTCTCTCCGTCACACGCTTCATACAAACGTAGTTCCAATTTCATTTGAATATTAAGCAACCAAAGTCCATGAAATTTTGCAGACATATTCTAGAAACTAATATCTATGCTTATTTCACGTCATCCCTAGCCTATTAATTGACACATGTCGATTTAAGGCTGATTCACACCAATTCCGTACACGTGACACGTGCGTAGTGGCGCCCGTAAACCCCTAACACACCGGGTTACGCAAACGTCCACGCTTTACGCAAGCGGTGTGCCATGTTTCATACAATTCCATACATTACAACGCAATGGTACACGCTACGTCTACGCTTACGCAGCCTGTGTGAACGTGCTATTAGGATCAAACCCGAGAGTTTCCTCAGTCCAGTTCACTAAGACATTGAACTAAATTAGTACCTAAGAAGGCAAAAAATTGGTTGTCTGTAAAGTCGGTTTACTGACGATAGTTGAACGTGACAACAAAGGCCGATTGTGCTTCTTTGTCGCTCGTTCCGCGCTCTCGCTTGCACTTCAAGCCTTACATGGAACGCCTCAGAGCGAGGTAACGCCGCATGAGTCATGTTTTTTCGTGCGTGCAGCCGGCTCTATCGAATTATAAGACGTTGTCACGTCAAAAATTGGTTGTCTGTAAAGTCGGTTTACTGACGATAGTTGAACGTGACAACAAAGGCCGATTGTGCTTCTTTGTCGCTCGTTCTGCGCTCTCGCTTGCACTTCAAGCCTTACATGGAACGCCTCAGAGCGAGGTAACGCCGCATGAGTCATGTTTTTTCGTGCGTGCAGCCGGCTCTATCGAATTATAAGACGTTGTCACGTCAAAAATACAGACTTCCAAAGTCAGTTATCCAGTTACTTCGAACCTTTACATCAGTATCGGTTGATTATTTATTTACAAATAGCATCGCGTGCTAGTTCAAATTGAATATAAGTATATTTTTGGAGGCACAAGACGTGAAGGCCATTCCAAACTCATTTATCAATTTGTCAAATTCGTATAGTAGTTATAGACTAACCCTATTGCGTATTTAATTATTTATACGGCCAATGGCATTTATCATAGACAATATGTTACTCGTTTAGAATAGAATAGAGTAGATTTTTATTCAAATAAACTTTTACAAGTGCTTTTGAATCGTCAAATAATTTACCACTGGTTCGGAATGCCGTTCCTACCGAGAAGAACCAGCAAGAAACTCGGTGGTTGCTCTTTTCAAGTGTTCAATTTACAATAATATTCCATACTATACAAGCAATTGCAGACCCGCGCATTGCTGGAGCGAGTCAAATCCATGCTTTTTTATCATTTACATAATCTTCGTTTGTGTAATATGCTTTTGCCAGGAGCATACTTTTTAAACCTTTATACCTATATAGACAGGTATATAGACTATCGGAAAAAACATTTTTTTAAATAGGTTGGTACAAGTATGTTATGTAAAGACTTTTATGAATATTGTCGAATATCTCACGTTAGGAATGTGCTAGCCTTTTTTGTCTGTGTTGTCCTTTAGTTTAAAAGGATTTACAAAATAGTGATTTTTATCATATTTTAATTTATATTAAAGGACTTATAGGCTAAATAGGTTTAATTTCTATACAACTGTATAAGAATAGTCGGGAGCGCGGTGAATACTACTACCCGTGCAACCGCTCGTCCGTTGAGGGACAAACACAGATTTTAAGGTGCAAGCCGCACATAACCAACCCGTTTCCCTTGACGAAGGGGTATGCGTTAGGCATTTCCTGTGTATAAAAAAGGATATGGTAACCTACTTAATAATCTAAAAAAACCTTACCTGAAAACACTCGTCAGAAATTAGGAAAATCAACACTTTATTAGAGTAAATATTGAAATACATTTTAGAATTTTAAATCGTGTAATTAGGTATATCATATTTATATGGCGCCTACTATTAACTAGTATTTTCAGATAAAATTACGCCTTTTAAGTTTTGCTTTCAGGTATGAGCAAGTGTATCTATGTAGAATTCAGCTTGTAAATTAATTTAAAAAAAATCTATTTCAAATTGATAGTAGACCTCATAATTTAATATTTAACGTATTTTATAGCCAATTTATAGTTTTCACTTAAGTATATTTAAAAAATGCTTATTTAAGTTGTGCTTTAAAGTGAATAAATATTAATGAAAGTGTTACACAGTGATAGGCATGTAGGATAACCTATAAAATTGAAAAAAAAAATTGTCTATGGTCTCACCTGGAGGGGCGGTAGGTTGAACATTTTTCGGGGCATCTGTGTTACTCTTCCCAAACGTTGTCAAGGCTTCGGAGGATTCGCCTGTCAGCCAACCAGCGAGTAATAGAGGCAAAATGGCCGCCGCTGCTTGCCGCCTGCACCACATCTCGACGCGCCAAAAGACATGCATAGTAGAACGCTTTATACGCGCTTGTTCTATTTTTTGACAGCTCACTCGATAAATTGAGGCTCTATAGTCAACTGGCTATAGACAATATTTTCTATTTTTTTTTTTATAAAGTTGCAGTAAAAAGTGTCTTGCTTAAAATTGTTGAGAAAATTTTATTAATTAAAGTCAAGTGTGATTTTTTGCCATAAAAATAACGTAGATATCCTAAAAATTGAGATTTTCATATAAAAAGTGAGGTGCCAAGTATTTTTGGTTTTTTTTATTATTAATTTTTTTTTTTAATTCGAATGTAACACATCAACAAAACTTATTAATACATAATAATACTAGTTTATCGACTCACCAGTCCAAAATTAAAAAAATGTATATATATATTAAATATTAATTTTCGCGAATCAAGATGTGGTGTATGTTTGTCGAAACTTTTTATAATTTTTTCAGTTTTTCCGTAAAAAAATGGCCTAAACGTATATGTATCGTAATATATATGAATCTATTTTGTGCCTTTTGTCATAAAAATGGCTACATCAGTTTATGAATCGGTTTTTATGTATTAAACCTTCAAAGCACATATAAAGCATATGATTCTATGAATCTTATGATAATAAAGTTATTGTAATACTTACATTGCTGTCTTGTTTTAATGATAATATGTTATATATATGATTTTTATGTAATAACCGCCACGAATATTCAAAAACTCTTACCTTTTGAAAACTAGTTTTTTTTAAATAACTAATTACATTTCTTTACATAATCCATTTAGATCAATTATTGTTAATTTATCTCATTGGTATAATAAACCCAACATATACATATTATTATACACATTTCTTACAATATTTTAGTGTTTTTTTTTTTGCTATTTTATAGTATAGATTCCTCCAACATCAATGCTCATAACCCCAAGATACTCAATTCTATAAAAGTTCTCTCTCTCTCGCCTGGCTTTACAAATATTAGCCAATATCAAGTTTGTAGTTATTTGTAACAAGTTAGTTAAACTATACAAGTATGGACCCCGTCTGTGCCGGCGCTCGCCGACATACGCACGGCACCCCCTTAGAGCGCTTTCCAGTCAGTTTCAACAAAAAAAAAAACACTCCAAAAAGGCAGAGCACGCCCGCCAGCTAACAGCAACACAGACGAAGTCCCCAATTAAAGCTATTACACACTTTTATGCGAAAATGTAGGTAGGTACCTACTTAATGCGTGTTGGGTTTATCTGAGTTTCAAATTATGCATTTTTTATAGACAGGCAAAGATCAATAGACCATACAGCCTAGTATAGTGCATTTTTCAGGACTTGCCATATTTGCTCTGTGACAACTGTCATATTAAAAGAACAATTTCAGGATTTCAGTCCCTAATCTAAAGGAAAATCGGGACTTCGTCTGTGTTGGTGTTAGCTGGCGGACGTGCTCTGCCTTTTTGGAGTGTTCTTTTGGTAAAAACTAACTGGAAAGCGCTCTAAGGGGGTGCCGTGCGTGTATCGGCGAGCGCCGGCACAGACGGGGTCCATACTTGTATAGTTTAACTGACTTGTTACAAATAACTACAAACTTGACATTGGCTAATCTTTGTAAAGCCAGACGAGAGAGAAAAAAAAAGGAAAACCTTACTTTTAACATGACAGTTGACACATAGAGCATACCTATATGGCGAGTCCTTTCTTATTTACGCATTATATAAACTCAAAAGGGATAGAAACCAGAGCCTAAAACCAGTGAAAAAAATAAAATACGCGTTATATATCTTGGGCTTATTATACTACCCTACTATATTATAATTATAACATAATGACGTTAACAATAAGCCAAAATGGCGTCCAGAAATACCCTAATATTATATATTCGTTATTACGTCAGGTATATGATTGTACATGATGTATGTATGTAGAATGCGTGGCGTGTTGTGTTGCGTGTCCAGTTATTTCTGAAGCGTCATGATTTATATAAAGGCCATCACACACGCGCTATTTTTAACATCGCTTATCGGCGATTTGATCGCTGCCTAGGCCTCTTAACCGCAGATTCACCTAAATGTCCAAGTTGAGAGTTCTGAGTCTTAGGTTTCGATCTATAGAACGCACTTTCGCTTCGATTAGACTTATGTTTCAGTTAAAACGAGACAGATTTATGCCAGCGGTATAATTCTGTCTCGTTTTAACAGTGACTTAAGTCTGAGCAAAGTGAAAGTGAGCTCTATGGATCTCAGCCTTAGTGTAGTTAGTTTTTTTTAAATTTTAGATAGAGGAATGCGGAACTCATAACTATAGAACATTTGTTCTGGAATAGACAACTTAAGTGATTTAAATTCAATCTGACTTAATCTATTGTGACAGTCTCTCTCTATTGGTTAAAGTGCACTGTAGGAGAAATATCATAAATTCAGTCAATTATTACTAAGGCAATCTAATAATCAAAATCTCCCTGAATCCTGATGCACAAGTATAAAGCATGTTCCGGAAAAAGGAAATTTTTTCGCCATAGAACACGGATGCGGTCAAAAAATCTTTAAAATTTATTTATTATTTAACATAATATATATTTAATGCATTATCTAAGATAAGTAGTAAGATAAGTGCCTCCTTGTCCCTTCATTTTTCTTCTTAGTTATTACAATTTTATGCTAAAAAAATTGGTTGTCTGTAAAGTCGGTTTACTGACGATAGTTGAACGTGACAACAAAGGCCGATTGTGCTTCTTTGTCGCTTGTTCCGCGCTCTCGCTTGCACTTCAAGCCTTACATGGAACGCCTCAGAGCGAGGTAACGCCGCATGAGTCATGTTTTTTCGTGCGTGCAGCCGGCTCTATCGAATTATAAGACGTTGTCTCGTCAAAATCGCTGATCGTCGATGCTAAGAATATCGCGTGTGCTTTGGCCCTAACATCCATATTATCGTAAAATCTTACCGGGCGACGGCGTAGTGGTGGGGGGCCGTGGCGGATCTGTATTGGCTTTCCCGAACGAAGAAATCCCGAACGCGTCTACTCTTGTTGCGTAAAACAAGAAAATCATCGTTGCTACCAGAAAAATCTTTGGGCACCACATGTTGCGTCTTTGTCAAAATATTTCGTACTAACCCTGATCAAAAGTTTTAGATTTTTTTTGTAGAATAACCTGTTAAAACATTGTAAAAATTGGGAAGTTTTTGTCTAATAGTTCGGCAAAAAATTATCGAAAAAGATTGTTTTTTGTATGGTTTTATAGAATGACCTAAAACTTTTTCAGTCTATCTTGTTTTAGAAAAACAATTTTTTTTTTGTAAAAATTGACAAATTGGGTTGTTTTTGTAGAATAAACCTTCGATTATGTATATAGGGGACCCTATATACCTAATCGAAGGAATAAACCTGCTAGAATTTTGTTTATGGATTTTTGACGTTTCTGATTGATACAAAATGATATGACATAGAACGTAATTTATTTTGTGTTTAATAATAATTAAAAAAAAATAGGAACGCTATTTTGTTTTGATTTTGAAATAGGATTATTCATTTTTGTGCAAGTCAATATGGACTTAGCTAGTTTTTGTTACTTGTTAGAATGTAGCAAGTAATAATTTTCGCATGATTTGCTATTTTAATATGGTAATGGCGTCGGTTAAAGCTTTTGTTCGTATTTTTATGCTGTGTTGTGCGTGACAGGCGGTCAGTGCGCCATTTTGTATGCCTTTTGTTATAAATGTTCCATGAATTTCGACTTTTTATGTTAACATTGACATTCGAAATTGTATAATGTAATGAGTTTTTCCTTCTTAGGGTTCCGTACCTCAAAAGGAACCCTTATAGGATAATTTTAGACCCGCCAAGGAATCAAAACCTATAGGGTACTTCCCGTTGACCTAGAATTATGAAATTCAGCAGGTAGCAATATCTTGGACCACAAGTAAACGAGAAAAACTGAAAACCATGAAATTGTGGTTACAGCAACCAATAATTAGAAAGCGTCATTTCTTGTAGGCACGATGATACTACTTGTAGCACGCCATAATAATATGTGCTATGTCATATGTCTTGAGTCAAATGAAATTGTACCTAGGCTTTTAAAAATAGAAATACTTAGTGCGTTTCTATTTAATTTTTTCAATTTATTACTAAAGATTGATTTATTTTAAACATGTATTCACTTATGCGGAAATCTTTCCTATAATGGTTAATTTGGAGCTTAAAATCTTACATTTTAAGGTTTTAGTGTAAGCGGGCCTTTTAGTCAATTATGTAGATATTTTCGGGTGTGTATTTAATATTCAAATTGCCACCTAAGATTTATTTTTGTTAAACTAAAGCTTAACGATAGTATAGGGTTGTTTGAAGGTCACGAAAACAAAAAATGCAAATCACGGATCTATCATTTAAGGGATTTTACATAGAGGCCGTCGACATCATGTTGCTTTTTTTAAATCAATGACAATAGTTTTGGCAGTCTATTATTTCCTTATTAAAAGTAGGGTAATTTGGAAGGGGTAGGTACTGTAGTTTCATTGAACCCATAACCTTCATTAGTTTCGACGCTGCGTCGAACTGGAACGTCAAAAGCTTGGCAGTAAGTTTTGCCAGTAAGCTACTAACTAGTTACGGCAAAATCCCTCACTAGACCAGATACTAGAGACAATTTACAAATTGCCCCTGCTTGGAACTTGCTTCCCAGCAGGGGCAGACTGACAGAAAGTGAAGTGATTCCTTTTTTTTCTTTTGAGGCACGGAACCCTAAAAGTCATATCTCTTAACAAAAAATTTACCCGGTGCGGTGGCGTTGTTGAAGTCGTGAACCCAGGAGAGGGCGAAAAGAACTCAAAGCATTTGAAATAGGAATTCCAAAAACCAACTCGATAAAATATAAGAACCACATCTTGTTATTTTATTATTGCACTCTTAACAGTTTACGTTCTATCTCTTTGACTATGGTTTTTTTTTTAAATTTGGAACGGTGATTCGATTTTTTAATTTAACCAGTGGATTGTATTTTTTTTATTTGAATTTAAAATATAACAATTTTTTATTTTATTTAAGAAATAAATTATGGTTGTCTAGCTAATGTGGAAATGTTCTATAAAAGTAAAATACGCAATCCAATGTCTTTAAAATAAAAAACCTAGTGGCACATTATAAAAAAAATTATGGTTTTTATAATGTAATCTACCTAAACTTTGGTCTTAGATATCTATAATTTGATGAACGGTATGTATGTACTTAATATTATAAATTAATAAAACTTATCTGCACATCATGAAAAATCTAATTAGATAAGTATTTTTTTTTTTTAATTTCTAGCTAGGTCTTTTATGATGTACCTACTATAAAGCTATTAAATAGGTAGGTGTCGATTCTACAACCTAAAGTCTTGAGAGTTCTGTATTATACTATCACTGTATTTTTTTACTTTCAAATATTAATAAAATTGGGCAATTCCTGTAGGTACACATTTAGGTAATATAATATTTTGAAACTTTTAATCAAGAAGCTTTATTATCGATACATAGTCCAAAATAGTTTTTTTTTTAATTTTTTATCTGTGCAGTTAAACTGATTTGAACACAACTTGGCACATACTTAAAGGAATGATAATAATTTTTGTCGATGTTACTCCATAACTAGGAACCCTATTATTTTTCGGGATAAAAATTATCCTAATGTTAACCCGGAGTTAGCAATAAGTATGTGAAGTTGCTTTTAAATCCGTTCAGTAATTTCACCGTGAATAGAGGACAGACAGACAAACATACAGACAAAAATACTGTTTTGGGTTTTATATTGATAATAATGCTTCCTTTGACTAAAATTTTCAAAATATACTTGGTATTTAATGTAACAAAATCGTACAGTTACTAGTTTTATTATAAGTAGATACTTAGATAGATTTCTAGAATAATGTATGTAAGTTATCTACTTGATATAAAGAAATAATAATTAATCTTACATAATATAATTTACGTATGTAAGTACTTAAAACTTATTTGAATATGAGTTGTGTGAAAGAAGCTTTTTTGTGGATAATGTGTATGAAAGTTTATGAAAAAAAAAGATAACGTAAATTTCAGAAAAAAAAAACACGTTATGATACTTTTTTAAATCTTGCGATATTTATTTTAAAGTAGCATAAGTATATAATTTTTATATAGATTTTTGAAAAAGAATAATTAAAATTAATAGGAATTATACGATGATAATTTCTATCTATTACACTTTCAATTTAAAAAAAAGTTAAAGCAAAGGTTAATAAAAAACTGCCTTTACGGAGGTGACTGGTCAAAGCCGACAAAATCTTAAAGAAGCTGGCGCTGGCTTTGCAATCGTTTAAAAGCCGACGGCTATGGTTATTCTTTAAAACTATGCAGATTTAAAATCGGTTCATTAGTTTAGGAGCTACGATGCCACAGATAGATACACAGATAAACAGATACACACGTCAAACTTATAACACCTTAATTTAATTTAATATTAAGATAATTTAATTTAAAACTGTTAAACTCCGTGACTTTTTAGGTGCCCTTGAGCACAGTGTCTAAAGTAGAGTAACACTAACAGTATGAGTCTTTAATTAAAAATTCATTTTCCGTCCTTTTTTAGCAATACCAAAAAGAAAAAGATGCATATATACCTCTAAATTTAGTTTATAGAAAAACATCAGAATTGGCACCAATAGACAGTAGATAATTTAGGGCTGATTTTTTAATGTCAATTAACTTTTATCTGAGGAATAATTTGACAGTTTTTGTACAGGAAATCTGTCAATACATCTTTATTCCCCAGATAAAATAAATAAAATAAAAGTGTTTTGACAATTGAAAAATCGGCCCTTTGACAGTTAAATGTTAACCTTTGTAAGTTCTGTTCCTAATAAAAGATTATATGTAGGTGAATTATGTAGGTGAAGTCCTCGAAATAAGTGCGTTTCAGCGACAAAAAAAATGTGATTCTTAATTAATATAAGTATTTTTAATAATTGAAAGCTTTTACAGTACACATTATATATATTAAAAAGTGTAACCTACTAGTATGTAACTAATCCATACTATAAATATCCATACTAATATTGTAAATGCGAAAGTGTGTCTGTCTGTCCGCCTGTCGGTCACAGCCTGATTTACCTATCTTGACGAAATTCGGTACCTCAGCTTGCATCCCGGGGAAGGACATAAGGCTACTTTTTATGCCGAAAAATTAAAGAGTTCCCACGGGATTATGTAAAACCTAAATCCACGCGAACGAAGTCACGGGTATGCATTTAATAAAATAGGGAAAGAATTTTTAAGTTAACACTTTCAAATTTTTTTTAAGTCGTTGTAAAGTAGTTTTCACACTTTCTAGTTCACGGAATTTCACTTTTTAAGTTAAAAAACGTGACAGAGAACTTACGTAAGTCTATGAAATTGTCAAGATACATCGCTTGTATTATATAAATAACAGATTTACCCCAACTTACATGTCACTTAAAAAATAATTACACTTTGAAAAATAATTACATTAGGGATAATCAGAGTTATTGCTCTATGCACTAAAAGTATTTAAACAATTATGTCCGAAAGTGTGGACTCTATTTAATAAGTTACACTTTCAATATTAAAAAATACTTACGACCAGAGACAAAACAAACTCACACAAACACACACACTATAAAGAACTTAATTAAAAAAAAATACATAGTTTGTTTTATCTCGGAAGGAACCTAATTTAAAAAATAAAATATAAAAAGCGTGCTACAGCGTGTTCAAAGTTTTTAATTAATGTTTTTAAAGTTTGCATTAACCAGAGATAAGAGTTTTTTTTTTTAGTTTGCGTTTAGTTTAGTTCAGGTTTAGTTTGAATCACGGTGGGGTATGGACTAGTTAGTTACTGTTTGACTGCTCGTGTGTTGACTTCGGTTCTTGGCGCGGTACTAAGCGTCTTGGGCTATTCGTGCAAGGTTACACGAACCTTTCTTCATGTACAGGATGTTTCGTGTTTCATTTATGAATATTTTATAGAACAAAGGGGATTTTTTTATACCATATTATATGTACCATCATACTATACTTATTAATATTATAAACGCGAAAGTTTGTGCGTATGTGTGTATGTTTGTAAGTATTTCACGTAAAAACTACTGGACGTATAAGGCTGAAATTTGGAATGGAGATAGATTATACCCTGGATTAATACACAGGCTACTTTTTATCCCGGAAAATCAAGAGTTCCCACGGGATTATTAAAAACCTATATCCACGCGAGCGAAGTCGCGGGCAACATCTAGTTATAATATAATAGCCGTGATAGCTTAGTGATTAAGATATCCGACTCTTATTCGAGAGGTGGGGGTTCGATTCCGGTGAAAGTTCTCAATCTTCTCAAAGGTGTGTGTCCTCCAATCCGCTCAGTAGCGGGCCCGTGATGGGTTGATCATAATAATATGCTATGCAATCTGTCTGAAATTATCCATTATAGAGTACGTAGGGTAGCATATTATGTAACTATCTAACTGAAAGTTAGATTAGTGTTGGATTAGTTTTATTATAAAGTATATATAAGTACAAGAAACGGCGACAGACTGGTCATTGCACATAGGTTTTTTAATGCATCTTACGGAAAATGCAGCTATGTCATGTGTATAAAAATATTTAATAAGCTCCCTCCCGGCTTGCGGATATTACCCCTCCAACAATTTAAAAAGAATCTTTTTACATGGCTAATAGATAAATGTTTTTACTCGATAAATGAAATGTTGGCACATTAGATTAGACTATTTAATTATAACTATAATTGATTTGTAAAATAATAATTCCTATTACACTAAAAATATTGACATCAAATAATAATATATACTGTATGTAGAATTAAAGTTGATTAGAATAGGTACATATTAAAAATAATTTTGAATCTATTAATGTTGAATGAATTGTAATAATAATAATTAGAATATTATATATTTATAATGGTATGACAAGATTGTATTCATGACTAGTTATGTTATTGTATTATTGCATACCGAAAGGTAGAATTTGGAGCACCTAACAATAATAGTTTTAAGATCTGTAAACTAACCCAAATTCGCAATAAAGATTATTGAATTATTGAATTGAATATACCTACACCTGTAATTGACAACCATACTGAAGTTATTTTGTAAATTTTTTTTTGTCTTATTTGTATGGAGGTATGGTGTAATAATAATAAAAAAAAGTTTGTACATACAAACTTTTTATTTTTATTTTTTATTATTCATTCATTGTAGTGTACGTCTACGTAGCACCTTACATCGCGTAGTGTAGCCCCTTGCGTAGCATAGTGTAGCTTATGTAGCTAAAAGTATCTATCGTAGCGTACGTAGCTCCTCACGTGCCCGTGAACTTAGCAGAGCATATGCCAGCAGATCAAAAATAAAAAGGAGTTCCCTTCGCATGCAGAAGAGTTCTATAGTTCCTGATACTTTTTAAAGATAGTTCTGGCGTTTTTGCTAAAAAAATCGCAGTTGAAATAATGCTCTGCTAACTTCCGGTAGCAGATCATTTTCGAGCAAAGCGAAAAAAAAAGAGTTCTCTGTACGCACGTATCTCAGTTCTATAGTTCCTAATACTTTATAATGATAGTTCTGGCATATAAACCTAAAAAAAGTCAAATGAAAAAATCAATAAATTTTCAAATTTAGTCATCATAAGTAATTTAAAAAAATTCTAGCAGCTAGAACTCAAATCTCAGAACCTAGAACTCTACGATTTCTTATAGCTCATTAACTAAGCTATAAAATAAAGCTATTAATTAGCCCAGAACTCACAAAGAAGTCCCAGCAGAGCATAGAAGAATAGTTATAAACAATAAATTTTCAAACTTCACACAAAAAGTTGTTAAAAAATTTCCAGCTGCTAGAACTCTCATCTCAGGGGCTAGAACTCCTCGATTTATTATAGATTATTAACATAGCTATAAAATAAAGCTATAAACTAGCCCAGAACTCTCAAAAACGTGCCAGCAGAGCATACACTAATTTTCAAACTTATTATCATAAGCCATGAAAAAAAAAACCAGCTGATAGAACTCTGATCTCAGAGGCTAGAACTCCTCGATTTCATTAATATTATTGATAAAGCTATAAAAGAAAGCCATTAACTTGCCCAGAACTCTCAAAAAAGTGCCAGCAGAGCATACAAGAAGAGTCATAAACGATAAATTTTCAAACTTAAAAATCACAAGTTACTAAAAAAATTCCAGCTGCTAGAACTCTCATCTCAGGGGCTAGAACTCCTCGATTTCTTTAAGATTATTAACATACCTATTAAACCAAGCCATTAACTAGACAAGAACTCTCAAAAAAGTGCCAGCAGAGCATACAAGAAGAGTCATGATGCACTAATTTTCAAACTTATTATCATACGCCATGAAAAAAATTCCAGCTGCTAGAACTCTGATGTCAGAGGCTAGAACTCCTCGATTTCTTAAATATTATTGACAAAGCTATAAAACAAAGCCATTAACTAGACCAGAACTCTCAAAAAAGTGCCAGCAGAGCATACAAGAAGAGTCATAAACGATAAATTTTCAAACTTAAAAATCACAAGTTACTAAAAAATTTCCAGCTGCTAGAACTCTCATCTCAGGGGCTAGAACTCCTCGATTTCTTTAAGATTATTAACATACCTATTGAACAAAGCCATTAACTAGACCAGAACTCTCAAAAAAGTGCCAGCAGAGCATACAAGAAGAGTCATAAACGATAAATTTTCAAACTTAAAAATCACAAGTTACTAAAAAAATTCCAGCTGCTAGAACTCTCATCTCAGGGGCTAGAACTCCTCGATTTCTTAAAGATTATTAACATACCTATTAAACAAAGCTATTAACTAGACCAGAACTCTCAAAAAAGTGCCAGCAGAGCATACAAGAAGAGTCATGATGCACTAATTTTCAAACTTATTATCATACGCCATGAAAAAAATTCCAGCTGCTAGAACTCTGATGTCAGAGGCTAGAACTCCTCGATTTCTTAAATATTATTGACAAAGCTATAAAACAAAGCCATTAACTAGACCAGAACTCTCAAAAAAGTGCCAGCAGAGCATACAAGAAGAGTCATAAACGATAAATTTTCAAACTTAAAAATCACAAGTTACTAAAAAATTTCCAGCTGCTAGAATTCTCATCTCAGGGGCTAGAACTCCTCGATTTCTTAAAGATTATTAACATACCTATTGAACAAAGCCATTAACTAGACAAGAACTCTCAAAAAAGTGCCAGTAGAGCATACAAGAAGAGTCATGATGCACTAATTTTCAAACTTATTATCATACGCCATGAAAAAAATTCCAGCTGCTAGAACTCTGATGTCAGAGGCTAGAACTCCTCGATTTCTTAAATATTATTGACAAAGCTATAAAACAAAGCCATTAACTAGACCAGAACTCTCAAAAAAGTGCCAGCAGAGCATACAAGAAGAGTCATAAACGATAAATTTTCAAACTTAAAAATCACAAGTTACTAAAAAAATTCCAGCTGCTAGAACTCTCATCTCAGGGGCTAGAACTCCTCGATTTCTTAAAGATTATTAACATACCTATTGAACAAAGCCATTAACTAGACAAGAACTCTCAAAAAAGTGCCAGCAGAGCATACAAGAAGAGTCATGATGCACTAATTTTCAAACTTATTATCATACGCCATGAAAAAAATTCCAGCTGCTAGAACTCTGATGTCAGAGGCTAGAACTCCTCGATTTCTTAAATATTATTGACAAAGCTATAAAACGAAGCCATTAACTAGACCAGAACTCTCAAAAAAATGCCAGCAGAGCATACAAGAAGAGTCATGATGCACTAATTTTCAAACTTATTATCATACGCCATGAAAAAAATTCCAGCTGCTAGAACTCTGATGTCAGAGGCTAGAACTCCTCGATTTCTTAAATATTATTGACAAAGCTATAAAACAAAGCCATTAACTAGACCAGAACTCTCAAAAAAGTGCCAGCAGAGCATACAAGAAGAGTCATAAACGATAAATTTTCAAACTTAAAAATCACAAGTTACTAAAAAATTTCCAGCTGCTAGAACTCTCATCTCAGGGGCTAGAACTCCTCGATTTCTTTAAGATTATTAACATACCTATAAAACAAAGCCATTAACTAGACCAGAACTCTCAAAAAAGTGCCAGCAGAGCATACAAGAACTGTCATAAACGATAAATTTTCAAACTTAAAAATCACAAGTTACTAAAAAAAATCCAGCTGCTAGAACTCTCATCTCAGGGGCTAGAACTCCTCGATTTCTTTAAGATTATTAACATACCTATAAAAAAAAGCCATTAACTAGACCAGAACTCTCAAAAAAGTGCCAGCAGAGCATACAAGAACTGTCATAAACGATAAATTTTCAAACTTAAAAATCACAAGTTACTAAAAAATTTCCAGCTGCTAGAACTCTCATCTCAGGGGCTAGAACTCCTCGATTTCTTAAAGATTATTAACATACCTATAAAACAAAGCCATTAACTAGACCAGAACTCTCAAAAAAGTGCCAGCAGAGCATACAAGAAGAGTCATGATGCACTAATTTTCAAACTTATTATCATACGCCATGAAAAAAATTCCAGCTGCTAGAACTCTGATCTCAGAGGCTAGAACTCCTCGATTTCTTAAATATTATTGACAAAGCTATAAAACGAAGCCATCAACTATACCAGAACTCTCAAAAAAGTAATAATATAATATAAATAAAATAATCTTTAAGAAATCGAGGAGTTCTAGCCCCTGAGATGAGAGTTCTAGCAGCTGGAATTTTTTTAGTAACTTGTGATTTTTAAGTTTGAAAATTTATCGTTCATGACTCTTCTTGTATGCTCTGCTGGCACTTTTTTGAGAGTTCTGGTCTAGTTAATGGCTTCGTTTTATAGCTTTGTCAATAATATTTAAGAAATCGAGGAGTTCTAGCCTCTGAGATCAGAGTTCTAGCAGCTGGAATTTTTTTCATGGCGTATGATAATAAGTTTGAAAATTAGTGCATCATGACTCTTCTTGTATGCTCTGCTGGCACTTTTTTGAGAGTTCTGGTCTAGTTAATGGCTTTGTTTTATAGGTATGTTAATAATCTTAAAGAAATCGAGGAGTTCTAGCCCCTGAGATGAGAGTTCTAGCAGCTGGAAATTTTTTAGTAACTTGTGATTTTTAAGTTTGAAAATTTATCGTTTATGACTCTTCTTGTATGCTCTGCTGGCACTTTTTTGAGAGTTCTGGTTTAGTTGATGGCTTCGTTTTATAGCTTTGTCAATAATATTTAAGAAATCGAGGAGTTCTAGCCTCTGACATCAGAGTTCTAGCAGCTGGAATTTTTTTCATGGCGTATGATAATAAGTTTGAAAATTAGTGCATCATGACTCTTCTTGTATGCTCTGCTGGCACTTTTTTGAGAGTTCTTGTCTAGTTAATGGCTTTGTTCAATAGGTATGTTAATAATCTTTAAGAAATCGAGGAGTTCTAGCCCCTGAGATGAGAGTTCTAGCAGCTGGAAATTTTTTAGTAACTTGTGATTTTTAAGTTTGAAAATTTATCGTTTATGACTCTTCTTGTATGCTCTGCTGGCACTTTTTTGAGAGTTCTGGTCTAGTTAATGGCTTTGTTTTATAGCTTTGTCAATAATATTTAAGAAATCGAGGAGTTCTAGCCTCTGACATCAGAGTTCTAGCAGCTGGAATTTTTTTCATGGCGTATGATAATAAGTTTGAAAATTAGTGCATCATGACTCTTCTTGTATGCTCTGCTGGCACTTTTTTGAGAGTTCTTGTCTAGTTAATGGCTTTGTTCAATAGGTATGTTAATAATCTTTAAGAAATCGAAGAGTTCTAGCCCCTGAGATGAGAGTTCTAGCAGCTGGAATTTTTTTAGTAACTTGTGATTTTTAAGTTTGAAAATTTATCGTTTATGACAGTTCTTGTATGCTCTGCTAGCACATTTTTGAGAGTTCTGGTTTAGTTGATGGCTTCGTTTTATAGCTTTGTCAATAACATTTAAGAAATCGAGGAGTTCTAGCCTCTGACATCAGAGTTCTAGCAGCTGGAATTTTTTTCATGGCGTATGATAATAAGTTTGAAAATTAGTGCATCATGACTCTTCTTGTATGCTCTGCTGGCACTTTTTTGAGAGTTCTGGTTTAGTTGATGGCTTCGTTTTATAGCTTTGTCAATAATATTTAAGAAATCAAGGAGTTCTAGCCTCTGACATCAGAGTTCTAGCAGCTGGAATTTTTTTCATGGCGTATGATAATAAGTTTGAAAATTAGTGCATCATGACTCTTCTTGTATGCTCTGCTGGCACTTTTTTGAGAGTTCTTGTCTAGTTAATGGCTTTGTTCAATAGGTATGTTAATAATCTTTAAGAAATCGAGGAGTTCTAGCCCCTGAGATGAGAGTTCTAGCAGCTGGAAATTTTTAGTAACTTGTGATTTTTAAGTTTGAAAATTTATCGTTTATGACTCTTCTTGTATGCTCTGCTGGCACTTTTTTGAGAGTTCTGGTTTAGTTGATGGCTTCGTTTTATAGCTTTGTCAATAACATTTAAGAAATCGAGGAGTTCTAGCCTCTGACATCAGAGTTCTAGCAGCTGGAATTTTTTTCATGGCGTATGATAATAAGTTTGAAAATTAGTGCATCATGACTCTTCTTGTATGCTCTGCTGGCACTTTTTTGAGAGTTCTTGTCTAGTTAATGGCTTTGTTCAATAGGTATGTTAATAATCTTTAAGAAATCGAGGAGTTCTAGCCCCTGAGATGAGAGTTCTAGCAGCTGGAATTTTTTTAGTAACTTGTGATTTTTAAGTTTGAAAATTTATCGTTTATGACTCTTCTTGTATGCTCTGCTGGCACTTTTTTGAGAGTTCTGGTTTAGTTGATGGCTTCGTTTTATAGCTTTGTCAATAACATTTAAGAAATCGAGGAGTTCTAGCCTCTGAGATCAGAGTTCTAGCAGCTGGAATTTTTTTCATGGCGTATGATAATAAGTTTGAAAATTAGTGCATCATGACTCTTCTTGTATGCTCTGCTGGCACTTTTTTGAGAGTTCTGGTCTAGTTAATGGCTTTGTTTTATAGGTATGTTAATAATCTTAAAGAAATCAAGAAGTTCTAGCCCCTGAGATGAGAGTTCTAGCAGCTGGAATTTTTTTTAGTAACTTGTGATTTTTAAGTTTGAAAATTTATCGTTTATGACAGTTCTTGTATGCTCTGCTGGCACTTTTTTGAGAGTTCTGGTCTAGTTAATGGCTTTGTTCAATAGGTATGTTAATAATCTTAAAGAAATCGAGGAGTTCTAGCCCCTGAGATGAGAGTTCTAGCAGCTGGAAATTTTTTAGTAACTTGTGATTTTTAAGTTTGAAAATTTATCGTTTATGACTCTTCTTGTATGCTCTGCTGGCACTTTTTTGAGAGTTCTGGTCTAGTTAATGGCTTTGTTTTATAGCTTTGTCAATAATATTTAAGAAATCGAGGAGTTCTAGCCTCTGACATCAGAGTTCTAGCAGCTGGAATTTTTTTCGTGGCGTATAATAATAAGTTTGAAAATTAGTGCATCATGACTCTTCTTGTATGCTCTGCTGGCACTTTTTTGAGAGTTCTTGTCTAGTTAATGGCTTTGTTTAATAGGTATGTTAATAATCTTAAAGAAATCGAGGAGTTCTAGCCCCTGAGATGAGAGTTCTAGCAGCTGGAATTTTTTTAGTAACTTGTGATTTTTAAGTTTGAAAATTTATCGTTTATGACTCTTCTTGTATGCTCTGCTGGCACTTTTTTGAGAGTTCTGGGCAAGTTAATGGCTTTCTTTTATAGCTTTATCAATAATATTAATGAAATCGAGGAGTTCTAGCCTCTGAGATCAGAGTTCTATCAGCTGGATTTTTTTTCATGGCTTATGATAATAAGTTTGAAAATTAGTGTATCATGACTCTTCTGGTATGCTCTGCTGGCACTTTTTTGAGAGTTCTGGTCTAGTTAATGGCTTTGTTTTATAGGTATGTTAATAATCTTAAAGAAATCAAGAAGTTCTAGCCCCTGAGATGAGAGTTCTAGCAGCTGGAATTTTTTTTAGTAACTTGTGATTTTTAAGTTTGAAAATTTATCGTTTATGACAGTTCTTGTATGCTCTGCTGGCACTTTTTTGAGAGTTCTGGTCTAGTTAATGGCTTTGTTCAATAGGTATGTTAATAATCTTAAAGAAATCGAGGAGTTCTAGCCCCTGAGATGAGAGTTCTAGCAGCTGGAAATTTTTTAGTAACTTGTGATTTTTAAGTTTGAAAATTTATCGTTTATGACTCTTCTTGTATGCTCTGCTGGCACTTTTTTGAGAGTTCTGGTCTAGTTAATGGCTTTGTTTTATAGCTTTGTCAATAATATTTAAGAAATCGAGGAGTTCTAGCCTCTGACATCAGAGTTCTAGCAGCTGGAATTTTTTTCGTGGCGTATAATAATAAGTTTGAAAATTAGTGCATCATGACTCTTCTTGTATGCTCTGCTGGCACTTTTTCGAGAGTTCTTGTCTAGTTAATGGCTTTGTTTAATAGGTATGTTAATAATCTTAAAGAAATCGAGGAGTTCTAGCCCCTGAGATGAGAGTTCTAGCAGCTGGAATTTTTTTAGTAACTTGTGATTTTTAAGTTTGAAAATTTATCGTTTATGACTCTTCTTGTATGCTCTGCTGGCACTTTTTTGAGAGTTCTGGGCAAGTTAATGGCTTTTTTTTATAGCTTTATCAATAATATTAATGAAATCGAGGAGTTCTAGCCTCTGAGATCAGAGTTCTATCAGCTGGATTTTTTTTCATGGCTTATGATAATAAGTTTGAAAATTAGTGTATCATGACTCTTCTGGTATGCTCTGCTGGCACTTTTTTGAGAGTTCTGGTCTAGTTAATGGCTTTGTTTTATAGGTATGTTAATAATCTTAAAGAAATCAAGAAGTTCTAGCCCCTGAGATGAGAGTTCTAGCAGCTGGAATTTTTTTTAGTAACTTGTGATTTTTAAGTTTGAAAATTTATCGTTTATGACAGTTCTTGTATGCTCTGCTGGCACTTTTTTGAGAGTTCTGGGCAAGTTAATGGCTTTCTTTTATAGCTTTATCAATAATATTAATGAAATCGAGGAGTTCTAGCCTCTGAGATCAGAGTTCTATCAGCTGGATTTTTTTTCATGGCTTATGATAATAAGTTTGAAAATTAGTGTATCATGACTCTTCTGGTATGCTCTGCTGGCACGTTTTTGAGAGTTCTGGGCTAGTTTATAGCTTTATTTTATAGCTATGTTAATAATCTATAATAAATCGAGGAGTTCTAGCCCCTGAGATGAGAGTTCTAGCAGCTGGAAATTTTTTAACAACTTTTGGTGTGAAGTTTGAAAATTTATTGTTTATAACTATTCTTCTATGCTCTGCTGGGACTTCTTTGTGAGTTCTGGGCTAATTAATAGCTTTATTTTATAGCTTAGTTAATGAGCTATAAGAAATCGTAGAGTTCTAGGTTCTGAGATTTGAGTTCTAGCTGCTAGAATTTTTTTAAATTACTTATGATGACTAAATTTGAAAATTTATTGATTTTTTCATTTGACTTTTTTTAGGTTTATATGCCAGAACTATCATTATAAAGTATGAGGAACTATAGAACTGAGATACGTGCGTACAGAGAACTCTTTTTTTTTCGCTTTGCTCGAAAATGATCTGCTACCGGAAGTTAGCAGAGCATTATTTCAACTGCGATTTTTTTAGCAAAAACGCCAGAACTATCTTTAAAAAGTATCAGGAACTATAGAACTCTTCTGCATGCGAAGGGAACTCCTTTTTATTTTTGATCTGCTGGCATATGCTCTGCTAAGTTCACGGGCACGCTCCTCACGTAGCGTAGTGTAGCTTACGTAGCTATGTTTTGTCAGTTTTGTTAGGTAATACTAAATTATTTTAAATTTTATTTTAGTTGTTTTAGTTGTAATTTTGTTTAGAATAAGTTGTAACTTTTGTAAAATTTTTGCTGCAATAAACAATTTATTGTTTTTTTTTTATGTGTCTGAAAGTACCTAACATAGAATACACAGTCCCTAGCGTAACGGAGTATAGCTTACGTAGCAATAGAATAGACCTTAAGAAGGTTCTCTCCGTCACTCGCTTCATACAAACGTAGTTCCAATTTCATTTGAATATTAAGCAACCAAAGTCCATGAAATTTTGCAGAAATATTCTAGAAACTAATATCTATGTCTGTGGTTTTTCAGATTTCTGTTAAAATATTCGGTTTCAAAGTTACACGGTCTTAAAAATTTACCACTCTACATTTATATATCCACGCGGACGAAGTTAGTAAAAGAAACTAAAAGAAGTTTTTATTCATTTATTTTCTTTTTTTTAAAAAGATTATTAGTCATGCTAATCATGACTAATATTCCCCTTTCCCCTCCAACTAAGAGCAAAGCTGTGTTAGGAGTAGGTACGAGAATAGTGCAACGGGTGGGGTTTGAACCGCCGACCTTTCAGAATTCAGTCGGCTCCTCAACCGTTGAGCTACTGAGGCTCAAAGCTATTAAGGACTCCTTTGCCGACTGACTTCAGTGAAGAATGTTTAAAGAGTATACTTAGTACTAGCTGTGCCCGCGACTTCGTTCGCGTGGAATCAGCGCGCTTTATATAGCCACGGACGCTCAGGCGCGAGGCGTGTAGTACGTACTCTGTACGTTAAAAATGTTCGCCGTGATTCTTTAAATTGACATAACTTTTTTATTTATGAACCGATTGACATGAAATAAACACTAAATGTTAAGTGAAGCTTACTACAATATATTAGTGAAAACCGTATCTAAATCGAATAAGCCGTTTCTGATATTAGCGTGCACAAACACACAGACAGACAAAAAAAAATTAATTACAATTTCGGGTTCGGCATCGATATAATAACAACCCTTGCTACTTTTTTTTAAATATATTTCCATTGTACAGACACCACTTTTCTACAATTTTATTATATGTATGTATAGATGTGATAAGGAAGGTAGGTTAATGTAAGTAGTTTATTATTTATTTAAGTAAAGTATCCTAATATACCTATTAAGTCAAAGTCAAAGTCAAAATCATTTATTCAAAGTAGGTATACAATAATTGTACTCCTTTGGATGGTCGAAATTGTTTTTGTACGATATAGTGGTGATTATTAATTACGTAACTTATAAAATAAACTTATAAAATGTAAATAGGCATGTTTTGGAGCACCCTGTACAGCGCTATCAAATTAAAGCCATATAATACAACCACGCAGGCAGGTCCTGCGGCAAAAAAAGAAAGAAAAGAGCGCTTTGATGGAATTTATACAATTCTTTTACGTGTTAGACTATTTGTGTTCAGTTACCATAGTTTAACTCATTAACTGGGAAATAAAGTAATTATTGGTACTTTTAGGGTTCCACACCCGAAGGACGCCAAGGGAAAAATCTCGTGGGAACTCTTTGACTTTCCGGGATAAAAAGTAGTCTATGTGTTAATCCAGGATATTATCTATATACATTTCAAATTTCAGCCCAATCCGTCCAGTAGTTTTCAGGAAACTCAAAGAGTTCCCACGGGATTCCTAAAAATCCATCCGCTTAACCGATTTTTATGAAATTTGGTACCGAGGTAGCTTGCGTCCCTGTAATTGAAATAGGCATTTTATCCAGGAAAATCAAACAGTTCCCACGGGATCCTTAAAAACCTGAATCCACGCGGACGAAGTCGCGAGCATCCTATAGTTATTAATGTAGGTAATGTACCTTGTTTTAGGCTTATTTGCTTTTTGCATGCCATGATATGTTTATTTGTAGTGATACTATAAAATTGTGACATCTGTATATTTAACCACCACGGAAAGTAGGTTTTTTGACAAACACGACAGACGGACAGACAACGAAGTGATCCTATAAGGGTTCCTTTTGACGTACGGAACCCTAAAAACGTAGTGAAATAAGCAACACCTATACTTTAATCCATTTCAAAGTAGTTCATAGCCCCTGGCTTAATATACAAACGAGGATTGGAGCGAACATAAGTTTAAGTAATAGCTGACGCCCGCGACTTCGTCCGCGTGGATTTACGTTTTTCAAAATCCCACGGCAACACTTTGATTTTCCGGATAAAAAGTAACCTATGTGTTAATCCAGGGTATAATCTATCTCTATTCCAAATTTCAGCCAAATCTGTCCGGTAGTGTTTGCGTGATTGAGAGTAACAAACATCCAAACATCCACACTTTTTGGATTTAGATTTTTAAAGATCCCGTGGGAACTGTTTGATTTTCTAAGATAAAATGCCTATGTCAATTACAGAGACGCAAGCTACCTCCGTGTCTTTCATACAAATCGGTTCAGCAGATGGGTTTTTAGGAATCCCGTGGGAACTCTTTGATTTTCCGGCTTAAAAAGTAGCTTATGTCCGTCCCCGGGATATAAGCTAACCCTGTACCAAACGTCAGAATCGGTTAAACTGTTGGGCTGTGAAAAGGTAGCAGACAGACAGACAGACACACTTTCGCATTTATAATAGTATGGGTTAGGATTAGGATATAAGGATTATATTGTATTGCATTGAATTACTGCCTACAGCCTCAAGTTACTTCCGTCTTAAATCTGAGCAAAGTCCAAGTGCGCTCTATAGATACCAGCCTTAGTTTGTACCTACGTGTTTTGCTTAGATTTCAGTAGGCAGCGAAGTTCGCGTGTGGCTAATAATTTAGAACAAGCTTCTACGTACACACCACACGCGATACTCTAAGAGGGGTCTCTCCGTCACTCGCTTCATACAAACGTAGTTCCATTTTCATTTGAATATTAAGCAACCAAAATTTTGCAGACATATTCTAGAAACTAATAAGTATCTGTGGTTTTCCAGATTTCTGTTAAAATATTTGGTTTCAAAGTTACGCGGTCCTAAAAATTTACATACAAATCTTTGAGCCCCTGTAATTTTAAAACTACATATTTTTAGAAAAATCTAAAACACCACAGTCACAGATATTAGTTTCTTGAATATGTCTGCAAAATTTCATGGACTTTGGTTGCTTAATATTCAAATGAAATTGGAACTACGATTGTATGAAGCGAGTGACGGAGAGAGCCCTGTTAATTGTTGAGCTAAAGGAATCTATACTTACAGGTTACATTACATTAAGAAACTACTCATACACCTATACTTACTTGAAATGCCAATAGGTACATTCAAATATTATAGTCTCGATAGCTCAACGGTTGAGGAGCGGACTGAATTCCGAAAGGTCGGCGGTTCAAACCCCACCCGTTGCACTATTGTCGTACCCACTCCTGGCACAAGCTTTACGCTTAGTAGGAGGGGAAAGGGGAGTATTAGTCATGATAAGCATGGCTAATATTCTTTTTTTTTTTTTTCAAACATGAATATAGTGCGTACATTTTGAGATCTCAAACGCCAGTCAACGCTCATATCAAAAGACTGATTTTAGTCCGTATTTTAAAGGTAAACCCATCATTTTCGAACGCCTAATTTTTTGCTATAAAACAAAAAAAACGCGCTCGTTGCGCTCGAGCTAGTCATTACTACTTATTGGTTTCTATCTTACTGTCAAATTGAAAGTTAAAATTCCGTTGACTAGGTATTTCATCAAGTATAGCAAAAGTTTTTTTCATGAGTTAAAAGGGCCTGATAAAACCCCTCCCGAAATTAATTCCTGGCTATGGTCATGCCAACGTCTACCAGTTTTTAACCCCCGACCCAAAAAGAGGGGTGTTATAAGTTTGACGTGTGTATCTGTGTATCTGTGTGTCTGTGTATCTGTGTATCTGTGTATCTGTCTGTGGCATCGTAGCGCCTAAACGAATGAACCGATTTTAATTTAGTTTTTTTTGTTTGAAAGGTGGCTTGATCGAGAGTGTTCTTAGCTATAATCCAAAAAAATTGGTTCAGCCGTTTCAGAGTTATCAGCTCTTTTCTAGTTTTCTTGTAGAAAAGAAGGTTAGATAACCCTTAGGTTCATAATATTCAAGTGTCAATTGACAAATGTCAAGCTGTCAAGATGGACGTTGCCTAGATATACATAATTATTTATTTGAAAATGATGTTTTGGAAAACTCAGATACTTTGGATCGTAGGCGCGGAATAGTCAAAGAAAATCGGTTCAGCCGTTTGAAAGTTATCAGCTCTTTTCTAGTTACTGTAACCTTCACTGGTCGGGGGTGTTGAAAATTTTTAATTTACACTTGTTCGAATTGTGCCTTACAGACCACATCATTACAAACCTCATATTTCACTTGAAATAGCAATAGGTACAGTCAAATTTGGCACCTGACATCTCTATAAGTTAGAAAAAACCATAGACTTACGAATGTACGAAAAAAATCGTAAGTCTATTGAAAAAACCACCGCTCAAAATAGAAACGTTTTTCCCCCGAAGGGTAAAAAACGTATATTTAGGTTTCAGCCGAAAGGCTTGACCCACTGTGAGAGATAACCCTTCAGAACATCAGCGCCATCTAGTAGTTCGTAACGACACAACCCGAGCATTGATTCGTATCGGCTCGGTGATTTGTGGAGGGGAGTCAGCGCACAGGCAGGTGGTGTCGGCCATTTTAATTTCAGTACCGATTTCAGGAATCGAAGCGAGGTGAAGCCGGTAAGGTATTTAATGGTGGGTCAAGCCTTTCGGCTGAAACCTAAATATACGTTTTTTACCCTTCGGGGGAAAAACGTTTCTATTTAGGTGTTCGAGCCTTTAGGCTTGACCCACTGTGAGATGTTTAATATCTGCCGGCGCTGACTTAGCGTACTGTGACTATGTATGGAGTATGATCCACTTAAAGATTATGTTCCATTTAGGGATGAGAAAATAAGATATTATTTTCTTAGTAATTAATATAATTCTTTCATCCTAATCACTAACATAATGTTAATGTCATAAGTTTAATTTGTACTCGTTTACACAATCACAGATATAATAATTCTAAATTGTGAAAAAAAAAAACTATTAATCACACATTGTTTGATTTGCAATAATATTTCTTGTTCTAACCTCTACTTCCTTAAATAAGTGTTTCAAGAAAATTGAGTTTCTACGCCAATTACCTTTGCGTAGTACCTCATCAATACCTGATTGTGTATAATAAATGATATATTGTAGATTGTGATGCCCTGACAGGGCGTCATGTAACTATACTTATTTAGCTTTAAGTTATATAGTTATTAGTACATGACAGCAATGAAATAAATAAATAAGTATTAAGGTTCTTGTCGACCCAGTTGTCTGTAGCAACAGCTGACCTGAAACTGCCGAGAGAGGCTTTGACTTTAGCATCTTTCAGAATTAGCCTTAGCCAGCCTGCTATTACAGATCTAGATGCGGCTTTGACTCTGTTCTGCGTAGTGATGAATATGTTTGTTGAAGTTGGGTCTGCTTTCCTCTGCTGTTCTGATTTGTTTATCAGTTTTGGTATCCAATAGCAGAGGTCAAAAATAGTCTTATCGCTCCTCGACAGGTACCAATCCGATTGCGGGTAATTCGCATTATCCGTTTTTTGACCCAAAAGAGTGCCAGAATACGATTTGCTCTCTTGTAATTTGACCGTGGTCGGCGTCTATGTGGAGCAAAGTTAAATCATGAATGCGACGACCTGCAGCGAGGAGTAGCAAAGTTGCCACGTGTTGAGAAATTTTAAATAAACTCGTCGATTTTCCTCTGCCAATTCAATTTACAAGATCCATTCCAAATGTAAGGACATCGTATAGGAGAATTTTTCTTTAATAAAATTGCTTTAATAGTTTTCTTCACTAATGGATGGTCACTTAGGGGAGACGTGTTACAAGGCTTTGTAAAGGTAGAGATTTCTGACTTATGGACCAGTACAATTCTTGGGGCTAACTTTTTAACTTCGTAAAGATGAATTAAGTATCTGGCTAAGTCGCCGGGACTTGGCGTCTTTGGAGATACGTTGTTGTCTAATGTCCATTGTAACCATGCTCTTTAAGAGATCTGTAGGTTCTAAACATAGAGTGTCTCCAGGCTGATTGTAATATAGTGCGTTTCAATTCGCTCCAATTTGTTATCTCATAGGACCAGCCCGTACTTTCCATACCTCCAAAAACAAATTCTGATTTCTGAATGTTCCAAGGTTGTAGGTTTGTTTGTAAGTCCAGAAGGTGGTCATTTAGATTTTGAATTCTGTAGGAAGCCTGTGCCCTCTTCTTCACTTTGGTCCTCCAAAAAGCTTACTTCCACTTCGGTATCACTAAGAGGTAGTGTCCCTGGGAACCATTCAGATATTGTAGCACACGTGGAATTAGCGCTGGTGGTGGGAAGATCCAAGCCACTTTGTAATTCCATGGCCTGCTGAAAGCATCCGGGTATTTGCTTGTAGCTCCTTGTGGTCTTCGCTCACATACCTCGGGACTACTGCAGAGGATTTGCTAGCAAAGAGGTCGATTTCTGGTGTGTCCATCTTTTGAAAAATTCTCTTCTGTATCGTTAGATGGAGGTGCCATTCTTGATGACCTTTTAATCGCGATAGGCAGTCAGCTATTCCGTTGTATCTGCCTGGCAGGTATTTCGGAATGATGGTGATTTTGAGTTGCTGTGCTAAAATCAGGATTTTTGGGGCAATCTTAAGGAGTTTTTGTGATTTCGTCCCACCGTTTCCTTATGTAGGAGGCCGCTGTTCTGCTGTCTGTTTGAAAGAAGATTGTTCTCCCCGAGATCTTTTCTAAGTTCATTCGAATCACTTCGAATAAGGTCCATAATTTCTTTTGATTGCAATGCCAGTGGCTTTGATAGACACTCCAGTGACGGGACTGTTCCTTGCCGTTTATTATAGTACCCCATCCGATGTCTGAGGCGTCGATGGCTATGAAGATTGATGCTGGGGCGACTTGAATATTCGATGCTTCCGTAATATTTTGGAGCCACCAGTTCTTTCTTTTATTTGATCCGGCAACGGGAACCTTTGTATCTCCGTATGACCTAGAGTAATTTTGCTGCAATCTGAATGCGTCTTTAATACAGACAGCCTAATGGGATTACGTTGGTCGCAAAGTTTAATTTGCCTAATAACCACTTAGCGTCCACCCAACACCATTTGGAGAGAGTATTAAGGATTGAGTCTTCAATATTTGAAAATTTTTGAAGTGGGTAAGATTTGCTTATTGATTTTAGTATCCCAAATAAAAATCAAATAAATGCGTGTTTTTAGTCTCAGATCCATTTTGTCTGTGTTAATGTGCCACTCTAATTTTTTTTTTTTTTTACTTAAAATTGATGGGGCACTCGATAATTCAAAAATTACCCTTCCTTTTGGTTTTGCCGCAGTCGGGTAAAAAGGTAAGCAATTCATGTTGTAGACATTGCTATCAAACGCAACAGATAAATAGCTCTTGTGTGACTCTTGGGTGGGAATATGACAGTATGCATTCGATATGTCAATTTTTAATAAATAATTCGCCTGCTGCATCGTCTGCGATACCTGCGACAGGCTTATAAGTCTAAACTTTGGCGGTTGGACGTAGGAGTTTAGGCGACGCAAGTTAAAAATTAATCTATGAGGACCGTTAGGTTTTTGTCTTAGGAAAATTGGCGATAAATAACCGGGTTTAAAGGTGTTAAGAGTATTTGCACCGATATTTAGTAGTAGATTTTTCCTTTGTTAGGCATGTCCTCTGAGGTTTTGGGTTCATACGATTCGATATTACAGTTAGAAAACCTTGTATTGGGGGTTTTTTATTAAAGGGTATACAGTAACCTCTTATAACATTTGAGATTGTCTCTGATGCTCCTAACGACCAGGTATGAATACCTGCGAATTAGGGCATTTTTGTAGTGGTTTGAGAGGTCCTGGCTTTGTTAGTGCCGGACGTGCCACTATCTTGTTTTGAGCGAGTCACGAAAATTGCGCTGTTATTATTTGTGGCTTATATTCTTTAAAGTTTTTGGATCCTTTTGAGGCTGTTCTTCTTCCCAGTCTTATTATTGGGACTAGTTTTCTTCGAAAAGATCTTATGTGTGCCCCCCCCCCCCCTGATCCTTTATCGCTTCGGATAATTTTCCTTCAGAAAAGTATCAGAGGGTGGTATGTCATGAAGAATATTGCTCAGCACTTTGTTCGCTGGCTTACAGCGCTGGCTTACAGGACTCTCTTCAGGCTTGAATTATTTCGTCCCTTCTGCCAGGAGAGTATTGCAGTAGCCCGTCAGATATTTTGCTAAAAGAGCTGTATGTGCCAAGCATATTATGATCTTGGATTTGGATCTATTGAACGTGTTAGGATCCATTTTTGGTGAGCTTTTTTGGAAAGCTGTTCTTTGCGGCAGCGACCCATATGTTTTAGCACCCAGGGTCATATCTGTTTTCTCTCGTTGTGCTGTTGAATTCCAATTAGGTGTTATTGCTGCCAAATGACTGTTGACAGTAAGTGCCAAAAATACTGGAGTGGCGTGGAATGTTTTTTGAACATCGGCGTATCTTATGTTCTTCCAGCCGTCTTCATTCAGTCGTTGACACTTCCGATCTTGATCGACGAGGTTTGGATCTGCTTTGGCTAGTTTGGTTTCAGCTTCAGTGGTGCAAGGTGAAAAGTCACACTGCGGAATATTGCCGGTTGCCTTAATAGAGGCCAGTTTTCGCTGGGCCTCAGCAATTTGCGCCACTAATGTAGCTTCTTCGGAATCAGCATTCATTGGGGTACTTAATAATGAGGTGTTTTCCTGAGGCAGAACATTCAGAGAAGGACCTCTAAATTCATCCTTGGGTTCAGTACTGTCTGGTGCTGATTCGAAGGGCTCGTCTAGTTCAGAAATGCCTTGGTCACTCTTAGAAGCGAGGATTGAAAGCCCAGCTTGCAACGCTTGATCGCTTGGGTTTGTTTTGTAAGACGATCCATCATTTTCACCATGAATGAATCTGTTACGGGAGCCATGTATGGATCTAACGATTGATAGTGTGATGTTTTGCTGTCGCGCAAGCTGATAGGGGATGTGGGACCCCGTTTTCTCGGTGTGCTTTGATTGTCTTAATGAAGTCCTCGTAGGATTTATCATGAATCTTCTCCATAATGCTATGCGGGGAGTATAATAACGCCCTCCCCAGAGGCCATTCTAGCAATTTCCTTTTTATTACCGATATTTCTTTTCCCATAGAGATGCGTCATTTGAGTAATATGCCGTAGCCATCTCGGCTGTCGGAATTGCGACTCTTAATTTTGCCTCTATCTTATCCCCAAACAAGTAATTGTAGTGAGACAGAGTCGTGAGTAAGATAGATCTTGGATCTCTCACGACCTCCTGTCGTCGGGGTAGGTATATTCAATAATTTGAACTATTCTGGAGAAGGAACCTTCTGGTTCTGGTGAGACTGGTCTGAGACCTAGTTCTCCCATAGTTGTAGACGCCATGATCTGGGAAGGTAGCGAAACCGTCATATGAGATGAGTTTTGCTAATTACCACTTTCTGTTAGTTGATGTGACGACGTATCAATTGATACGACCGGGCGTCTCAATTGAGACGACCGGCGCCTGGGTCGTTGGATTGAGAGTCTTATCGATGCGACTGGACGTCTCAATCGATGCGACCCAACGTCTCAGTTGACATGACTGACACTGGAATTCTTTCCAGACTATCATGGTGCTATTCTGCCATCACCTAAGAAAGGTTTTTTGACAGTTTGTCGTTCATTGCGAGACGACAAGAATTTCATAATGACATTATGAAATAGTTCGTAGCGTAACTACGAAAATTATAATATGTGCCGGAGCAACATATTTTAGCACCAGCTTACATGAGTGATTTCCGTATCAAACTACGGACACCGATGTAAGACTATTATTAACGATTTGTTAGTTATTAATGCTTACATTAGAATAATATTTAATTTTAATTCAATGTTTTTGAAAAAATTCTGCGGAATTAATTTCTTACTGACGACGCTGAGATTCAAAAGCGTACTGAAATTAAAATGGCCGACACCACCTGCCTGTGCGCTGACTCCCCTCCACAAATCACCGAGCCGATACGAATCAATGCTCGGGTTGTGTCGTTACGAACTACTAGATGGCGCTGATGTTCTGAAGGGTTATCTCTCACAGTGGGTCAAGCCTAAAGGCTCGAACACCTAAATTAAGGCTGGTATGGTATTTCATAGCGAGTAATAAACTCGAGAAAAGTAAACAAATTAATATCTACTTGTAGGTATCATGCAGAATGTTTTTAATCGGGCAAAAAGCGCGGGAAGAGTGACAGCTGACAGCCCGCCATTTTGTTTGTTCAGACAACATGGCCGCCTCACGGCCGTGCTCTATTTCGAGGGTAGTCTATGTAATTAAAGTTAAACGTTTAACATTTTGAAGTGGAGGATATGTAAACTGTTTTCAAAGTAAAGTTTGTACATAAACATTTTTTTTTAAGTGCTGTTGCGGCAGTTATATAATTATCCCACATCAAACTTCAAATCATCATTTATCAGTAACTAGATGGTGCCCGCGACTTCGTCTGCGTGGTTTTAGTTAGATTTTTAAAAATCCCATGGGAACTCTTTGTTTTTCCGGGATAAAGTTACTGATGTCGGGATGCAAGCTAAGTACCTCTGTACTAAATTTCGTATACATATCATATTATATCATAATAATTATAAATGCGAAAGTGTTTCTTTCTGTCTGTCTGTCTGCTACGTTTTCACCGATTTTAATGAAATTTGGTACAGACTTGGGGTACATCCCGGGGAAAGACATAGACTACTTTTTATCCCAGAAAATCAAAGAGTTCCTACGGGATTGTGAAAAACCTATACCCACGCGGACGAAGTCGCGGGCGTCAGCTATTGCTTAAACTTATGTTCACTCCAATTCTCGCTTGTATATTAAGCCAGGGGCTATGAACTACTTTGATATGGATTAAAGTCATAGGTGTTGCTTATTTCACTACGTTTTTAGGGTTCCGTACGTCAAAAGGAACCCTTAAAGGATCACTTCGTTGTCTGTCTGTCTGTCTGTCGTGTCTGTCAAAAAAACGTATAGAGTACCTGCTTTCCGTTGATCTAGAATCATGAAAGGCCATCTAGGTCAATGGAAAGTAGGTATACCCTGTAGGTTTTCTTGACAGACACGACAGACAGACGGACAGACAGACAGACAAAGTGATCATATAAGGGTTCCTTTTTCCTTTTGAGGTACGGAACCCTTGTAATAAAATTAATTAATATTAGTGTGGATATTCTTTCCCATATTCTTTTCCTAAACAAAAATAGAAAGCTGACCTTTTGCCCAGCAGTGGCCGTGGGACGCTAATAGCCATTAGGCTACCACTTTACACCTAAATAACAAATTACTAGTAAAATACCGCTATCGATTTACTACTAACGTATAAATCCACTTTTTAAGGGCAACTAATGACCTATGGCATAACACGAACGGCTTTTACCTTATTATAATGTAAAAAAAATAACTTACGCACGCACATACAAAGGAAAACCAACTCTATGTTAAAGGAATAAAGTTTAATTTACCTTAGCTTGGAGGTGAAGATGTTATGTTTTGTTAGGTTGGCAGGACTGCTTATTTTTTTTAATCGGTCATTTTAAATGGTGGCCTGTGCGTGTGCCCTTTTGATGTTAATTTTAAAAAAAAGACCAAAATTCGGTAAAGTCGTAGTTTAGGCTTGCGCATATCAATGAGTTGAGTTTTTTTTATTCAGATACAAGTTAGCCTTTGACTGCAATCTCACTTGGTGGTACGTGTTCATCTAGAGATACGGTACCCTAAAAAACACGCAAACTCAGTTGTTAGTCTACTTTTAATACAATTAATGTTTATATTTTAACGTGTTTAAAGATATGTTTTCAACTTTCGATTAACTTAAAATGTTGATGCCCTGATTTTTTGAATTGCACCAAAAAAAGCTTAATAACCTCTGAAAAAATCTTTGTAAATTGTAACAAAAAAGGTCCTTTGACCCTGAAATAAGATCAATTACTTACTTGTTTATTATTTTTAACCCCCGACCCAAAAATAGGGGTGTTATAAGTTTGACGTGTGTATCTGTGTATCTGTCTGTGGCATCGTAGCTCCTAAACTAATGAACCGATTTTAATTTAGTTTTTTTTTGTTTGAATTAGCTATACTCCAAGAAAATCGGTTCAGCCGTTTGAAAGTTATCAGCTCTTTTCTAGTTACTGTAATCTTCACTTGTCGGGGGTGTTATAAATGTTTAATTTACACTTGTAAAGATTCATGCGATTTCGTCAGCATGGATTTAGGTGGTTTAAAAATTTTCATGGGAAATCTTTGATTTTCGGGATAAAAGGTAGCCTTTAGTCTGTCTCCAGGATGGAAACTATCTCTAGATGATGTCAGCCACTTTATCCACGTTCTCGTGGGAACTCTTTGATTTTCCCGGATAAAAAGTAGCCTTTAGTCTGTCTCCAGGATGGAAACTATCCCTTTAAGTTAACAAATAGATGATGTCAGCAACTTTATCCACGTGGATTTAAGTTTTTTTTAATCTCGTGGGAACACTTTGATTTTCCGGGATAAAAAGACTTAGCCTTTAGTCTGTCTCCAGGATGGCAACTATCTCTTTAAGTTGACAAATAGATGATGTCAGCCACTTTATCCACGTGGATTTAAGTTTTTTTTTTAAATTCTCGTGGGAACTCTTTGATTTTCCCGAATAAAAAGTAGCCTTTAGTCTGTCTCCAGGATGCAAACTATCCCTTTATGTTGACAAATAGATGATGGCAGCAACTTTATCCACGTGGATTTAAGTTTTTTTTTTAATTCACTTTTTATCCCGGAAAATTGAAGAGTTCCTACGGGATTTAAAAAAACCGAAATCCACGCGGGCGAAACCGCGGGCATCCTCTAGTCAGTACATAATTTCCCGAATTACTTTATCGGGAATTGAACCTGAAATTTTCCACTGTATGACTACCAGCACTCACCGCTGCGCCAGGAAAGTGTTTTTTACCCGACTGCGGCAAAGCTAAAAGGAAGGGTTATGATTTTAGCATACATTATGTATGTGTGTTTGTATCCAGATTCTGTGTGTTCCACCGTAGCGCCTAAACTACTGGGCCGATTTTGATGAATGAGGTGTCAATTGATTCGTTGTGAAGGTCCGGGTGACATAGGCTACATTTATACAAAAAAAAAAAACTACACACAAACAACAGAAAAACAATTTTACTAGTATATATCAGCGCTTATTAAGACGATCGCAGTCGGGTTTTAGTTAGTTTTCAACTTTATCTTGTTACTAGCCGATGCCTGCGACTTCGCCTGCGTGGATTTAGGTTTTTCGAAACCCCGTGGGATCTCTTCGATTTTCCGGGATAAAAAGTAGCCTATGTGCTAATCCAGGATATTATCTATCTCCATTCCAAATTTCAGCCAAATCCGTCCAGTAGTTTTTGCGTGAAGGAGTAACAAACATACACACACAAACATTCACCTTTATAATATTAGTGTGATTCTAGTATTTCCAATATTTTTTTAGGTAATCCTAATGTTTTAGGTCTAAAAGTTATATTCGCCTGAAGCTGGAAATTTTAAATTGAAATTCACTAATCTAAACGGCAATCAGTCATTTAGGCCCAAATGACGAACGAAATCATAAATACGTTGCCTAACACTTACTAATAATAAAATAGTTATATTGTGTGTCCATACGTCATGATTCTTTTTGGCAGCACATAAGTTTAAAAAAAAAGAATATATTAGCCATGCTAATCATGACTAATACTCTTTCCCCTCCAATTAAGCGTAAAGCTTGTGCCAGGAGTGGGTACGACAATAGTGCAACGGGTGGGGTTTGAACCGCCGACCTTTCGGAATTCAGTCCGCTCCTCAACCGTTGAGCTATCGAGGCTCTATGATTAAAAATGGCTAGATGACAAACAGACAAAAAGTATGATTCTAGAGCATAGCGTCAAGCGCGTTTGATACAAGTGTAAATTAAAAATTTATAACACCCCCAACAAGTGAAGGTTACAGTAACTAGAAAAAAGCTGATAACTTTCAAACGGCTGAACCGATTTTCTTTGATTATAGCTAAGAACACTCTCGATCAAGCCATCTTTCAAATAAAAAAAACTAAATTAAAATCGCTTCATTCGTTTAGGCGCTACGATGCCACAGACAGATACACAGACACACAGATACACACGTCAAACTTATAACACCCCTCTTTTTGGGTCGGGGGTTAAAAATAATAATGACAATTACATCATTAGGTACATCGAAAATTAATTTATCAACCTTTGCCAGTGATAAAGTCACAGGCCTTTGCATCCAATAAATAAATTTAAAAACCGGCCAAGTGCGAGTCAGACTCGCGCACCGAGGGTTCTGTACTCGGGTATGTTTTCCGACATTTTGCACGATAAATCAAAAACTTTTATGCATAAAAATACATAAAAATCTGTTTTAGAATGTACAGATAAAGCCCTTTCATATGATACCCCACTTGGTATAGTTATCTTACTTTGAAAATTTAAACACATTTTTTTCTAATGATGTAATCACAAATTCACGGTTTTCGGATTTATTCCTGTACTATAAGACCTACCTATTTGCCAAATTTCATGATTCTAGGTCAACGGGAAGTACCCTATAGGTTTTCTTGACACACACGACGGACGGACGGACGGACGGACGGACGGACAGACAGACAGACAGACAGACAGACAGACAGACAACAAAGTGTTCCTATAAAGGGTAATGAGAGTAGCTCGAATTTATTAGTGTAGACTGTAAACTGTATTAAAGAAAAACAATTCGTATGAAAATCTTACATTTTTTTGTTAGGTCATTAAAATTCAATTATGGTTTAACTGATACAATAATGACTGTATTACGTTATTTTGTTAACCCCAGACCCAAAAAGAGGGGTGTTATAAGTTTGACGTGTGTATCTGTCTGTGGCATCGTAGCTCCTAAACTAATGAACCGATTTTGATTTAGCTTTTTTTTGTTTGAATGGTGGCTTGATCGAGAGTGTTCTTAGCTTATAATCCAAGAAAATCGGTTCAGCCGTTTGAAAGTTATCAGCTCTTTTCTAGTTACTATAACCTTCACTTGTCGGGGGTGTTATAAATTTTTAATTTACACTTGTTAAAGCGACGTGAACAGTAGAAGCGGTGCAATAGACGGTGGTTGATAAGGCAGCCTATTAGTCTGGGGTCCAGGGTTCATTCTCGGCCATGGACCTCTAACATTAGAGCCTCGATAGCTCAAGGTTGTTTGAGGTTTTAGATTTAATTTAATTCATTTTAGTTTTTAATTTAATTAGGGTCCGTACCTCAAAAGGAAAACGGAACCCTTATAGGATCACTTTGTTGTCTGTCTGTCCGTCCGTCCGTCCGTCGTGTCTGTCAAGAAACCTATAGGGTACTTCCCGTTGACATAGAATCATGAAATTTGGCAGGTAGGTAGGTCTTATAGCACAAATATAGGAATAAATCCGAAAACCGCGAATTTGTGGTTACATTTTAAAAAAAAGTGTTTCAATTTTCAAAATAAGATAACTATACCAAGTGGGGTATCCTATGAGAGGGCTTTACCTATACATTCTAAAACAGATTTTTATTTTTATGTATGTTTTATTTTTGTTTTTAAATTATCGTACAAAATGTAGGAAAAATTACCCGAGTACGGAACCCTCGGTGCGCGAGTCTGACTCGCACTTGGCCGGTTTTTTTTTAGTTTTAATTTAGATTTAAGTTTATTTAAAAAAAAATACTCTCATGTTGATGTAAATAAAATATTTTATTATTTACATATCAATATAAATGAAAATATTATATTGTATTTTATCTACATAGCAATGTAATTGTAAATGTTGCTATCAGGAGAAGGAGTAGATGTCCCATTGAGTTTGCTGCGGAGGTCGGCACTGAAACAAAAGATAAAGGACATTAAATATTATCCATATCCATACTAATATTATAAATGTGAAAGTGTGTCTGTGTCTCTGTCTGTCTGTCTGTCTGCTAGCATTTCACGACTCATTCGCTTAACCGATTTGAATGTTGGTACTTTTGGGTAAGGTCTGACGAAATCACAAACACAATCTTTATGATAAATTATTATACTTTTATTTCATATTTAAATTTATTAACTTTTACATTTGTGAATTGTGTCAAATAAATGTTGTTCCTCTTACGTTAGTATATTTCCGAATGTCGTCGTTTTAAAACCACTCTTACAGGTAACCTCTCCACGTTTATTAGCCACTCCCCTTTTTATCTTATCGTTATCGGCCAATCCAAATTGTACAATGAATAAACTTAGTGACTAATATACAAATCATCAAGCTCGTTTAACAAATCATCTAAGTAATAAAGATGTTTTCATCTTATATATTGATTACAAATATTATCCTTTATTATGCTACAATTCATCAACTAAAAACTATAAGAATTTTATATACAGTACGTTTATCGATCAGATGTTGAACAACTTCAGCCAATCAATGACGCCTTCTAATATGATGTTATGATTTGTTATGATTTGAGTGGCGCCAACTATCTAATCAGTAACTTCTATACGTTTATAGATAATTAAGATGGGCCAAGCTTACAGCTCGGCCATCCTGTTTTAAGCGAGTCTCATCGCTTTTAAAAAAAAAAATTAAAACTTAAGTAACATGTAAACTTCACAACCAAAATGACAAAGACTTAGTTCAACAAAACAAAAAAAAATTAAGATAGTAATTAATTAAATTAATATTCTTGCTAACCTTAACTAGAAGGAATATACAGTTTTATTGATACATTGGTATTGATTATGATTGCAACTTAATTTTAGAGCACTCGCAGCAACCCTTTCCATCCGATATAATTAGAAAATAGCAGATAAACTCAATTCAATTCCAAACTATTTACCCTCGCAACTTTACCTGCCAGTCTACAGTAGCACTCAAATTTAGCCTTTAATCTAAAATTCATTTTTCTGTTCTCTTCCGCTAATATTAAAATAAAAAGATGCAGACACTCTAAATTTATAAATAATTTTTCAAAAATCATAAAGATAAATCAAAAATTGCGAGACCAGTAGTAACTAAAGGAGGCCTCCATTTAATCAAAGAAGGTAGGTACATGCATAAAGTCCGAAGTATCAATTATAACTCACAAGCCAATATTTTACAGGAACACTCAATAGAGATTTGGGGATGAGCATGTAAAACTAATTACTAAAAACTACTTTAAAGGGTTTCAAGTATCTCAAAATAAATTGTTAAAAGTTCTGTTCCAACTACACTCTCCTTCCCACTAAAGAATTATATAAGAAAACTGATGAACTATATTATATAAGTCAATTATACAAATTCAAAATATGTCTATTTGTTAGGAAAATACTATTAAAGTCCGTACATACACGCATCACTTTAAAGCTAAATCTCATAAATATGGTACACAAAACGAACATACCTATTATGCTACAATTACATAAAGCTAGGACTAATTATGGTATGTAAACTACCTAGCTCTACTACATAATGTACTTGCCGAAACTCATACTGGAGGAAAAATCTTTTACAAAGTTTAAAGTTTAATCAAACAGTGTCAAACACCATAGATATCTTAGCTAGATGTAGGTATAGTTTGTTAACGAATATAACGTGTTTTGACTTTTTATATTATTGTATAGTCACCATACCTTTAAAGATTATGTTTTCTTCTATATTTATATTTAGAATCGGGAGCGATTCTTAATATGAATATGTGTAAGTGAACTTCTTGTCCTTTTGATAAAATAAACTCTCTAAACTTAAAGTTAATCGCCGCCAGTTCTCGATTTAAATCACAAAACATTTTCATACACTTTCAACGCAATAGTTTTACGCACATATTTTCTTCTTCCCTTCTTATTGGAAAATCGCGGATTCCGAGCCTTGGCGCGTCTCTCTTCTACCGGGATACATATATGATTGTCCTTATTTCCCTCCAGATCCAAATTTTTAATGACCCTTATCCTAGGGTCTTTTCCCTCCAGATCCAAATTTTTAATGACCCTTATCCTAGGGTCCACCTCCTTCCTCCTATAGGACTTTTTGTCCATAGCCCGTAACCTCGGGGCCTTTCCATCCTTTCCTTCCTTGGGACTTTGTGTCCCTGACCCATACCTAGTTTTGGGTCTTCCTTTCCCTCATTTGTTCATTTCCAACATCCTTGGATCCTGCAAACATAAAACACTTTGAGTAGACCGTTCATTTAATTTTGTTTCATAAGCATCCATCATAATACAATCCGACCTAAGAGAAGTAATTTTACTTGGTAACCTAGAAAACCTATTATCATTATTATAATTTAGTTTTCTCCAGTTCCGTACCCCTCGAAGGGTGCCTACGAGACCCTATTTTCTAAACCTCTGCTCTCCGTCCGTCTGTCCGTCTGCACGTGCGTCACGGCCCGAACCGCGAACGGCGTATCGTGAACCGTGATAGATAGAGAGTTGAAAGGAACGTGATTACGGATGTATGAAAATCCTATGCCTGGTTGCTTCCAATTCAAACTTTTTCTTTTAATGCAGATTACGCTTCCCATATTTCTTACAATTACCTATTGTTTTTTTTTTTCTAGCAAAATCCACATTCTGAAGTACTAATGGACAATGTTAAACAAACGCCAGGGTACAGTAGTTGCGTCACTTGTGCCTCTTAACCATATAATATCTACATGCAAAAAGAATCTTTGATTTATAATTTCACATGATACTTATATATTTTATTTTAGCCATAATATGCACCATATGGCGTACTTTGTCGTTTCGAGTAACATAAGCAGAACTACCAAATTCGACCCTGGGAACGACACAGTCGCGACTCGCCGCCGAATGATACCTATTAGTTTATCATTAATTCCTTTTCATAGAGAAAAGCGATATCAACATAATAGCAGGAAAAAAATGAAATAAATATTCCTTTCGATACATCTCTATTCTCTACGACATCAAAATCTCTATCACAAGCTGATCGATCATAAAGATTAGAAGAAAGTAGGTACCTTATACATTATTTTATATGTTAACCGTAATGACCCGCATCTGTTCGATTTCCCTTTATTCGTTTCGTAAAAGATTCATCCTCGTACGTCCATCATCATCATCATCGTCATCTACATCGTCATCATCATAAGGTCACTGTTGAACATAAACCTTCCCTAGTAAGCACCACACGTACTGTCCTCAGCCTTCCTCATTCAACCCCTGGTTCCTATTGATACAAACCACTAAACCCCCCCCATCAAATGTGTACCTATCTACATCCATCCATCTTACCCAAATGCCGTGCTGGTTGATGTGATGAGCGACAAAGTGTTAACCTCTTCAATACGTCATGGAACTGTAGGAATAGCCATGGAAGACCTCCAAACCGAACGTTGATATTTTGTGTAAGTGGTCCCACGAGTCAAAAAAAATATTCTTGTCCATAAAGGAACAAGCCACGATA
The DNA here is from genome assembly GCF_905333055.1 of Maniola jurtina. NCBI lineage: Eukaryota > Metazoa > Arthropoda > Insecta > Lepidoptera > Nymphalidae > Maniola > Maniola jurtina. The sequence goes on along the minus strand of NC_060056.1, from coordinate 1,391,558 downwards.
TAGATTCTTCTATCGGAACTTAAATATTCCAATCACTGCATGTATTCCAACTAATCAGTTTGCTACTGTATATTTGAAGTTGATAATAAATAAAAATGTTAGCTTAATTAAATTCCTATGATAATTCGATTTTTGGTGCATCAACCAGCTTCACCTATTATGTAAAATTAAATATATATATTTTTTTTTTAAATTACCGGCTGTACATTTTAAACTAACCTAAGCAAAATATACTTTCTTACTAATAACTTAATCTTAAAAATTTTCAAGAGGATCCTTCCGCCTCAAATTAACTCAATGATAAAAATGAACAGGAAACTTTAAATGTTGTAAAATCCAGCCAATGCTTCGTACCTTGCCTTATTAATCCAATAGGTACTTCTTTGGATTTTGTCAAAACAAAATACTTTTACTTGTTGAGTGTATAATAAATAAATAATGTAATAAATCAATTAACTGTTAAAGCTAATAACTTTTACAGAAAGCGAACCTCATGATATCTCTTATGAGTTTTAAGCGTAAAATTACCACGCCGAAAACAAAACATGAGCTGACAGTATTCTTATTTGATATACGTAATCCAGTAATACTATATCTATCTACATAATTCGTAAATATGTATGTATAGTTTGTAAGTTACTATTTCACTTTATGCTGTTTCAATGCTTTAAGTTATTATTTTTATCTTTGTCTCATTTTTTTAGTTTAGCCTCATTCTATTTTTAAACTTACTATTTCGGTATAATATTTACAAGTAACCTCATCGAAGACTACACGGTCTTCTGATAACCCAACAAGCATTTATCCAACAGCTATCGCTTTCACCCGAACGGAGGTTCCCTGAAATATACTGAGATAACAATACCTAGTCGACACATGGATGTACAAGACTGTATTTTGTAAATAAACATTTTTCATTTTTCATTGTAAAATAAGCCTTCTAAATACCTCAATGTTATTTAAACCACAATTTGAAGGTCGATCGCATTTGTATAACCAATATACAAGATGAATTATAAACATGTGGGTAATTCTAGGTATCATAACGTTATATAATTTCCATTCCAACTCGGAGCAAAGCTTTTTAACAAAATGATAACTAAATGTAGAACAAACAAAACGAAAACCCACACAAATAAAAATAAAAAAAAATTACCATTAATAGCTATCAATAAAAATAAAATCATGGAAAGATCCTACCCGTTTATCCAGAAATCCTTTGATGCCATGACTAGGTACTTTGATATATTGAGGCCCAAATATTGGCCTTGTGCTCCAAAATGTCTGTGGTCTACTAGACCTCCACTTCTTTCTCGTTCCTCTGTATATTTCCACTTGTTTCTCTGAGTCGTGAGCGTGACAAGAAAATATTATATTTTCTTGATGTCCCTCTTCTGACCTTTTGGGTAAGGTCTGACGAAATCACAAACACAATCTTTATGATAAATTATTATACTTTTATTTCATATTTAAATTTATTAACTTTTACATTTGTGAATTGTGTCAAATAAATGTTGTTCCTCTTACGTTAGTATATTTCCGAATGTCGTCGTTTTAAAACCACTCTTACAGGTAACCTCTCCACGTTTATTAGCCACTCCCCTTTTTATCTTATCGTTATCGGCCAATCCAAATTGTACAATGAATAAACTTAGTGACTAATATACAAATCATCAAGCTCGTTTAACAAATCATCTAAGTAATAAAGATGTTTTCATCTTATATATTGATTACAAATATTATCCTTTATTATGCTACAATTCATCAACTAAAAACTATAAGAATTTTATATACAGTACGTTTATCGATCAGATGTTGAACAACTTCAGCCAATCAATGACGCCTTCTAATATGATGTTATGATTTGTTATGATTTGAGTGGCGCCAACTATCTAATCAGTAACTTCTATACGTTTATAGATAATTAAGATGGGCCAAGCTTACAGTACAGAGAGAGATTGCATCCCGGGGAAGGACATTGTTTACTTTTTATCCCAGAAAATCAAAGAGTTCCCTCGGGACCAGAAAATCAAAGAGTTTCTATCCTATCCAAGTGGAGTGCCAACGTAGCACAACTCTTCCATTTGGCAATAGTGGAGAGGCACAAGAATAAGAAAAGAAGATCACACTAATATTTTTTTTTTTTTATTAATATAATATTATAAAGGAGAAAGTTTGTATGTATGTGTGTGTGTGTTGTTACTCCTATGTTTGTTACTCCTTCACGCAAAAACTACTGGACGGATTGGGCTGAAATTTAGAATGGAGATAGATTATACCCTGGATTAGCACATAGGCTACTTTTTATCCCGGAAAATCAAAGAGTTCCCACGGGAATTTTAAAAAACCTACATCCACGCGAACGAAGTCGCGGGCATCAGCTAGTAAGTCATATCCTTACAGCAGGTCTGCAGTTCCTCTGAGAAGGCGAAGTGGAAGTCACACTGGCACAGTCCATTCCTGCAGACCACCTTGTCCGTAGCGCTGGGCAGGTAGCACTGGCTGATCCTGCTGCAGGGCTCCATTAGACCTGGAACAATAAGACCATTGAAGGAATATCATGATCGTCTCCACTTTCAACCCATCGCTGGCCATTGTATCTTGGAACTTGTATACAAGCTGTAACCAGAACCAGGAAAGTTCACAATATATTGCAAATAAAACATCTGACTGACGCTAGAGGTCTACGAATGTTGCGTAAATAGGTCACTCGAAGTCATTTCCGCGTCGTAGGTGGGGCATTAACCCGAGTTTTTCACGCTATACAATGCGGGTTTGAAAAATTATAAATCACTAAAACTACAAGATATGGCAAATGGTTATTGGCTTTGGATTGTGTTGAGATAGTATAATAATAATGCCCAGTTTTTGCTAGCGTTCTGATTACAACCTATATACGAGTATGGGCTTCTTGGATTAACACTTCATTAGCGTGATTCAGGCTTCATAGTGAGTGATTGAAGATACCTGTGGTGCCATCGAGTTAGATCGTGTAAGTTGCTTCGTAGAGTGATATACCTGTAGATCCTTACAGCGCCATCTAGTGCTTGTGTGTGGAGTACCACCATTAAAACGAGTGATATTTAATTGCTTGAAACACACATATTAATTCCATAAGAACTTTTATACGGTAGACCGTACAAAAACTTTACTGGCGTGATTGAGGATTGCGTAGCGCCATCTAGTTTCTTAATTGTAAGTTACTTCATATCAGCGTGCGACACCTGTAGATCCTTACAGCGTTATCTAGTACTTGTGTGTAGTACTTACGAGTGCTACGCCAGCAGTTGCCGTCCCTGAAGTGGTGTCCTCTGGCACATACGCAGTGGCTGTTGTCACAGACGCTGGACTCCCCGAGGGCGTGGACGCATTGAGGGGTGATGGAGCACGTGGAATTGTAGCCTGACACCTCTGTTGAAATCAAAATAATATTTAAATATCATGGGTAAAGACCTCTAGCCCCGCTGGACCGATGACCTAAAGAAGATGGCGGGGAGCGGGTGGATGAGGAAGGCGGAGGACCACTGTTGGACATAGGCCTTTCTAGAGCGTGCCACCACACACGATCCTCCGCCCTCCTCATCCATCCACTTCTCGCTATCTTAAGATTGGAGGTCGTCCCACACTGCGCTTGCTGATACGCGGTCTCCACTCCAGAACTCGTCTGCCCCAGCGGCCATCAGTTCTGCGGCAGACGTGGCCTGCCCACTACCACTTCAGCTGGCTAATTCGCTAAGCTATATCGGTCACTCTGGTTCTTCTAAGGATTTCCTTCCCTTCAGAGAGATTCACAACATAGCCCGCTTCCAAGAAAAATCTAAAAGATCTCGCAAAGCACCGCTTAAAATTTGAAGTTTGAAGTCTCACCTGGCCAGCAAGCGTCCTCATACGTCAGGAATGTCTCCTTACATTCACAAGTGCTGTTCCTGCATTCTGTATGTTCTATAACGCAGTCTGCATCCTGAGCGCAGGTGCCACCGATGACTGGAACAGAAAAGCCATAGTACTGATTCTGTTTTTTTTTTTAACTCCCGACCCAAAAAGAGGGGTGTTATAAGTTTGACGTGTGCGAGATCTCTGAATCTTCTTGAGTGGAATTGCACCTGACCGTCCATCCGTCCGTCATTGCATAAACAAATATAAAAATCTTTATTTCAAGGGGGACTCTCATACGAAATGGGAGGCTTTAAAGTGGAGATTGAATTCGATTGTTATAGCGGCAATAGAAGTAAAGTGAAGATTTCATCTATATAATTTCTACCTATAACCGTTAACGAGATACAGCCCGCTGACGGACAGACAGACGGACGGACAGTGGAGGCTTAGGAATAGGGTCCCGTTGGTTGGAACCCTAAAATTTATTCTTACTGGGCGAACAGACTCCGTCATTGGGTTGGTACCCCTCAGTGCAGGAACACAGCTGGCTGCGAGGATCGCAGACCGTGTTGGCCGTCCCGCTGCACTCCCGCGTGTGCTGGCACCTGGCACCAAGTTCTGTGAGAAAAAAATGTGTTAAAGGATCCTACAACTCACGTGTAACACACGCGCCACTCACGTGCCATACACACGCAACAAACGCGCCATACACGTGCAACCCACGAGGCATACACGCGCAACAAACTTGCAACCCACGCACAGCAAACGCACCACACACGCACCATACAATCGCCACACGCTCGACAAATACACCACATACGTGCAACCAACGCGCCACATACGTGCAACAAACACGCCACACGCGTAACCCACGTGCTATTAACGCGCTACACATGTGCAACCCACGCGTCACACACGTGCAACCCTAGCGGCATACACGCGCAACAAACGCACCACACACGCGCCACACACGCGCCACACACGCGTAACAAACGCACTGCATATGTTCAACACACGCGCAACAAACGCGTTACACATATGCAACCCACGTAGCATACACATCGAAGGGTTAAAAAGATTGTTGTAATTTGTAACTATGCTTACCTAGCCCAGTAGTCAAGCATAGTCCCTCGAATTCTTCCAATCCATCAGGGCAGGAGCAAATCCCTTGACCGTCTTCATTCTTCACGCAGACAATCTCCAGCTCCCCAGCCTGACAGTCGCTGTCCGTTTCACAAGTACCTCCCGGTCCTGGAAAACATATCATCATCATCAGCTTGTGGACGTCCACTGTTGGATATAGGCCTTCCCTATAGAGCGCCACCACACCCGGTCCTCAGCCTTCCTCATCCAGCCACTTCCCGCCAGCCGCTTTATATCGTCGGTCCATCGTGCTGGAGGGCGTCCCACACTACGCTTGCTTAAACGCGGTCTCCACTCAAGAACTTTCCGGCTCCAACGGCCATCGCCCCAACGACAGGCATGGCCTGCCCACTGCCACTTCAGCTTGCTAATACTAAAAAACATATACTTACCAGTAATTATAAATGTGTGACACTCAAAAAAGCAGATTATCGAAATCTCAGTGTTTTATTTATACTAATGAATCAAAAGGAGTCATCATCATCGTCGTGATCAACCCATTGCCGCCCCACTACTGAGTACGGGTCTCCTCTCAGAATTAGAAGGGTTTAGGCCATAATCTGCCACGCTGCCTGGCCCATTGCGGATTGGCAGACTTCACACACCTTTGAGAACATGGAGAACTCTCAGGCATGCAGGTTTCCTCACGATGTTTTCTTTCACAGTTAAAGCAAGTGATATTTAATTGCTTAAAACGCACATAACTGAAAAGTTAGTGGCGCGTGCCCGGGATCGAACCCCCGACCTCCGATTAGCAGGCGGACGTTCTTACGACTAGGCTATCACAGCTTCACAAAAATTGGAGTGTCTTTCGGTAATTTCAAAATAACTATCTCATATTAAGCTCATATTATGGTTATTTGAACGGCACCATAACTGAATCACACGCATTTAAAATGTTCTGTCTGTTTTTTACCTAGAAGATGCCTATTCGATTTATTTTTAAAGATACCCGGATTGTAATTGGTAGGAAATAGGTACACATCGCGGAAGAGTATTCCAAAGGATTTTGGAGCGCCATAGGTTTTATTTATTTCTATGCGTATGATGATACAAAACGTTTCGTGTAGATGGAATGTAGACAACATAAGGATGCATGTCGTAGGCTCCTAGATTGACTGACTTCATAGCTCCTTACCAGAGAAAAACCTGCAGAAGTTCAGCCGAGGATCCCACACGGCGTACTCAGGGATACACTCGCAGGACCTGAAGCCCCAGGGCTCCTGTGGCGGCCCGCAGCGTGACGCCGGCCCGAATGTATGGCAGTTGGTATCGGCGACACAAGAGTCCGAAATACGACGGGTTGCTGTTGAGAAAGAGTAAGGCTGAAATCTATAAAGCGCACTTTGACTTTGCTCTGACTTAAGATTGAGTTAAAACGAGACAGATTTATGTAAGAGATATAACTCTGTCTCGTTTTAACTCTGTCTTAAGTCTAAGCAAAGGCAGAGCGCGCTCTATGGATCTCACCCTTAGTCTTAGGACTAAATCTATAGCGCGCACTTTGACTTTACCTAGACTTAAGTTTCAGTTAAAACGAGACAGATGTACGCCAGCAGTATAACGCTGTCTCGCTTTAAGACTCTTAAGTCTGAGTAAAGTCAAAGTGCGGTCTATAGATCACTACTATATCGTACAAGTTTAACAATTTCGACCATCAAAAGGAGTACAATTGTACCTACTTTAAATAAATGATTTTGACTTTGACTTTGACTTTCACTACACACTATTACACGTCTTTATACTTTGACGTATGATTTTTTCCACCTTTATCACCCTATTTCTCAAAGCCACCATGATCCGAACTTTATAGTCGCTGATCATTCCTTCTTGTGTTGGGGACAATACGTGGTGAAACTTTCATCCATCCATACTAATATTATAAATCCGTCTGTCTCTCTGTCTATCTATCTGTCTGTCTGCTACGCTTTCACGGCTCAACCGCTGAAAAGGTTTTGACGAAATTTTGTACAGACTTAGGATACATTCCGGGATACATAGGCTGCTTTTTATCCCGAAAAAACAAACAGATCCCGCGGGATTCCTAAATACTCATCCGCTTGATCGATTTGTATGAAATTTGGTACCGAGGTAGCTTGCGACCCTGTAATTGACATAAGCAACTTCTAATCCCGGAAAATCTAACAGTTCCCACGGGATCTTTAAAAACCTAAAACCACGCGGACGAAGTTGCGGGCATCCTTTAGTCTTTTATAAAATAACTAGCTGATGCCCGCGACTTCATCCGCGGGGATTTAGGTTTTCGAAACCCCGTGTGAACTCTTGATTTTCCGGGATAAAAATTAGCCTATGTGCTAATCCAGGACATTATCTATCTCCATTCCAAATTTCGGTCAAATTCATATATTTTGCGTGAAGGAGTAACAAACATACACTCAGACATAAACTATCGCTTTTATTTTATTAAGTGATTTCTTTCCTTATCTTTCTTTCTGTTAACTATGTTTGAAATTTCAAGCTTCCAGCTCATTGGGAAGTTTTTTAAAAATAAATTGCAAAACTTGTTCCGAACAGACGAACAAACAAGCTAACATAAATTGTTTAATATTGTTGATTAACATAATTGTGTATCAAATCTTGGAAAAGAGCTGCCGCCGAGTTTCTTTCTGGTTCTCGTCCTCTATGTTGTAGCCCTACTAACCTCTAATACAATCCCTCATGCTCTCCTCAAAGAACATGTTGGGAGGGCAGGTGCAAATGCCGTCCACAATGACGGCCAGCAAGCCAACGCACTGGTCTGATACAGCAGGTGAACCCAGCTCTGAAACAGAACAGAACAGAATGAATTAGTGAGCCTAGTGAGCCTCAATAGCTCAACGGTTGAGGAGCGGACTGAATTCCGAAAGGTCGGCAGTTCAAACCCCCACCCGTTGCACTATTGTCGTACCCACTCCTAACACAGCTTTGAGCTTAGTTGGAGGGGAAAGGGGAATATTAGTCATGATTAGCATGGCTAGTAATCTTTAAAAAAAAATCATTCCTATTCCTCCGTCTCGCCTCTGTCTGGTTCAAATCTATACTAATATTATAAAGAGGAAACTTTTGTATTTTTGTATGTTTGTATTGAATAGGCTCAAAAACTACTGGACCGATTTCAAAATTTCTTTTACCATTACTTAGAGGGATTCTTTCGAATCCGTATAGGCTATATTTTATCCCGGAAAATAGATAGGATTTTTCGTGGTAGTGAAAATTGTGGAGTAAGGCGTCGAAAAAACTGCCGTACGTTAACGATTCTCGCGAACGCTGCCTAAATGGTTAGAGATGTATGGTTGACTTCTATAGAAAAGTTGTAGAACTCAATAATGCCTACAAAAAAGTCCGCGATAGTATAAACCAAACATTTATATTTTAGCCATTATAACCACTTTTCCATAGAATAAAAGTAATTAAAATTATTAGCCTATGTTTATTGATCATATTATCGTCAAATACACTATCCTTATCCAAATAAACTATTTATTGAGATAGGCTACTTTTTATCCCGCAAAATCAAAGAGTTCCCACGGGATTTCGAAAAACCTAAATCCACGCGGGCGAAGCCGCGAGCATCGGCTAGTCAAATATATAGAGCGTACTTTGACTTTGCTTAGACTTAAGTATCAGTTAGAACGAGACAGATTTATGCCAACGATATAACGCTGTCTCGCTTAAACAGTGTCTTAAGTCTGAGCAAAGCCAGAGTGAACTACATGTTATTATGTCTGTCTGTCTTATTATGTGTAATGATCACAGCACACATATTATCCATAACGTCAACCTTTTTTTTTAGCCCCCGACCCAAAAAGAGGGGTGTTATAAGTTTGACGTGTGTATCTGTGTATGTCTGTGGCATTGTAGCTCCTAAACTAATGAACCGATTTTAATTTAGTTTTTTTTGTTTGAAAGGTGGCTTGATCGAGAGTGTTCTTAGCTGTAATCCAAGAAAATCGGTTCAGCCGTTTGAAAGTTATCAGCTCTTTTCTAGTTACTGTAACCTTCACTTGTCGGGGGTGTTATAAATTTCTAATTTAATTTAACAAGAGTCTCAATAGCTCAACCGGTAAAGGAGTGGACTGAAAACCGAAAGGTCGACGGTTCAAACCCCGCCCGTTGCACTATTGTCGTACCTACACCTAACACAAGCCTGACGCTTAGTTGGAGAGGAAAGGGGAATATTAGTCATTTAACATGGCTAATATTATTTTAAAAAAAAAAAAAAACACTTACCAGCTAAACACCTCAGTCCATCAGTACTATAGTATCCAACAGGGCATACACACACGCCGAAGGTCGAGCACTCGAAAGGTTCATCACATGGTGTGGTAGCATTGCAAACCACCCATGGTACCCTCATGTTTAGTGGTGGTGCCATTTGGGTGTGGGGTTCTTTTTTTGCTGGTACGTTTACTAATGGTTGTGATATTGATTCGGTATCTGGAAAAAAATATGAAATTGCAATTGTAATGACAAAAGTGGTACTATGATAACAGATCAGAGATTCATCTTTTGACGTGACAACGTCTTATAATTCGATAGAGCCGGCTGCACGCACGAAAAAACATGACTCATGCGGCGTTACCTCGCTCTGAGGCGTTCCATGTAAGGCTTGAAGTGCAAGCGAGAGCGCGGAACGAGCGACAAAGAAGCACAATCGGCCTTTGTTGTCACGTTCAACTATCGTCAGTAAACCGACTTTACAGACAACCAATTTTTACCCTACCCTAGCTTACCTTCTCCTTTCAGCAAAGGTTGCCTGGTAGAGATTGCTCCAAGCAATAAGGCCGCCTTTGCACACAATTGTTTTTCTGTTTTCTTCTTTCTGAGTTGTGTTCCTTTATATGTGTATATATTTGTGTGCAATAAAGTGTTCCATCTATCTATTTATCTTTGAAGGGTTTAGCACAAAAAGAATAAAAACGGAGCCCTATTAATGTCACTCTGCTGTCTGTCTGTCCGCGTGTCACAGGTCTCTAGCTCGTAGACAGAATGAGGTACAAACTTTAAATTTTGGTAGTTAGGTATTTGATGAATAAAGTTGACCCAAAACCTAATTAAATTAATAACCTAATTAATAATAATCATTTTTTTTTTTAAATTATATAGACTAGCACTTGGCTGCAATCAGACCAGCTAGCAAGTGATGATGCAGCCTAAGATGGAGCGCGCTTGCCTAGAAGTTGCCTATTCACTCTTGACTTGAAGGTACCCATATTATAGGTGGAAGGGAAAACTGACGCCGGAAGGGCGTTCCATATCCTCGCGGTTCGAGTTAGGAAAGAGGAAGAATTATTTTTCAGGGGGACTCCCATACATGAAAAAGGAGCTGGATTTTTTTTCTTACCCTTGCATGTGTTATTGTTTAGAAGAATATATTTTTATCTTAAAAACTAGCTGATACCCGCGACTTCGTTCGCGTGGATGTAGGTTTTTTTAAATTCCCGTGGGAACTCTTTGATTTTCCGGGATAAAAAGTAGCCTATGTGCTAATCCAGGGTATAATCTATCTCCATTCTAAATTTCAGCCCAATCCGTCCAGTAGTTTTTGCGTGAAGGAGTAACAAACATACACACACACACACACACATACAAACTTTCTCCTTTATAACACACTAGCCGATGCCCGCGACTTCGCCCGCGTGGATTTAGGTTTTTTGAAATCCCGTGGGAACTCTTTGATTTTCCGGGATAAAAAGTAGCCTATGTGCTAATCCAGGATATTATCTATCTCCATTCTAAATTTCAGCCAAATCCGTCCAGTAGTTTTTGCGTGAAGGAGTAACAAACATACACACACACACACACACACATACAAACTTTCGCCTTTATAATATTAGTGTGATTAGTGTGAAGTGTGATAAGGAAATGGGGGGTAAAAGTTGCCAGTTTTAGACCATTTTTGTGAACGGGGACTATCTCAAAAACTAAACTTGTTAATAATATGAAATTACGGTACCTATATTGTGTACTTTTATGGTAATTTTATTATCTTTTTTTTTCCAAAATGTGGTTTATTTTTCATTACTAGGTTTTTTGAATTATCTTTTTTTGGTTTCAATGAGAATGTTATTCTTTGAAAAAATTTATTATACATTTATGATTTTTACGAGATAGTTAAAGCAAACTTTTCGAAAAAGAAAAAAAATTCGCAAAGCCTAATAATATGACGCTTAGACAATAAAAGCGACAACACAAACACATGTTAGGTAAATACTTGTTTTTTTTTTATCTTGAAAAAAATGTATAACATACCATTGCTTATACACCTCAGTGTGGACATGTCACAAACTCCTTCTGGAAACTGGCAGTCCTCATCCAGAACGCAGCCGTCGCCAACAGCTGTGGAAACCAGGAACTATTGAGAACTAACCCTACCACGCTCGCCAGCGTTTTTAGAGTTCCGTTCCTAAAGGGTCGAGTCAGACTCGCGCACTGAGGGTTCCGTACTCGGGTATTTTTTCCAACATTTTGCACAATCAAAAACTATTTTACATAAAAATAAATAAAAATCCGTTTTAGAATGTACAGGAAAAGCCCTTTCATATGATAACCCAGTTGGTATAGTTATCTCACATTGAAAATTGAAACACATTTAAATTTATTTTTTTAATGATGTAACCACAAATTCGCGGTTTTCAGATTTATTCCTGTACTTGTGCTATAAGACCTACCTACCTGCCAAATTTCATGATTCTAGGTCAACGGGAAGTACCCTATTGGTTTCTCGACGGACGGACGGACGGACGGACAGACAGACAAACAGACAACAAAGTGATCCAATAAGGGTTCCGTTTTTCCTTTTGAGGTACGGAACAATAAAAACCGATCGACATTGGGGTTTCAAGATGTTGGAATAGTGACTTCACACCAAAGAGCAAAGCTTTGTCAATCTCCCCAATTTGATGACATACGACATCAAACGAGTCTCAAGGAGGAACCCAGGCAGTGTGGAACTCCCTACTATAGACCTGTGTTCAGCCGTGGGCGCGACGTATTGGTGGCCGACGATGACGACTCTATATTTTTTTTTTTTAATATACATCTACATGCGGTTCGTTGAATGAGACGAAAAAAAACAAATCAGACATGGAAATAAAATAAAAAAAAAAGTACAATACAAAAAAAAATGTAAAAACTGAATAAGAAATTAAAAGCCAGTCATTACCATGGATCATAAAAAATAAATAAATAAAATACTAGGGCATACAGATGTCAAAATCAAATGAAAAATATATCTTAGTATTTCAAAATCACTTTTTTTCATATTGGAAAAATTCTTCTAAGGAGTAAAAAATTTTCCCTTGCAACCATTTCTTAAGTTTTATTGAAAATTGTCTTATTGTGAGTGTTTTTATGTCAGATGGTAATTTGTTAAAAATTTTGATTGCCATGGCGTGACAGTTTTTGTTGAAGAGTGCCGTTTGTGGTAGTGATGTAAAAACTAATTTATCTTTTTTTTTCATTTTTTTTTTTTTATTGAAAATATTACAATAAAACTTAAAGCTAGCCTTATCTAATTACTATACAAATCATGCCCGCGTGGAATGGTGCCAAGAATACTGGCTGCATTTCCGCGTTGGACAGCCAGGCTGATCCGTTGCGCAAAAAATGAGCCAGCCCTTCTGTCACCCGATGAGGCTATTAAACGCGGTGAAATGTCTCGTAAAAATTTCTTTGCACTAAGACTCCATGGCCCCAGGGTCTCCACGGCAAACGGAACAAAAATGTAACTCTCAATAAGAGAGGCATACTTGCGCCGCTTGCCGTTTTCAGCCATTTCTGCTGCGGCTCCCGGTCTTGATACTGTCTCCCTGATATGACACGGGGCCAATGTGTCAACGCACGTTGCGTCCCACATTAGCGCCCGTCCCCGCTCCCAGGGAACCAGCGTCAATCCATCAGGTCTCTTGCCATCATCCCGACTAATCCCTGCCGGCTCAATGAGCGCAGGAACGTCTATGGTGGCAAGAGCCCTTTTGATCGTGTCGTTAAGAGATTTATCTGGATTTCTCATTGAACGCATTTGCTTCGCGTATTTGCCTATCATGCGTAGGTTACTTACCTAAGCCAATTTTCCTGCAGTCACCCCTCTGCCGCTCGCTATACCCATCAGCACACCGACAAGTTCCTTTGCAGCTCATGCTGAAAGGATTCTGTATGACTCCCATGCATTCTTCATCCCTGGCACACGCACCACCAAAGTCTACGTTCCGCCAGCACCGTCCACGGTGGTAGTGGTGACCTGGGCTGCAGAAGCAGTTGCCTCCTGAAAAAGTTCACAAATCAGCCCTTGACTGCAATCTCACCTGGTGGTAAGTGATGATGCAGTCTAAGATTGAAGCGGGCTAACTTAGAAGGGCTATGGCAGTTTTTACTAAACCCCCACCCCTTTGGTTTCTACACGGCATCCTACCGGAACGCTAGATCGCTTGGCGGCACGGCTTTGCCGGTAGGGTGGTAACTAGCCACGGCCGAAGCCACCCACCAGACGAGACCAAAAATTTAGAAATTATAGAACCCCTGCCCGGAATCGAAGGCGAGGTTATCGTGAACTTCGTCTATTGATAAAAAAATATTTTCCAAATTGGTCCAGAAATCTTGGAGAAATTGTTATAGGTATAGATCGTTTCAACGAATAGTACCTACGGCGTTATGTTGGCTCCCCTGTCTGTCCAAGTCATTGGCACCATATTTGCATAAGAAGTCGCAGATTTTGTTTATTTTCATTTGATTTTCCTGAATGAATGAAATGAAAATCAAATGAAAATAAACAAAATCTGCGTCTTCTCAAGCCAATATGGTGCCAATGACCACCCAACAGACAGGGGTGCCAACATAACGCCATAGGTACTATTCGATGAAACTGTGAACAGGACAATATAAATACAATTGAATAGTGGCAACCCAGTGTCTATGGTCTAGTCTATGGTTAAGTCTGTCAAGATGTCCGACGCGACCTAGTTATAGTTGTGTGGAGGCTGCAAGTAATGTTTCTAATAGTCGACAATGTTAGCTCCGTAGTACCTAATTAAACAGTTCAAGCTTCCAGCAGACTTTCATTTGTCCTAACAGAAACCATCTATAGGTAGTGGGTAAGGTAGGCCTTCCTTTTGGCTTTGCCATGGCTTTGCCGCAGTCGGGTAAAAAGGTTATTTAGTAAAATCTTACCAACAGTTGTTTCATTGACTCGGCGGCACTGAAAGGCTGTGAACAATCTGGAACACTGGTGGTCTTCTACACATGCAGAAGTCAGGTATGGTGACACTGGGAATAAAAAAGAAAACATAAAGTTCAACTAATATTAAAAGCTGAAGTGATAATAAGCGCCCACCTAGCTTGATTCGATTTTCCGGAATCATGAGTAACCTATGTCCGTCCCCGGGATACAAGCTAACTCAGTACCAAATTTCATCAAAAACCGGTCAAATTGTTATCGGAAAAGCTAGCTGACAGACAGACAGACGCACTTTCGCATTCATAATATTACTATGGAAGCTTAGTAATGATGATGAGCTTACTAAATACTGGATAGAATCAGGCGTTACTTTGCGGAAGTTCATGTTTAGCAAGAAACAGTTAAAAATTATTTTGCTATAATCCGCCAACAGGATAAATCTGTATGGTCAAACATGCAGTTACAAGCTAAGCACCGCTTACCTCCCCAACCAAGCAATAAAGCCAAGTTCCCAAGCAAGCACTGCCACCACCATTCACATGCAACACCACACAAGACTTTTCCACTACTCTCGACGCACGTTTCGCCCCGACACCGGAGCATCCTCAGGAGATTTCGACTTTACAATGCTGTATTGTCAAGTCACTTGACAATACAGCATTGTAAAATTGTCGAGAGTAGTGGAAAAGTCTTGTGTGGTGTTGCATGTGAATGGTGGTGGCAGTGCTTGCTTGGGAACTTGGCTTTATTGCTTGGTTGGGGAGGTAAGCGGTGCTTAGCTTGTAACTGCATGTTTGACCATACAGATTTATCCTGTTGGCGGATTATAGCAAAATAATTTTTAACTGTTTCTTGATGAGCTTACTGTCAACACAAGCACTGCCCCCCAACACGGTCTGCTGTCCCGGCGCGCACACACACGCGCCAGTCGCGACGTCGCACACGCTGCCGCTGCGACTGTCGCAATCTGCGTCTTGTGTGCACCTCCACAGCACAGCCAGGGCGATTTGGCTGTTGAGAAGTAGCCCTGAAAATTGCGATTATTTTTGTGGTCTAAGCAACCCAAGTCATACTAGAAGAATCACACTTAATATTATAAAGGCGAAAGTTTGTATGTGTGTGTGTGTGTGTGTGTGTGTGTGTATGTTTGTTACTCCTTCACGCAAAAACTACTGGACGGATTTGGCTGAAATTTGGAATGGAGATAGATAATATCCTGGATTAGCACATAGGCTACTTTTTATCCCGGAAAATCTAAGAGTTCCCACGGGATTTCGAAAAACCTAAATCCGCGCGGGCGAAGTCGCGGGCGTCGGCTAGTGTTAAATATGCATGTGGATGGAGAAAAGAGAAGAGGACGACCAAAGAAAAGGTGGATGGATTGCGTGAAAGAGGATATGCGTATAAAAGGGGTAGATGATAGGTTGATGGATGACAGAAGAGAGTGGAAGAGGAAGACATGTTGTGCCGACCCCACGTAGCATGGGATAAGGGCTGAAAAAAGAAGAAAGTCTAAGCAACCCTTTTTAACCCCTGAGCAGAAGAGAGGGGTGTTATAAGTTTGTTGTGTGTATCTGTGTATCTGCCTGTGGCATCGTAGCTCCTAGTCTAATGAACCGATTTTAATTTAGTTTTTTTTTGTTTGAAAGGTGGCTTGATCGAGAGTGTTCTTAGCTAGAATCCAAGGAAATCGGTTCAGCCGTTTGAAAGTTATCAGCTCTTTTCTAGTTACTGTAACCTTCACTTGTGGGGGTGTTATAAATTTTTAACTTACACTTGTTGCATAGAGCTATATTACTTACCAAACAAAATAACTAATGTATGTCTGTCCATCTCACTTTTTATCCGACTTTACAAAACGATGGATTCTTAATTAAAACCAACTTTAAAAACACGAGAAGGTTCTTAAGGCTTTATTTTTACACAGTTCTATAAACTTTACGACTTCACGCGTATTTTTAACTACTTTTTCGACTACAAAAACTCGGGACCTTCAGAAAACGAAGTGGTTTTTGTTTCAACACGAATTTTTACCTAACTTAAAGTAAATGTAGTTGTAGTTATTTAAAGCGTTTTTTTAATTAATAAGTCTTATCTGACCTGCTTGCTAAAGCGACATTGTTATTAGTAATAAAAGAGGATTTTATAATACTAGACGCCTTATCAAATAATTATGATTAGATTATCATAATTTTCGGTGATTGAGTAGAGTTCACAATGTCATAGACATGGCATTATTTTAAGCATTATTTTGCAAAGTAGGCATTTATCGGGCTTATTTTTAACCGACTTCCAAAAAGTTAAGCTAAGTTCACTTAGCGCTGCGGCCCAAAATTTAACGAACACCTCTCTTTCTATCGCATAACTCTCATCTTTACTTATCTTTAGTTTGTTTGTAGAAAGTAATCTCTGGAACTATAGAACCAATTTTAAAAAATCTTTCACCAGTAAAACGCTACATTATTCCTGAGTAACATAGGCTATGTTTTATTTTCAAAAGAAGTAGATATCCCTACGAAAATAGTGATATCCTCTCCGTGCGAAGCCGGTGTGAGACGCCAGTCTTTTATCTATACTAATACTAATATAATATTATAAAGAGGAAACCTTTGTATTTTTGTATGTTTGTATTGAATAGGCTCAAAAACTACTGGACCGATTTCAAAATTTTTTTTACCATTACTTAGAGGGATTGTTCCGAATCCGTATAGGCTATATTTTATCCCGGAAAATAGAAAAATAAATGTTCACCAGTGCGAAGCCGGGGCGAGTCGCTAGTAAAATCATAAACATGTTCAGATTACTGTCTGCAAAACTCAAAAATTAGTGGATGGATTGACTTGTTTTTATACAACGTGGCATTTATATATAAAATTGTTTCTATACATTATAATATGCTAAATGAAGGAAAATTATTTACTTCCCTAATGGGAATGCGTTTAAAAAAGGAATGCCGTTCCTGTGCGGTTTCCGTTATTATAAAATTAACAGACTGAGAGATAGCGAAATTTGGCCGGGTTTAGCTAGTATGAGAGAAGAGAACTACGCGAATGCCATCGAAGGCGCGCACTGTCACCTTAAATGTAGATTTCTCAAGGCAGTCTAGCAGGTGAGCCCGGCCTGCTTACGCGATGCAATTAATTTTGTGACTGTCTATAAAATTATGAGCTCTTTAACCAATTATCTTTGGACAATGCAGGTGTTGGGGACAGATGGACAGTCATAACGGACATGATAAAGTTAATCTCTAAACAATAAATCTATTGGGTTACTACCTGACTGACTAGAATCTAGCGTGTGTTGGCAACACCTCGTTCTCACGTTCGGTGTTGCTTGGTGTTGGTGGTTATGCTGTGGTCGTGACGTCAGAGCCCCCTCCATCGAGACGAAAAAGATGGCGCTAGGGCGAGGACGTGGCGTGGAACGACAAGCTTCAGTTGCTGTTTGCGCTCCAACCGATTTACATTGCATTATACTAGTTGATTTATACTTACCTTTTACATGCCATACACATAGGTATGAGCAGCAGCTCATACCTATGTGTATGCATGTAATGCATGCATGTAATGCCATGAGCAGCAGCTCATAATGCAAGGGAAAATAAAATATATCCTGTAAATACATAAATACATCCTGGCTCAAAAACCTTCGCCAGTGGTTTAACATGAGTACGAGGTCACTGTTTAGAGCAGCGGTGAACAAGATCCAGTTAGCCTTAATGATTGCCAACCTCCGATAGGAGACGGCACTAGAAGAAGAAGAAGAAGAACACATAGGTACATAACATACTAACTGTACTTACCCTGAAGTGCCAAGCCGTATCTAGTCTCTAATGATCCATGTTTTGTCCACGCAATCGGCACACTCGACCGACTCGTTTACTTTATAATACACTAGCTGATGCCCGCAGCTTCGCCCGCGTGGATTGGTCAGATCCCCTGCAGCATCAGGATTGAGGAGTTGGACTCCAAATTTTTTATGAAACAATGTCGCAAAGTTCCTCTATCGATTAAAAAAGAAATGACGCAAATCGGTTCAGAAATCTCGGAGATTTCGGTGTACATAGGTAGAAAAACACAACTCCCTTTTTAAAAGTCGGTTAAAAAAGTAGCCTATTTTACGCCCTGGTCAATCCTCTACTTGCCTGTGAAAGTCCCGTCAAAATCGGTTCAGCCGTTCCAAAGATTAGCCTTTTCAAACAGACAGACAGACAGACAGACAGACAGACAGACAGACAGACAGACAGACAGACAGACAGACAGACAAAAATTTTAAAAACGTGTGATTCAGTTATGGTATCGTTCAAATAACCATATGAGCTTAATATGAGGTAGTTATTTCGAAATTACAGACAGACACTCCAATTTTATTTATTAGTATAGATTTCTACCCACTTTGTTTTATATAATCGCAACGTTAAATGAATAAGTTACTTTTCAATTTGTTTCTTTCTCATGTAAGTGAATTTGTAAAATTCTTAGTGAGAATAAAGTTCTTTAACCATATTTTACTATCTGAGAGTTTAATTGTAACGCGTGCTCTAGAATAAACTCATTTTAGGGTTTCAACAGGTTCAGAAGCGTGCTAACGAGGTTAACATTAACACCCTTTGGAAATATTAATTAACCTCTGGTATCCATCCATCGGTCTGTTTGTCTGTCTAGCATGCTGTATCTCAGGAACCATAAAGGGTAGAGTAGAAATTTCAGCGTACAGGTATTTCTATTGTCGCTGTAACAACAAATAAAAAATTCTAAATTGCCAAAAAACCTACTTAAATTTAAAAAAAATTAAAAATACCATAATCTTGTACGATGGCTCGGAACCCTCCGCGTGTGAGTCTGACTCGCACTTGACCGGTTTTTACTATTTAGATACGGAACCCTAAAAACGAGGTGCGATAATTTTGTGACTGTCTATATAATTGTCAGCTCTTTAACCAATTATCTTTGGACAATGCAGGTGTTTAAGACAGATGGTATAAGTCATAACGAAAATGATAAAGTTAATCTTTAACAGGGCTCTCTCCGTCACTCGTTTCATACAATCGTAGTTCCAATTTCATTTGAATATTAAGCAACCAAAGTCCATGAAATTTTGCAGACATATTCTAGAAACTAATATCTGTGTCTGTGGTGTTTTAGATTTTTCTAAAAATATGTAGTTTTAAAATTACAGGGGCTCAAAGATTTGTATGAAATTTTTAAGACCGCGTAACTTTGAAACCGAATATTTTAACAGAAATCTGGAAAATCACAGACATAGATATTAGTTTCTAGAATATGTCTGCAAAATTTCATAATCATATTCATAATCATAATTAATTTATTGCAAATACACGTTTAACAATAGGTGGTACAAAAGTTTAAGGTTACAGTGTATTTACCATTATAGTGGTGTGCAATAGGCAACATATTTCATAATTATATTGATAACATGAATGACAATAAATGGAAATCGGAAATTATTATTGTAACAAAGGAGAGAAAAATAAAAATAAAGAGAAACGTAACACTTATTATGCTTTATATCTATTGCCGTATTCTTGAATGGTGTAGTACGCCTTGTCTACTAAGTATTCTTGTAAGGTCCTTTTAAATTTTTGGTAATTATTAATATTTAAAATTGTTTCAAGCAGCTTGTTGTATAGAATGCACGTCATTACAAATGCACTGTCACTAAAATGTGCAGTGTTTGACACCGGCAAACCCAGTTTATTTTTAACCCCCGACCCAAAAAGAGGGGTGTTATAAGTTTGACGTGTGTATCTGTGTATCTGTGTGTCTGTGTATCTGTGTATCTGTCTGTGGCATCGTAGCGCCTAAACGAATGAACCGATTTTAATTTAGTTCTTTTTGTTTGAAAGGTGGCTTGATCGCGAGTGTTCTTAGCTATAATCCAAAAAAATTGGTTCAGCCGTTTAAGAATTATCAGCTCTTTTCTAGTTTTCTTGTAGAAAAGAAGGTTAGATTACCGTTAGGTTCATAATATTATGTCAATTGACAAATGTCAAGCTGTCGAGATGGACGTTGCCTAGATACATAATTATTTATTTGAAAATGATGTTTTGGAAAACTCAGATACTTTGGATCGTAGGCGCGGAATAGTCCAATAAAATCGGTTCAGCCGTTTGAAAGTTATCAGCTCTTTTCTAGTTACTGTAACCTTCACTTGTCGGGGGTGTTATAAATTTTTAATTTACACTTTTAAAACTATAAACCTACCATTATTATTGTGTCTTTTACTTACTCATGGACTTTGGATGCTTAATATTCAAATGAAATTGGAACTACGATTGTATGAAACGAGTGACGGAGAGAGCCCTCTATAAATCTATTGGGTAACTAACTGGCTGACTCGAGTCTAGCGTGTACTTACACATTTCTAGGCTTAGGTACCCGAAGGGTGCCAAGGTCAGGACCCTTTTACTAAACCTCCGCTATCCGTGCATCTGTCTGTATGTACGCATGTTACCTCGCTGATGTAATTAAATTCTCCCTTTGCGCTGTTTTATCTCATTTCTGAGGGTCGTGACCCATCCCATCCATCATGTTATATTGGGGGGTTATCTCGGGATAATAATATAGTACAAGTGTAAATTAAAAATTTATTACACCCCCAACAAGTGAAGGTTACAGTAAGAACTAGAAAAGAGCTGATAACTTTCAAACGGCTGAACCGATTTTCTTGGATTATACCTAAGAACACTCTCGATCAAGTCACCTATCAAACAAAAAAAACTAAATTAAAATCGGTTCATTAGTTTAGGAGCTACGATGCCACAGACAGATACACAGATACACACGTCAAACAACACCCCTCTTTTTGGGTCGGGGGTTAAAAACCGGTTTCTTTGGGATAAAATAAAAATATAGTACCTACAACCATTTATTTATTTATTGGTACTTATTCAACATGAACTGCTGTACGCCACTATAGAATGTCTTCATGTACTCTTTCCAATTGATACTTTTTGGGTTACAAGGGAACAGAACCCGGTCCTCTTCACTCATTGTGGCCATCAGGTGCTGGGCTTTGTCTCACTTGATCACCCAATTGTTAACGGGAAATCCATATAACTGCTTAGGTATAAAAGACCCTAGAGAAAACAAATACATATTTTACGGTGCGCTCGATGCTACTGACGTTACACGCAAACTTCTACAGATAAATGTGTAGTACTTCTTCGATGCAGTGGATGCGGCTGAATATATGTAAATTCTGACGTCACTTGCAGTTTCAGTACCTGAGTATGCTTTTATTGTAGTTGTTAAGGTCATGTGTGATTTATATGCACGTTACCTAGCTGATGCAGGAAAATTCTCTCTTTGCGGTGTTTTTCCCCATTTCTAAAGGCCGTTACCCATCCCATCCATTTTTTTATATTGGGGGGGTTATCTCGGGATAATAATACAGTAAAAGCGGTTTCTTTGGGATAAAATTAAAAATAAGTACTACCATTTATTTATTTATTGGTACTTATTCAACATGAACTTTTGTACCCCACTATAGAATGTCTTCATGTACTCCTTCCAGTTGATAGATTTTGGGTTACACGGGAATAGAACCCGGTCCTCTTCACTCATTGTGGCCATCAGGTGCTGGGCCTTGTCTGACTTGATCACCCAATTGGTTGACGTGAAGCCTCGAAGCAGGTCTCTCAAGAGAACCGCGCGCTTTTGCATTTTCATGTACCTGAAAATGGTTTTTTTTCAATCTCACCTGGTGGCAAGTGATGATGCAGTCGAAGATGGAAGCTGGAATAACCTGGAAGGTGCATGGCAGCCTTGAGAGCATTGAGAACCTCCTTCTTTTTTAAAGTCGGTTAAAAATTGATAAATACTTTTAGCCCTTGACTGCAATCTCACCTGGTGGCAAGTGATGATACAGTATAGGATGGAAGCAGGAGTAACCTGGAAGGAGCATGGCAGCCTTGAGAGCATTGAGAACCTTCTCCTTTTTTGAAGTCTGTTTAAAATGGATAAATTCTTAGTTCGGTCGTCATTGTGTCAACTAAACTAATTTTAACTATTTTTTTTTGTGAAGTGACCACAAATTTACGGTTTTCGGATTTTTTCCTTTGCGCTATAGGACCTACCTACCTGCCTTTCATGATTCGAGGTCAACGGGAATTACCCTATAGGTTTTCTTGACAGACACGACGTACAGACATACAACAAAGTGATCATATAAGGGTTCCGTTTTATTCACTATAGGCAAGCGCTTGACCACAATCACACCTGATGGAAAGTGATGATGTGGTCTAAGATGGGACGCGTTTACCTAGAAGGTGCCTATTCACTCTTGTTTTAAAGATACCCGAATTGTAATTGGTAGGAAACACAGATCGCGGAAGAGTATTCCAAACCTTAGCCATGCGTATGAGGAATGAAGACGCAAAACGTTTCGTGCGTGTAGATGGAATGTCGACGACATAAGGATGGAAACTCGCCCGACGTCTTGCGGTGCGGTGCTTTTGAGGTACGGAAACCCTAAAAAAGAATAAAGAAGTGTTATACCTTGGCTTTTCTCCCTTCACCCGCAGCCACAGGTCTGCAAAGAAAGCTGGTACAGTCTGCCGCGTGAACGTCAGACAAGACACCACGAATGGTGAGCTCGATACCGCGACTTTCCTCGGCTTGAGGGCTCCTGGAACTGGTAATAAAGTTACTGAAAATAAACAACTATTAAACAGTTTAAAAAAAAAAAAAGAATATTAGCCATGTTAAATGACTAATATACCCCTTTCCTCTCCAACTGAGCGTCAGGCTTGTGCTAGGAGTAGGTACGACAATAGTGCAACGGGCGGGGTTTGAACCGCCGACCTTTCGGTTTTCAGTCCACTCCTTTACCGGTTGAGCTATTGAGGCTCTTACTAGAAAAGAGCTTATAACTTTCAAACGGCTGAACCGATTATCTTGGATTATAGCTAAGAACACTCTCGATCAAGCCACCTTTCAAACATCAAGTGTAAATTAAAAATTTATAACACCCCCGACAAGTGATGGTTACAGTAACTAGAAAAGAGCTGATAACTTTCAAACGGCTGAACTGATTTTCTTGGATTATAGCTAAGAACACTCTCGATCAAGCCACCTTTCAAACAAAAAAAAAAACTAAATTAAAATCGGTTCATTAGTTTAGGAGCTACGATGCCACAGACAGATACACAGATACACACGTCAAACTTATAACACCTCTCTTTTTGGGTCGGAGGTTGAATAGGAGTATATTTCAGGGCCCTTGAGAGTCGTAAATGTTATGTTGACGTTTACGATTATTTTACGGGGTCTACAAGTGTGGTATGGTATTTAACACTAAGCGACAATGCTAAGCGAGAAAAAATCTAAAAACCGGCCATGTCCGAGTCAGACTCGTGCACCGAGAGTTCCGTACTCGGGTATTTTTCTGACATTACGCACGATAAATCAAAAACTATTATGCATAACAATCTGTTTATGAATGAACAGGTAAGTCCTTTCATATGACACCCCACTTCGTATAGTTACCTTAGTTTGAAAATTGGTTTAAGGTTCCGTTTTTCCTTTTGAGGTACGGAACCCTAAAAAAAAAAGATACCGACGAATTGAGAACCTCCTCCTTTTTTGGAAGTCGGTTAATAAGGGTAAAATACTGTATTAGAAGGTAAAATAAGGCTTATAGGTTGTACCTCGGCCATGTCTGAGGCTCTCTTCCAAGTACAAGTCAGCTCCTTGTTTCCAGGAGATGCAGTTGTTTGTGTTGCTGCAGCTGTTGTACACTATCACCTCGTCACACCTGGAATACATCACACTATCACACTAATCACACTAATATTATAAAGGCGAAAGTTTGTATGTATGTGTGTGTGTGTGTGTGTGTGTGTGTGCATGTTTGTTACTCCTTCACGCAAAAACCACTGGACGGATTTGGCTGAAATTCAGAATGGAGATAGATAATATCCTGGATTAGCACATAGGCTACTTTTTATCCCGGAAAATTAAAGAGTTCTCATGGGATTTTGAAAAACCTAAATCCACGCGGACGAAGTCGCGGGAGTCAGCTAGTATAAAATACTCAGTAGATGATGGCAGCGACTTCGTCAGCGTGGATTTTGGTTCTTTTAAAATCCCGTGGGGAACTCTTTTCCGGGATAAAAGCTTTACGCTCAATTGGATTGTAAGGGGAGTATTAGTCATAATTAGCATGGCTAATATTCTTTAAACAAGTGTAAATTAAAAATTTTCAACACCCCCGACAAATCATTTTCAAATAAATAATTATGTATATCTAGGCAACGTCCATCTTGACAGCTTGACATTTGTCAATTGACACTTGAATATTATGAACCTAACGGTTATCTAACCTTCTTTTCTACAAGAAAACTAGAAAATAGCTGATAACTTTTAAACGGCTGAACCAATTTTTTTGGATTATAGCTAAGAACACTCTCGATCAAGCCACCTTTCAAACAAAAAAAAGTAAATTAAAATCGGTTCATTCGTTTAGGCGCTACGATGCCACAGACAGATACACAGATACACAGATACACACATACACAGACACACAGATACACAGATACACACGTCAAACTTATAACACCCCTCTTTTTGGGTCGGGGGTTAAAAAAAGTTCACTGTTTCCGAATTCCTTTAAGTCAAATCCGTCCAACAGTTTTTGCGTGAGAGTTTTTTTTTATATTTTTTAAATAGATACAAGTTAACCCTTGACTGCAAGCTCACCTGGTGGTAAGTGATGATGCAGTCTAACATGGAAGCGGGCTAACCTGGAAGGGGTATGGCAGTTTTTATTAAACTCATACCTCTTTGGTTTATACACAGGTAAGCTAAATCGCTTGGCGACACGACTTTTCTGGTAGGGTGGTAACTAGCCACGGCCGAAACCTCCCACCAGACCAATCAACATACGCATTCCAGTCCAGGGGCATCATGTTGCACGCGACGTCGCATTGGAAGTATACCACGCGCGTGAGAGTGTGATGGTAGACCAACTTACGGATTGCCCCTCGCGGCGGCGACGATCGCCAGATTACACACGTAGTCCACGGGTAGCATGTTGCACGCGACGTCGCGTTGGCCGTATACCACGCGCGTGAGAGTGTGATGGTAGACCAACTCACGGATTGCCCCTCGCGGCGGCGACAATCGCCAAATTACACACGTAGTCCACGGGTAGCATGTTGCACGCGACGTCGCGTTGGCCGTATACCACGCGCGTGAGAGTGTGATGGTAGACCAACTCACGCATTGCCCCTCGCGGCGGCGACGATCGCCAGATTACACACGTAGTCCACGGGTATCATGTTGCACGCGACGTCGCGTTGGCCGTATACCACGCGCGTGAGAGTGTGATGGTAGACCAACTCACGGATTGCCCCTCGCGGCGGCGACGATCGCCAGATTACACACGTAGTCCACGGGTATCATGTTGCACGCGACGTCGCGTTGGCCGTATACCACGCGCGTGAGAGTGTGATGGTAGACCAACTCACGGATTGCCCCTCGCGGCGGCGACGATCGCCAGATTACACACGTAGTCCACGGGTAGCATGTTGCACGCGACGTCGCGTTGGCCGTATACCACGCGCGTGAGAGTGTGATGGTAGACCAACTCACGGATTGCCCCTCGCGGCGGCGACGATCGCCAGATTACACACGTAGTCGACGGGTATCATGTTGCACGCGACGTCGCGTTGGCCGTATACCACGCGCGTGAGAGTGTGATGGTAGACCAACTCACGGATTGCCCCTCGCGGCGGCGACGATCGCCAGATTACACACGTAGTCCACGGGTATCATGTTGCACGCGACGTCGCGTTGGCCGTATATCACGCGCGTGAGGCCTCGCGCGACGTCGCTGAACATTGCCGTAGAGGCTACCCAGCTGTCACACCAGCCGGGGAGTGACGACTGCAGCGCTGGCGTTACTGTAAGTAAGTATTTTGTAATTTTGGTTAAGGATACTTCCGAGAAGCGCATACCGCCACCGATGAAATAAAGTTGAAAACTAAAATCCGACTACGTTTGTTTTAATAAACGCTAAAATATTATAGTAAAGTTGTTTTTCTGTCGCTTGGTATATTTTCATGTTGTTGTACATTTATATTCCTGAACTCAGAATTTTCTCCTCTTTCATTTGACATCCCACTCGATACAATAGCAAAAAAAAATATTGGAGACTACACTTTTTTTGATGTAACATCCGTTGGGTAAATTCGTTCGTATAAAATAATAGCCTATGTCACGCAGACCTTTACAACGAATCAATTGACACCTCATTCATCAAAATCGGTTCAGTAGTTTAGGCGCTACGGTACTATGTTAGTACTTAAACACTAAGTAGTTAGTAACAATAAAAACTTAAA